>NC_041385.1:258801824-258895432 GCF_002162155.2 Triticum dicoccoides | reverse complement strand
GGCCGGGGCGCGGCGACGGGGACGGGGACGGCCGGGGCGGCGACGTCGACGGGGGCGGCGACGAGGGGCGGGGACGGCCGAGGTCGGCGACGAGGGGCGGGGACGGCGTCGAGCGGGGCAGGGCGGCACGATGGAGGGAAGAAACAGAGAGGGAAAGTGAATTTTTTTCAACTATTGTATATATAGGATGGACCTTTAGTACTGGTTGGTGCCACCAACCGGTACTAAAGGTCTGTTTTGGCCAGGCCAAGCGGCGGGAAGCGCCCCCCCTTTAGTACCGGGTCGTGGCACCAACCGGTACTAAAGACCCCCTTTTTAGTACCGGTTGCAGCCACCACCCGATACTAAAGGGGGTGCGCTGGCGCAGTGCGGTGCGGCAAGTTTAGTCCCACCTCGCTAGTCAAGGGGCTACCGCACTGGTTTATAAGCCCCAGTGCGGTAACTCTCTCGAGCCCCTCTCCTAAGCAGGCCTACTGGGCTTACATGTTCTATGCTGCCCTGTGGGCCTACTGGGCCTTTGCGAGCCTGCATCCTGGCCCAACAAAAGGTTGTGTTTCTAGTCGTATGCAGGCCGCTTTGGCCCAGTAGGCGGGCTTTTTTATTTTCTTAATTTTTAATGCTTTATTTATTTGTTTTTTATTTATTTTTAAGTTGTTTTTTTGCTGTATTTAGAGTTTCTTTGTGAATATTTTTGCTTTAGGTACAAAAAATTACAAACTTTCTGTTAGTGCTGGTATTTTTCAAATTTGAATAGTTTAAATTTTGAATTATTTGAAATTTGTGTGAATCAGTAGTTTGTGAATAACTTAACTTTGAAAAAATATTTTTCAGTGATTCTTTTTTCTTATGTTTAATATTAGTGTGTTTTATCATTATATTCAATTTGGTAATGCTTAGGTTATTTAAAAAATGAAATGCCTTTGGAACAGATGAGTTTTCGTTGGAAACCCTGATACTTTAAAAGAGATTGTCCATTTTGTACACGAAGTGCATCCAGTTTTTGCTGTAACCCTCTCTACTTTTTTGCACATGCTATTTGGATGAAATTATGATACCATGCCAACTTTCAACCTTTTCTGAGTTCATTTGAAATGCTTTTCAATTTCAGGGTCATTTAGCTAGAAAAAAATCAGTAAATGCATGAAAGAATCTGTTTGCACATAAAATTTCTTTGCGTTTCAAATGCCAAAACACATAACTACCCTAACTATTACAGATATTCCCTCCTGGGTGTGAAACACAGAAGAAAGTGATGATAGTGAAGCCGATCACATCCCAGATCTTTGGGTGTGAAACTTTTTCTTCGCGTGTGTCCCTTTGCACCGTAGCCATGGAAAATCTTCATCATTTAACTGGATGCTCGGGTCAATATTCATTGTGAATGGAGCAATTTAATCAAACTTCTCATAATCTTCTGACATGTCTATCTTGTCATCCACTCCCATGATGTTTCTTTTTCCTGAAAGAACTATGTGGCACTTTGGCTCGTCGTATGATCCATTCGCTTCCTTATCTTTTCTTTTTCTCGGCCTAGTAGACATGTCTTTCACATAAAAAACTCGCGCCACATCATTGGCTAGGACGAATGGTTTGTCTGCATACGCAAGATTGTTGAGATCCACTATTGTCATTCCGTACTGCTGGTCTTCCGTTACCCCGCCTCGTGTCATATTGACCCATTTGCACCAAAACAAAGGGACCTTCAAATAACCTCCATAGTTAAGTTCCCATTTGTCCTCTATGTAACCATAATATGTTTCCTTTCCCGTGTTGGTTGTTGCATCAAAGCGGACACCACTGTTTTGGTTGGTGCTCTTCTTATCTTGGGCGATCGTGTAAAATGTATTCCCATTTATCTGGTACCCTTTGAAAGTCATTATATTCAAAGATGGTAACTGGGATAGCGAGTACAGGTCATTTTGAATATCGCCATCATTCAGGGCACGTTTCTGCAACCAACTGGTGAAAGTCCTCGTTTGTTCACGTGTAATCCAGTCGTCAGACTTCTCCGGGTGTTTGGAGTGTAAAATATTCGTGTGTTCCTCCATATACGGAGCCACCAATGTAGAATTCTGTAGAACTGTGTAGTGTGCTTCAGTGAGAGAATGCCCATCCATACATATTATTTGATGCCCTCCTAGTGTGCCTTTTCCATCCAGTCTGCCCTTATGCCACGATTCAGGAACACCAATCGGCTTAAGGTCAGGAATAAAGTCAATACAAAACTCAATGACCTCCTCATTTTCATGGCCCTTCGAGATGCTTCCTTCTGGCCTAGCATGGTTATGAACATATTTCTTCAAGACTCCCATGAACCTCTCAAAGGGGAACATATTGTGTAGAAATACATGACCCAAAATGTTAATCTCTTCGCAAAGGTGAACTAGGACGTGCGTCATGATGTTGAAGAAGGATGGCGGGAACACCAACTCGAAACTGACAAGACATTGCACCAAATCATTCTGTAACCTTGGTACGATTTCTGGATCGATTACCTTCTGAGAGATTGCATTGAGGAATGCACATAGCTTCAATGGCTAATTGAACGTTTTTCGTAGAAGCCCCCTCAATGCAACCGGAAGGAGTTGCGTCATAATCACATGGCAGTCATGAGACTTTAGGTTCTGGAACTTTTTCTCTGCCATATTTATTATTCCCTTTATATTCGATGAGAAGCCAGACGGTACCTTCATGATGAGAAGGTATTCCAAGAAGATTTCCTTCTCTTCTTTGGTAAGAGCGTAGCTGGTTGCTACCTCTTGAGCACTGCGTTGGATTTCCCCGAAGAGGAGAGGATGATGCAGCAAAGTAGCGTAAGTATTTCCCTCAGTTTTTTAGAACCAAGGTATCAATCCAGTAGGAGACCACGCACAAGTCCCTCGTACCTACACAAAACGATAGCAACTCGCAACCAACGCTTAGGGGTTGTCAATCCCTTCATGGTCACTTACGAGAGTGAGATCTGATAGAGATGATAAATAATATTTTTGGTATTTTCGATAGATAGATGCAAAGTAAAAAGTAAAAGGCGAAGTAAAACAAAGCAAGTAAATAAAGTGATAGAGATTGATATGATGAGAATAGACCCGGGGGCCATAGGTTTCACTAGTGACTTCTCTCAAGAGCATAAGTATTCTATGGTGGGTGAACAAATTACTGTTGAGCAATTGACAGAACTGAGCATAGTTATGAGTATATCTAGGCAATGATCATGTATATAGGCATCACGTCCAAAACAAGTAGATCAAAACGATTCTGCATCTACTACTATTACTCCACTCATCGACCGCTATCCAACATGCATCTAGAGTATTAAGCTAAAAACAGAGTAACGCCTTAAGCAAGATGACATGATGTAGAGGGATAAATTCATGCAATATGATAAAAAAACCATCTTGTTATCCTCGATGGCAACAATACAATACGTGCCTTGCAACTCTTTGTGTCACTGAGTAAGGACACCGCAAGATTGAACCCAAACCTAAGCACTCATCCCATTGCAAGAACTACCAATCTAGTTGGCCAAACCAAAAAGGATAATTTGAAGAGACTTGCAAAGATAACTCAATCATACATAAAAGAATTCAGAGAAGAATCAAATATTTTCCATAGATAATACGGGATCATAAACCCACAATTCATCGGTCTCAACAAACACACCGCAAAAAGAAGATTACATCGAATAGATCTCCACGAGAGAGGGGGTGAACATTGTATTGAGATCCAAAAAGAGAGAAGAAGCCATCTAGCTACTAGCTATGGACCCGAAGGTCTGAAGTAAACTACTCACACTTCATCGGAGGGGCTATGTTGATGATGTAGAAGCCCTCCGTGGTGGATGCCCCCTCCGGCGGAGCTCCGGAACAGGCCCCAAGATGGGATCTCGTGGATACATAAGGTTGCGGCGGTGGAATTAAGTTTTTGGCTCCTGTTCTGATCGTTTGGGGATACGTAGGTATATATAGCAGGAAGGAGTACGTCGGTGGAGCGTCAGGGGGCCCACGAGGTAGGGGGGCGCGCCCTCCACCCTCGTGACCGCCTTTGGCACTTCTTGGAGTAGGGTCCAAGTCTCCTAGATCACGTTCGGTTGGAAAATCACGATGCCAAAGGTTTCATTCCATTTGGACTCCGTTTGATATTCCGTTTCTTCAAAACACTGAAATAGGCAAAAAAACAACAATTCTGGGCTGGGCCTCTGGTTAATAGGTTAGTCCCAAAAATAATATTGAAGTGGAAAATAAAGCCCAATATAGTCCAAAACAGTAGGTAAAGTAGCATGGAGCAATCAAAAATTATAGATACGCTGGAGACGTATGAAGCATCCCCAAGCTTAATTCCTGCTTGTCCTCGAGTAGGTAAATGATAAAAAAGGATTTTTGATGCGGAGTGATACTTTGGCATAATTTCAATGTAAATCTTCTTAATTGTGATATGAATATTCAGATTCGAAAGATTCAAGACAAAAGTTCATATTGACACAAAAATAATAATACTTCAAGCATACTAATCAAAGCAATCATGTCTTCTCAAAATAACATGGCAAAAGAAAGTTCATCCCTACAAAATCATATAGTCAGGCTATGCTTCATTTTTGTCACACAAAGATGTTCCCAATTTCTATACCCCCGATGACAAGCCAAGCAATTGTTGCATACTTAAATAATCTCAAACTTTTTCAACCTTCACGCAATACATGAGCGTGAGCCATGGATATAGCACTATGGGTGGAATAGAATATGATGATGGGGATTGTGTGGAGAAGACAAAAAAAAGAGAAAGTCTCACATTGACGAGGATAATCAACGGGCTATGGAGATGCCCATCAATTGATGTCAACATGAGGTGTAGGGATTGCCATGCAACGGATGCACCAGAGCTATGAATGCTCAACAAAGGAAAACTAGTGTGTGTGCATCCAACTCTCTTGCTCATGAAGACCTAGGGCATTTGAGGAAGCCCATCGTAGGAATATACAAGCCAAGTTCTATAATGAAAAATTCCCACTGGTATAAAAAGACAACTTATGAGACTCACTTCATGAAGAACAAGGTGCTACTTTGAAGCACAATTTATGAGACTCACTACATGAAGAACAAGGTGCTACTTTGAAGCACAAGTGTGGAAAAAAGAGATAGTAGCATTGCCCTTTTTATTTTCTTTTTTTGGGGCCTTTTTTCCTTTCTTTTTTTATTTGGGCAATGCTCTAATAATGATGATCATCACACTTCTATTGATTACAACATAAGGATTACAACTCGAAACTTAGAACAATATATGGCTCTATATGAATGCCTCCGGCGGTGTACCGGGATGGTGCAATGAATCAAGAGTGACATGTATGGAAAATAATGCATGGTGGCTTTGCCACAAATATGATGTCAACTACATGATCATGCAATGGCAATATGACAAAAGTAATGTATGTCATGATGATGATGGTGGAAGTTGCATGGCAATATATCTCGGAATGGCAATGGAAATGCCATGATAGGTAGGTATGGTGGCTGTTTTGAGGAAGATATAAGGAGGTTTATGTGTGATAGAGCATATCGTATCACGGGGTTTGGATGCACCGGCGAAGTTTGCACCAACTCTCAAGGTGAGATAGGGCAATGCACGGTACTGAAGAGGCTAGCAAAGGCGGAAAGGTGAGAGTGCGTATAATCCATGGACTCAACATTAGTCAAAAGAACTTATATACTTATTGCAAAAATTTAGAAGTCACCAAAAATCAAGTACTAAGCGCATGCTCCTAGGGGGATAGATTGGTAGGAAAAGACCATCGCTCGTCCCTGACCGCCACTCATAAGGATGCACAAGCCAGGTACACTTCATGTTTCCAATTTGTTACACAACTTTAACCATACATGCATGCTACGGGACTTGCAAACTTCAACACAAGTATTTCTCAAATTCATAATCACCCAACTAGCACGACTTTGATATTATCACCTCCATATCTCAAAACAATTATCAAGCATCAAACTTATCTTAGTATTCAACACACTCAAAAGAAAGTTTCACATATCTTGAACACCAAGTATATTAACATTAAGCAAATTACCATGCTATTAATGGCTCTCAAAATAATCTAAGTGAAGCATGAGAGATCAATAGTTTATTTAAAACAAATCCACCACCGTGCTCTAAAAGATATAAGTTAAGCACTAGAGCAAAAATTATCACGCTCAAAAGATATAAGTGAAGCGCTATGAGCAAAACTATCAAGCTCAAAAGATATAAGTGAAGCACATAGAGTATTCTAACAAATTCCAAATCATGTATGGCTCTCTCAAAAGATGTGTACAGCAAGGATGATTGTGGTAGACTAACAAGCAATGACACAAATAATACAAGACGCTCCAAGCAAAACACATATCATGTGGTGAATAAAAATATAGCTCCAAGTAAATTACCGATGGAAGTGCATGAAAGAGGGGATGCCTTCCGGGGCATCCCCAAGCTTTGACTTTTTGGTGTCCTTGGATTATCTTGGGGGTGCGATGGGCATCCCCAAGCTTAGGCTCTTGCCACTCCTTGTTCCATAATCCATCAAAAGAATTCACCCAAAACTTGAAAACTTCACAACACAAAACTCAACAGAAATCTCGTGAGCTCCGTTAGAGAAAGAAAACAAAAGACTACTTCAAGGTACTGTAATGAACTCATTCTTTATTTATATTGGTGTTAAACCTACTGTATTCCAACTTCTCTATGGTTTGTAAACTATTTTACTAGCCATAGATTCATCAAAATAAGTAAACAACACACGTAAAACAGAATCTTTCAAAAATAGAACAGTCTGTAGCAATCTGTAACTAATGCAAACTTCTGGAACTCTAAAAATTCTACCAAAATAGGAAGTCCTGGAAAGTTTGTTTATTGATCATCAGCAAAAATAATCAACGCAAAAGCACCTTCCTGTGATTTAACAAAATTATATTCGTGCGCGCAAAGTTTCTGTTTTCCAGCAGAATCAAATCAACTATCATCGTAGGTTATCCTATAGGTTCTACTTGGCATAAACACTAATTAAAACATAAAACCACATCTAAACAGAGGGTAGATGGATTATTTATACCTAAACATAAGCAAAAACAAAAAACACGAAATAAAATTGGGTTGCCTCCCAACAAGCGCTATCGTTTAACGCCCCTAGCTAGGCATAAAAGCAAGGATAGATCTAGGTATTGCCATCTTTGGTAGGCAATCCATAAGTAGCACTCATGATAGATTCATATGGTAATTTTATTTTATTTCTAGGGAAGTTTTCCATGCCCTTCTTTAAAGGAAATTGGAATTGAATATTCCCTTCCTTCATATCAATAATTGCACCAATCGTTCTAAGGAAAGGTCTACCAAGAATAATAGGACATGAAGGATTGCAATCTATATCAAGAACGATAAAATCTACGGGCACATAATTCCTATTTGCAACAATAAGAACATCATTAATTATTCCCATAGGATTTTTAATAGTGGAATCTGCAAGATGCAAGTTTAGAGAGCAATCATCAAAATCACGGAAATCTAGCAAATCACATAAAGTTTTGGGAATAGTAGAGACACTAGCACCCAAATCACATAAAGCATGGAACTCAAAATCTTTAATTTTGATTTTAATAGTAGGTTCCCACTCATCATAGAGTTTTCTAGGGATAGAAACTTTCAACTCAAGTTTTTCTTCATAAGATTGCATCAAAGCATCAACAATGTGTTCGGTAAAGGCCTTATTTTGACTATAAGCATGAGGAGATTCTAGCACAGATTGCAACAAGGAAATACAACCAATCAAAGAGCAATTTTCATAATTAAATTTCTTGAGATCCAAAATAGTGGGTTTAGCAACATCACGGTTTTTATTTATTTCAATCCCACTTTCATCAATTTCATCATCAAGATCTAGAAACTCCGAATTCTTAGAACGCCTTCTAGGTAAAGGAAGATCATATTCAGATTCATCAAGATTCATATTGCAAAACAAAGATTTAATGGGGGACACATCAATAACTTTTGATCTTCATCTTTATTTTCATAGGAATTGGAAGAACACGCTTTAATAAAGGCATCTTTGGAAGCACGCATCCTAGCGGTTCTTTCCTTACACCCATCAATGGAAATTCTCATGGCTTTGAGAGACTCATTGATATCATGCTTAGGAGGAATAGATCTAAGCTTTAAAGAATCAATATCAAGAGAAATTCTATCAAGGTTCCTAGACAAATCATAAACTTTAAGCAATTTCTCTTCAAGCAAAGCATTAATATTCTTTTGTGAATTCATAAACTCTTTAACACTACTCTCAAATTCAGAGGGCATCTTATTAAAATTTCCATAAGAGTTGCTGTAGGAATTTCCATAATTATTAGAAGGATTACTAGGATAAGGCCTAGGATTAAAATTCCCTCTATAAGCGTTGTTTCCAAAACTATTCCTACCAACAAAATTCACATCCATAGATTCATTATTATTCTCAAGAAAAGTAGATAAAGGCATATCATTGGGATCAAGAGGAGTATTTTTAGGAGCAAACATCTTCATAAGTTCATCCATCTTTTCACTCAAAACATTAATTTCTTCTATAGCATGCACTTTTTTACTAGAAGATCTTTCGGTGTGCCATTGAGAATAATTAGCCATATATTATCAAACAATTTTGTAGCATCTCCTAACGTAATTTCCATAAAAGTGCCTCCCGCGGCCGAATCTAAAAGATTTCTAGAAGCAAAATTCAATCTGGCATAAAAGATTTGTATGATCATCCATAAATTCAAACCATGAGTAGGGCAATTATGAAGCATTAATTTCATTCTTTCCCAAGATTGGGCAACATGCTCATGATCAAGTTGTTTAAAATTCATGATGTTGTTCCTAAGAGTGATAATCTTAGCGGGAGGAAAATACTTAGAGATAAAAGCATCTTTGCACTTGTTCCAAGAATCAATACTATTTTTAGGCAAAGACGAAAACCAAATTTTAGCACGATCTCTAAGTGAAAACGGAAATAACTTCAATTTGACAATATTGTTATTCGTATCTTTCTTCTTTTGCATATCACACAAATCAACAAAATTGTTTAGATGAGTAGCGGCATCTTCACTAGGAAGGCCGGCGAATTGATCTTTCATAACAAGATTCAGCAAAGTGGTATTGATTTCACAAGACTCATCATTATTAAGAGGAGAAATCGGAGTACTAAGGAAATCATTATTATTGGTCTTCGAGAAATCACACAATTTGGTATTATCTTGCGCCATGGCAACAAGTAATCCAACACACAAGCAAACAGAAAGGCAACGAGAAAATGGCAAACGGGAAAGAGAGGAGGACATTGGGAAAGAGAGGGCAAATAAAACGACAAGGGTGAAGTGGGGGAGAGGAAAACGAGAGGCAAATGGCAAATAATGTAATGCGAGAGATAGGGATTGCGATGGGTACTTGGTATGGTTGACTTGCTTGCGTGAGCCTCCCCGGCAACGGCGCCAGAAATTCTTCTTGCTACCTCTTGAGCACTGCGTTGGATTTCCCCGAAGAGGAGAGGATGATGCAGCAAAGTAGCGTAAGTATTTCCCTCAGTTTTTGAGAACCAAGGTATCAATCTAGTAGGAGACCACGCACAAGTCCCTCGTACCTACACAAAACGATAGCAACTCGCAACCAACGCTTAGGGGTTGTCAATCCCTTCACGGTCACTTACGAGAGTGAGATCTGATAGAGATGATAAATAATATTTTTGGTATTTTTGATAGATAGATGCAAAGTAAAAAGTAAAAGGCAAAGTAAAACAAAGCAAGTAAATAAAGTGATAGAGATTGATATGATGACAATAGACCCGGGGGCCATAGGTTTCACTAGTGACTTCTCTCAAGAGCATAAGTATTCTACGGTGGGTGAACAAATTACTGTTGAGCAATTGACAGAATTGAGCATAGTTATGAGTATATCTAGGCAATGATCATGTATATAGGCATCACGTCCAAAACAAGTAGATCGAAACGATTCTGCATCTACTACTATTACTCCAGTCATCGACCGCTATCCAGCATGCATCTGGAGTATTAAGTTAAAAACAGAGTAACGCCTTAAGCAAGATGACATGATGTAGAGGGATAAATTCATGCAATATGATAAAAACCCCATCTTGTTATCCTCGATGGCAACAATACAATACGTGCCTTGCAACTCTTTCTGTCACTGAGTAAGGACACCGCAAGATTGAACCCAAAGCTAAGCACTCCTCCCATTGCAAGAACTACCAATCTAGTTGGCCAAACCAAAAAGGATAATGCGAAGAGACTTGCAAAGATAACTCAATCATACATAAAAGAATTCAGAGAAGAATCAAATATTTTCCATAGATAATACGGGATCATAAACCCACAATTCATCGATCTCAACAAACACACCGCAAAAAGAAGATTACATCGAATAGATCTCCACGAGAGAGGGGGAGAACATTGTATTGAGATCCAAAAAGAGAGAAGAAGCCATCTAGCTACTAGCTATGGACCCGAAGGTCTGAAGTAAACTACTCACACTTCATCGGAGGGGCTATGGTGATGATGTAGAAGCCCTCCATGGTGGATGCCCCCTCCGGCGGAGCTCTGAAACAGGCCCCAAGATGGGATCTCGTGGATACAGAAGGTTGCGGCGGTGGAATTAGGTTTTGGGCTCCAGTTCTGATCGTTTGGGGATATGTAGGTATATATAGGAGGAAGGAGTACGTCGGTGGAGCGTCAGGGGGCCCACGAGGTAGGGGGAGCGCCCAGGGGGGCGCGCCCTCCACCCTCGTGACCGCCTCTGGCACTTCTTGGAGTAGGGTCCAAGTCTCCTGGATCATGTTCAGTTGGAAAATCACGATCCCGAAGGTTTCATTCCGTTTGGACTCCGTTTGATATTCCATTTCTTCGAAACACTGAAATAGGCAAAAAAACAGCAATTCTGTGTTGGGCCTCCGGTTAATAGGTTAGTCCCAAAAATAATATAAAAGTGGAAAATAAAGCCCAATATAGTCCAAAACAGTAGGTAAAGTAGCATGGAGCAATCAAAAACTATAGATACGTTGGAGACGTATCACTGGCCTGACCCTGATGTATGTCGTATTTTCCGTGCATACGTTGCTGGTCCTCCCGTGCCTCTGGTGTATCTTTTGTCTTCCCATACATGCCCAAAAAGCCATACAGGGTCACGCAAACATTCTTCGTCACGTGCATCACGTTGATTGCGGAGCGGACCTCTAGTTCTTTCCAATATGGCAGGTCCCAAAATATAGATTTCTTCTTCCACATGGGTGCGTGTCCGTCAGCGTCCTTCGGAGCAGGTTGTCCGCCAGGACCCTTTCCAAAGATTACCTTCAAATCCTTGACCATATCATGTACATCAGCACCAGTACGGTGGCGAGGCTTCGTCCGGTGATCCGCCTCACCTTTGAAATGCTTGCCTTTCTTTCTTACGGGATGCCTTGTCAGAAGATATCGACGATGTCCCAGGTACACATTCTTCCTACAACTATCCAAATATATACTGTCGGTATCATCCAAACAGTGCGTGCATCCACGGTATCCCTTATTTGTCCGTTCTGAAAGGTTACTAAGAGCAGGTCATTCATTGATGGTCACGAACAGCAACGCCTTTAGGTCAAATTCTTCCTGTCCGTGCTCATCCCACGCACGTACACCTGTTCCATTCCACAGTTGTAATAGTTCTTCAACTAATGGACTTAGGTACACATCAATGTCGTTGCCGGGTTGCTTAGGGCCTTGGATGAGCACTGGCATCATAATGAACTTCCGCTTCATGCACAACCTAGGAGGAAGGTTATACAAACATAGAGTCACAGGCCAGGTGCTATGGTTGCTGCTCTGCTCCCCAAAAGGATTAATGCCATCTCCGCTTAGACCAAACCATACGTTCCTTGGGTCACCTACAAACTTCTCCTAGTACTTTCTCTCGATTTTTCTCCACTGGGAACCGTCAGCGGGTACTCTCAACTTTCCGTCTTTCTTACGGTCTTCTCTGTGCCACCGCATCGCCTTCGCATGCTCTTTGTTTTGGAACAAACGTTTCAACCGTGGTATTATAGGAGCATACCACATCACCTTGGCAGGAATCTTCTTCCTAGGGCGCTCGCCCTCGACATCACCAGGGTCATCGCGACTGATCTTATAACGCAATGCACCACATAGCGGGCAAGCATTCAAATCCTCATACTCACCGCGGTAGAGGATGCAGTCATTAGGGCATGCATGTATCTTTTGCACCTCTAACCCTAGAGGGCAGACAACCTTCTTTGCTTCATACGTACTCTCGGGCAATTCGTTGTCCTTTGGAAGCATATTCTTTATCATTACCAGCAACTTTCCAAATCCCTTGTCAAATACACCATTCTCTGCCTTCCATTGCAGCAATTCCAGTGTGGTGCCCAACTTTGTTTTGTCAACTTCGCAATTTGGGTATAACAATTTCTTGTGATACTCTAACATGTGATGCAACTTCTTCTTCTCCAAATCACTTGTGCAGTTTCACTTTGCATCGGCAACGGCCCGACCTAGATCATCAGCGGGCTCATCTGATGCCTCTTCTTCAGCTTCTTCCCGCATTGCCGGCTCAGCTTCTTCCCCCATTGTTGTATCATCATATTCAGGGAAACCATGGGCAGGATAGCTTTCTTCGTCCTCTTCTTCTTCATTGTCTTCCATCATAACCCCTATTTCTCCGTGCTTGGTCCAAACATTATAGTGGGGCATGAAACCAGACTCAAATAGGTGGACGTGAATGGTTCTTGACGTAGAGTAATTGTGACCATTCTTACAGCCAGCACATGGACAAGGCATAAAACCATCCGCCCGCTTGTTTGCCTCAGCGGCAAGAAAAAAAGTATGCATGCCATTAATGAACTCGGGAGAGCATCGGTCATCATACATCCATTGTCGGCTCATCTTCATTACACAACACCGAACAGACCAAATTAATACAAGTTCATACATAAAGTTCATATACAACACTTAATTAAATGCAACATACAAATAACTCTCTAGCTAAAGAATTTAAATGCAACAACAAATGCAATCAAGATCGCAACTAAGGTAACAATTGATCCAGTAGCATAATGATACCAAGCCACACTATCAATGGAATATTTTCTAATCTTTCTAATCTTAAACCTCATTTTCTCCATCTTGATCCTATGATCATCGATGACATCGGCGACATGCAACTCCAATTCCATCTTCTCCCCCTCAATTCTTTTCAATTTTTCTTTCAAATACTCGTTTTCTCTTTCAAATATATTTAACCTCTCGACAATAGGGTCGGTTGGAATTTCCAGTTCACATACCACCTAGATAAAAATATCTATGTCAACTTGATGGGCATAATTTGTCATAAACATGAAATGCAACAACTAGTTTTAAAAGAGAATATACCACATCCGAATCATAACAAGGACGAGGGCCGACGGCGATGGATATCAAAACCATGGCACTATGCAGAACAAACAACGTACGGGTAAGATAATTATACGAGTAACTATATATCCAAATCACACAAACATCAATTTGGTAATGTAAAACATTCATGAACAAGAGCCTCACCACAAGGTGGTGCCGGCGACGGGACGGTGCGGGCGATCAACGGTGGTTACGATGGAGATTTAGAAGGCACTAAGTAAACCACACCTACATATGCAAACTAAGTGTTATTTTCGACCTCAAATTGCATATAAATCAAATACTAAGAGCTAATCTAGCAATGAGAGTTGAAAGGACAAAGTTGCTAACCTTTGTGATCATTTGAATGGATGGGGGCCTTCAAATCTTGACAAATTTTGGGCAAAATTTGTGAGGAGCTCGAGGAAGAGAGGGGAAGAACAGAGGAAGTGAGGGGAAAGGGGAAGAACAGAGCGAGCTCGGATGGACGAAGGGTTTATGTACGTCAACCTTTAGTACCGGTTCGTGCCACGAACCGGTACTAAAGGTGTTGGAGGGGCCCCAGACTGACAAAATCCTGCCACCACTCTCTTTAGTACTGGTTCGTGGCACGAACCGGTGCTAAAGGTTCGCCACGAACCGATACTAATGTGAGCGGCCGGCTAGCCGTTGGAACTGGCACTAATGGACACATTAGTGCCGGCTCAAAATCAAACCGGCACTAATGTGTCTCAGATTTGCCCTCTTTTTCTACTAGTGTTGATAGAAAGTCCACTTCGGGTACTTGTCAATTTCTTGGTAGATCTCTTGTATCTTAATCCACCAGCGGAGCGGAATACATTGTCGCCGGTTCATGTTGTGCTCAATTACTTTGGATGACCCAAACTCTTAAAGATTATGGGATATATGTGAAACATGTTCCATTGCTTTGTGATAATGAAAGTGCTATTAAGATTTCTCACAATCCCGTGCAACATTCTCGAACTAAGTATATTGGAGTTCGTCATCATTTCATTCGAGATCATGTTGCTAAAGGAGACATCGATCTTAAGCATGTTCGTACCGATAAGCAATTGGCGGATATATTCACCAAACCGCTTGATGAGAAAGTATTTTGCCATTTGAGAGGTGAATTGAACATCATTGATGCCTCAAACTTGGAGTAGAAACTCCATTTGGATGCATGCCAGGCATGAGCCTTTGACTAATCCTTGATATCTCTCTTATGATAATGATCATATGTCTTGGATATATACTTGTACCCTTGTATGCTATCTAAACCTTGTAGGTACTTGGATGGATCTAAATCCATGAGATTGCAACTCATTCATATCTAGAGCAATCTCTACATCACCAAGTCTCTACAATATAGTGATTGAAGACAAGGAAGCATAAATCCTCTCAACATATCCTTTGACAATTTCTATATATCAAATTCCATTTGGTATCAAACTTCATGCTTGTCATTCTGGATACACAAGTGCTCTTCCTTGCAAGACTAACCCATGTAGGTAGATGAACTCAAACTACAAGTGGTGCTCCCAACTCTTGATGAGCTACATCAACCTTGAGCATCCTACACAAGTTCGACTACATGTTCGAGATCAACACCACCACCCAAGGTATGTCATTCCATCTTAGAGAAGCTTTACCCGAAGACATGGGTCAAAGCAGCTCAACAAGATGTGAATACATCAAAATGCTTAAACGAAAAATGGTAACCCCATTTGGAGCTTAAACGATGAGTATGACCTAGATCAAGTGTTCTCACTTGACTCCTCGGTCAATATACTCTAACATAGGTGACTGTGTCACCGACCCTCTCTAGATGAAGTTCTCTAGTGTTTCTTTGTGTTCTTGCATTTGTGCCTAACATGTTTCCCTTTCACTTCATCTAGATTTCTTTTCTTTTGTCTGCATTCCCTACATCCAATTCATTGCAAATCTTTCGGTTAATTCCCTGCAAATCTTTGTGAGATCTTACTTGCCTAGTGAGCTGAGATGACAAAATCTTTTCTTCAGTATTGAACTCGGTCTCACCGATTTATACACCCCGGCTAGACCGAACCACAATGCTACATTGCAGATTGTTCATCGGTTCAACCGACAAGGACAAACCCGGTTTGACCGATATGCATCATCTATGACACTGCCAACTCGGTGTCACCGATGAGAATAACTCGACGCTACCAGTTTCACTACTGAGAAAGCATTTTGCCATTGCCATTATCATTTCCTTTCCAGCTCTACTTGATGATTCTTGTCCTGTACTAGCATCTTAAATTACATGCTGATTTGTAAATGTGACTCAAGGACCAAACCTACTTGACTCATACTCCAAAAGACCCCTTCTTGGAAATTGACGTCAAAGGGGGAGAGAGCACATCAAAGCTTATCACATAAGAGAGAAAGCACATCTTAGCTTCTCCAGATGCTTATCAACAATAGAGGAGAGAATTCATATGTCTTTAAGAGGGGAAAGACATACTCCCTATGTAAACTAATATAAGAGCGTTTAGATTACTAAAGTAGTGATCTAAACGCTCTTATATTAGTTTACGGAGGGAGTAGTTGTTATGTTCACTACAAAAAAAAGACACATCCGTGACATTTTGGGCCGAACGAATTTTTTTACTGTCATACATATGACACTTCTATGACGATAATTGTGACAAAACCCGGTATCATCATAGATGTGGTGGGCTCCTACTTCTATGACAAAAAATCATGACAGAAAATGGGCTTTTCGTCCTGGGCGGGATGGAGACGCAGTTGCAGGACATTCTTTGGGCCGTGCATGACGGAAAAAACCGTGGTAGAAGCGAGGGGGAGGAAAATTTCGGGGAGTTGCCGATTACGGTGGGAGAGTGATGCGTGTTTCTCTCGTACAGGTACGCACGTGTGTGCGAGGCATTGGCTCTAACTGAACCCGAGCGAGGCGTTGGGCTCTCGTACAAGCTGGCTCTTTCAGTCACCAACATGGATGATTCAATTCATGGGACCTTTTGGTGCAGTTCACCTAAAATGAAGCAATGTCCCGTGAGCTAGCAGCTTCTTCTTCAATTTTTTTAAGAAAAGGGCTCCAGCCCCGGTTCCATTTCCATCAGAAAACGAAACCCACGGAGCTTCTTCTTCATTATTTGCAATAAATTTGAGCAACATCAAGGTTGGTTGTGAAGCTCCTGGAATGCTCAACTATAATTTGGATATCATTTGTGTAGTTCAACTAAGATCGAGCGTGAAATGTATATCTCTGTTTGCACAAAAAAGGTGGAAAGGAGGGTGACTAACAAGTGATGAAACATGCATCAAATGAAAAGAAGCATGTTCCTTATCTGAATGGCTATCCTACAAGGACAGTAGCAATTTCTAAAGTAGTGGCATTGCTAGAGATATACCAAAGGATGGGTGCATTTGTCGGGGGTTGGGTGCGACATATGCCAAAGGATGGCTTATCATGGTGGGGGCGAGTAGAACGTCGCCGGTGCCTGGAAACGGGATGAGGCGAAGACATGCACGCCGGCGGATCTTACCCAGCTTCAGGGCTCTCCGAGGAGGTAACACCCCTACTGCTGCTCTGCGGGGTCTCCACATGATCACTAAGGCAAAGTGAGTACAAGGGTGCTCCTAGAGCTGTTTCTGGAGGTAGGAGAAGGCAAGGCTAGCTCTCTCCCTCCTGTGTGGTCTGTCTAATGCTACTGGATGCGAACCCTTTGCATGGGTGCCCTGGGGGATTTACATAGGCCTACCCCCCAGGGGTACAATGGTAAAATTGGCTGGGCGCGGGTCCCTACCGTCTGTCTCTCAGGCGCCGTCTTCTCCGCCGACTCCTGGGGCCCGCCGACTGGTGGGTCCCGCCGACTGGCCTGGTATGAGGGCGTCAGCCTGTGTCCGCCGCGGGCGGGCCTTGCCGGCTGCAGATTACTGTAGCCGTGCTTCTAATGACGCAGGCTTGGCCATGGGGTCATGGAAACAGTGCCGCCGCCTGTTGGGCGATCACTGTTGCCATTCCCCTGTCATGTCTGGTTAATGGCTGGTGGGGCCAGTGGGAGAGGCCGGCCGACTCCAAGGGGCCAACTCCCAATGGGTCCGACTCTTGGCGCTCTTGCCGTCTTCAATACTCTCGCTGACTGGTAGGCCCCACCGTCTCCGAGCCGTACAGACAGGAGGTCATGGGTACAGGGCCCCGCCCCAAGGGCTGATGTCAGGGCTGGCATGGCAATAGTGATGCGCCGGGCGGAGATCTCTGCGAGTACGACGCACTGTGGCCATGCTTGCCTTTAATTACCGGGTGGTTGGAAGTCGCGGGCTGACTCCCCATAGTCGGCCTCTTCGGAGTCGCCTCTGGGACTCGGCTCGGATGGGAGTCGCCTTAGGGACTCGGCTTGAACGGGAGTCGCTCCTGGGACTCAGCTCGTCTTGGAGTCGCCTTCTGGGACTCGGCTTATCTTGGAGTCACCGCATGTACTTGAGGGGCGCAGTCCGCCCCGACGTCTTGAAAGGTTCTGGGACTCGGGTTAGCCTACCCGTGGCCCATTACTCCGACAGTAGTCCCCGAAGCTGGTGAGGCTCCGAAGATGGTAAGTCGCGGGCCTCAACAGTTTCTTTCTTCCGGTGGTAGGATTTCTGGCCTTGCTCGCCGTCTTCCTTCGAGCCGACTGGCTGGAGTCGGACTCACAGAGGACCGTCCTGCCTCAAATCGACTAGCTGGAGTCGGATTTGCCGAGGGCCGCCTTGCCCCTTGAGGAGTTTCGAACATCGCGGCGGGAACCAGGCGGCGTGTCGGATACGCTTCCCGCGGTCGCCCACCGCGGCCCCGTCGCGCGGCGCCACATGGCAAGGGCAGTCTGCCTGCCCACGCGCACGACGAGACGGGCCGTCAGGCAGGGCCCACCACTACCGCACCTCGGCACGCGAACGGATCTACCGTGGCCGCGCGGGTGGTTGGTTTCCCCACGTCGTTACTGCACGTAGTAACTTCGTGGGTTTAATCGTGGGGGGCGTGGGGTCTCACGTGCAGTTAATCCCCAGGCTGCCCTGTCGGCTTCTCAGCCTACGGGCCTATAAATAGGCGGGGGGACCGGGACGGCGAAGCGCACGCTCGTTCTTCCCTACTTCCCCTGCCTCCTTCTTCTTCCTCCTCCTGCCTTCAACGCACCACGCCGCACCGCACCGCAGCGATGAGCTCTTCCTCCGCCGCAGCCCCTGCCGTCCGCTCCGGCGTGTGGGATGGTTCTAGGGTGGACGATGACGCCATCGAGCACCTCCGCAGGACGCGCCGGCTCCCCGACGCGCACTTGGTGCGAGCCCGCGCCGCGCTGGAGGGGGAGATAACCCCGGCGCCAGAGGAGGGCGAGCGGGTCATATTCCGCTCGCACCTTATGCGCGGCATGGGCCTTCCGGCGAGCGGCTTCCTCCGCTCTTTCTTGGAGTCCAACAGACTCCAGCCGCACCACCTCACCCCGAACACGGTGGTGCTGTTGGCCGCCTTCGCCATCCTGTGCGAGGGTTTTCTCGGTGTTCTCCCCACCCTCGAGCTGTGGGGAGAGTTCTTCCAGTCGAAGCTCGGCACACACGTCGCCGGCATACCGGCTCAGTGCGGCGCCTTCATCGCAATGCGAAGGTCGACCACCGACAACCCATTCCCCTCCATCACGCTGATCAAGTCGGTGAAGATGTGGCAGCGGTCGTACTTCTATGTGAAGAACGTCGCCACGGAAGGCGACTGGGTCAACCTGCCGCATTATGAAGCCGGCGTGCCGGCTGGGAGGCTTCCCAGCTGGTCCAATCGGGCCAAGACGCTGTCTCCTGCCGGCACCGCCGCCGTCGCCCGACTCCGAGTGCTGACACAGTCGGAAGGCCTGGTCGGAGCCGACTTGCTGGCCGCCTTCGTGGCGCGCCGAGTCCTCCCACTCCAAGGCCGGCCTCATCTGATCTGTCAGATGGGCGACCGCCGAGACCCGAGCCGGATGAGCACCTGGGAGATGCCCCACGCGGAGGTGGTGAACATGGTGAATCACATTGCAAACTGCGAGCTCATGGAAGACTGGCAGTTCGGCAAGGAGCCGTACTCACGTGCCAACCCTCCGGCTGTGGTAAATCAAATCTTTTGCCCTCTGTTTTTCTTTATAGCCGAATCCGACTTCTGATCTTCTTGGTTCTTCGAGTCAGAACCCCCTTATCCAGCCTGCAGCCGGCGCCACGGGGCCGCCCCACGAGTTCGCTCCAGACCGTGCGGAGAGCGACATCGATGACCCCGACTTGGGGGCGGCGGCGATGGAGGCCGACGCCGAAGGAGGAGGAGGAGGAGCGGAAGGCGGCCTCCGGCCCTCGGCGACCTTCGCCGACTGGCCAGAAGACGACGCCGAAGGAGAAGTCGTCCCGCGCCTCCAACCGAAAGCCGGCCATCCAGGCGCGAGTTCCTCCGCCGGCTTGGCCAGTCAAGTCGGCGCGAAGAAACGCCGGGCCGCGCCGAGTTAGCTCGGTGGTCGGCCGAAGAAGTTCAAAGGAGCGGCCGCCGCCAGCAAGCAGGAGGAGGCGACCGTGAAGGCCAACCGCTTTCGCAAGGAGGTGAGGAAGCCGCCGCTGGTCTCCGCGTAAGTGTTCACCACCTTTATCTTGTTTTCCTCAACGAGTCTTTTCTGAGTCTTTATACTTCCTTCTTTGCTTCAAGGCCCCTCTTTCTCTTGAGAGGGTCGCCGTCCCCTCAGTCATGGGGTCGGCTGAGACGTCTGCCAACACTCAGCGAATTGACCCTGCCGCCGACCTCCGGGAGACGACGGAGCGCAACGCACGGGAGAAGCGCGACGAGGAAGAGGCCGGCCGTCTGGAGAAGGCGGAGGCCGAGAAGGCGGCGGCCTCCGCCCAGAAGAGGCTGGAGGAGGCCGAAGCCGCTGCCGCAGCAAAACAGCGGGCTGAGGAGACCGCGCGCCGCTAGTCGGCGTTGCTTGTCGTCCCGCTAAACTCCGCGCCGCCGCCCCCGGAGTTCACGGGGCAGACTGGAGAAGTCGGCGGGGAGCACTCCATCATGGAGAAGGACGGTGGCGAGGCCTCTGCGTAGGGCACGGCCTCGCCGCCACCGCCGCCTCCGCCGCATGGCAAGCATTCGGCGGGCCCTCCAGTGCCGCCGGCTGAGGACGAGGCGGTGGCGAGGCTGCTTCTTCAAGTCGCCTCACCGGCGCGCCGCTGTCTTGCGACGGCGGTCTCGGCGCCGCGCCCCTAGGAAGCCGGCGCCGCCAGCTCGGCCATTCCAGATGCTGAGGCATCAAGTGCTGCGCCTACTGGATGGGTGCGAGGAGGCGGCGACGGTCCGATGAACCAGGCGCTCCTGGATGTGCAGGCGAAGCTGCGAGCTGAAGAGAAGCCATCCAGGGCTGCACTAGGGCGCATCTGGCGTCGCGAGTGTCTATCCGGGTACGTTTTTCTTTTTTGACTTTGCCTTTTCTCATTCTTCTCTGTGGGGGCGCGCTAGCGCACCCACTGGGTGTAGTCCCTGAGTTTTGGGCCGGCTGCTGCGCAGGCAGCCCGGAACTCAATCTGGCGAGTTCCTTATTTTTGTCTTTGTTCGATTTTTTTATCACAGGAGTATCACAACCTCCGCGTCACCGCCTTCAATCGTAACGTTGAGCGGCTGGAGAAGCGGACTGCCGACTTGTCGGAGAGCCGGAGTAAGTTCTTCTTCTTTTTCGTGGGGGCGCACTGGCGCACCCGCGGGTTGTAGTCCCCGAGATTCGGGCCGACTGTTGAGCGGTCGGGCCGGATCTTCCCGGCGACCTTTGCTGCTGACGACTTAACGTCTTTCCTCTTTGTTTTTTAGAGGCCAATGCCGCTCTTCAGGAACGGTTGGGCGAAGTCAGCACGGCCCTTCGTGCCAAGGAGGAGGAGTGCGGCAAGCTCGCCAAAGAGCGCGACTTGCTGGCCAAGCAGTTGGCGGAGCAGAAGGAGTTGCTGAAGGCGGCTCGGGATGAGGCGGGGAAGAAAGAGACCGCTCTCCTGGCCGAGTTCCAGATGGAGCGCTCCTCCTGGACTGACAGGGAGGCGATGCTGACTTCCGGCTTCCACGAGATCGAGGACATTGTCGATGGTGAGTTTCTTTGCTTTCTTTCTTTGAACTGCCGACTACAAGCCGAGCCGACTTCTGATTCTTTCTTATGCTTCTCTCTATTTTGGGAAGACTTCTTCCCTAGCCACTCGCAGGCGGTCACCCGAGCTATTGAGGCTGATCGCGAGGTGAGGAGGGCTAATGGCGAGGAGATCGCCGCCAACGCCCCCCTGACCGTCGATGAGCAGCTCCTGAGCATCGATACCCGTCTACGGCCGGCCCATCAGCTGCTGCGCCGGCTTCAACGCGCCGGGGCCCAAGCGATCTCCACCCTGTGGCTAGGCATGCCGGCTCTGCGCACTACCAGTCGGACTGCCGACTGGCTGGAGGTCGCGACCGGCCGTCTTGAGGCTTCGAAGGGTTCCTCGGCCCGGGCTGGAGCGTGCCGGGCCTTGGAATTTGTCAAGGCTTGGTATCCAGGGCTGGACCTGGACTGGCTGGCCGCGTTCCGGTCAGAGGCCTAGGCAGAACTGGCGGCTGTGGAAGACGCCCTCATCGAGCGTGCGGCGGCCGATCGCCGACTACACCGACACCAGTGTCTTCGTTCCCGAGCGGGCCGCGAACGGCGAGGAGGTGCCTCTGAAGTGGTTCGGGATGAACCCCGACTACGACGAGGACTCGGCGGAGGCGATCGGCTCCAGCACCGAGGAGGAAGACGAGGCGGGGGACGGAGACGGGACGGAGGCACCATAAGATAGAGCGGACGACCAACCTCAGCTCGATCGCGCCTCCAGCAACGAGCCGCGTCCGACCGGGCCAGCTGCCGCCGGAGACGATCAAGCCGAGATCGCCCAGCCGGCCGCTCCGATGCCTGACACCACCGTCTCCGCCAACCCTCCAAACCCGTCTGCCGCTCCCTAGGCTGCCGTCTTGTCTTTACTTTATCTGCTTTCATAGTCTTTGAAGAACTTGTAAATTTGCACAATTCCACTCGCGGGGTGTATCTTGAACTTGGCCAGAGGCCTTTGTTATGTAAATATATCTATCTGCCTTCTATCTTTCCTTGCTTATTGCTCATTTTGGCTTTTTCCTTTGCCGCCTTTCCATGTCGCCGCTTTGCCAGACGAACAGCCGCTCCGCGGACTGCCACAGGTCAAATGCTTGGCTACTTTAGGGAAGGCAAGTAATTGGCCTTTTTAGAGTTTTTTAACAAGTTGGATAGAAGGCGGCGAGCCGACTATTCGAGAGTCGGCTCTGCAGAGAGAGGCTGGAAGCCGGCTTGGGCCATGCATATGCTTTTGAGTCCTTAGCCATTTTTTCGTGTGTGCGCTTCTTTCTTGCTTACTCTCTGCCTACCAACAGTCACTCTGCGAGCTGCGGATTTCTACAGGAGACGGCTTAAGCGCCGCACACTACTTGTCCGACTGCAGGAAGCATTTCATAGCGCAATACGGCGAGTCCCCGGGCCGACTAGTCGAACCCGGTGCCAAGCAGCGTAACAAAGAGTAGCATACTCGGAGGCATAATTCTTATCATACAGATAACAAAAAGGGCAGTCCCCGAGCTCGTCTCGGGGGGCCCAAAGTCTCGGTACTTTAATACAAAGGATAGCGTGGTACATACTGCATCAACTGTAAAATCTTCAGAGAAGTTTTGCGTTCCATGGTCGTTCTGACTCCTTGCCGGAGTCGTCCCTCTTGCGCGCTCGAGGCTTCTGAGCGTCGATTAGGTAGTAGGAGCCGTTGCCCAGCACTTTGCTGACGATGAAGGGGCCTTCCCAAGGCGCCGACAACTTATGCTGGCCGACTGTTCGCTGAATCAGCCGGAGCACAAGGTCGCCCTCTTGGAACGATCTCGGCCTGACCTTGCGGTTGTAGTATCGGCGCAGACTCTCCTGGTAGATGCCGGACCGGCTGAGTGCCAACAGCCGGCCCTCTTCCAGCAGGTCGACGCCGTCTTGACGTGATTCTTTAGCTTCCTCTTTGGTGTACATGGTGACTTGTGGAGAGTCGAACTCTATGTCCATCGTGATGACGGCTTCGGCACCGTAGACGAGGAAGAAGGGCGTGAAGCCGGTTGACTTGTTTGGAGTCGTGCGCAGACTCCAGAGGACGACTGGCAGCTCCTCAAGCCAACAACCGGCCGAACGCTCGAGTGGTTCGACCAGTCGAGGCTTGATGCCGGACAGGATGAGGCCGTTTGCTCGCTCCACCTGGCCATTTGACTGCGGATGGGCAACGGACACTAAGTCCGGTCGGATGCCCTGCGTCGCGCAGAAACGGGCCAAGGCGCCTTTGGCAAAATTTGTGCCATTGTCGGTGATGATGTTGTGCGGTATGCCGTACCGCACCGTGATGTCGGCAATGAAAGTCACTGCAGTCGGACCGTTCAACTTCTTGATGGGCTTTGCTTCTATCCACTTGGTGAACTTGTCCACCGCGACAACCAGATGAGTCAGGCCGCCTCGGGCCGTCTTGAATGGTCCCACCATGTCCAGGCCCCAAACTGCAAAGGGCCAGGCGATGGGGATTGTCTTTAGCGCGGAAGCTGGCTGAAGCGGCTTGGAGCGGAACTTCTGGCACCCCTTGCATTTTTGGACTAATTCCTTGGCTTCTTCCAGGGCAGTCGGCCAGAAGAAACCATGCCGAAAGGCTTTGGCGACGAGTGCTCTTGAAGCCGCGTGATGGCCGCACTCGCCCTGATGGATGTCTCTGAGAATTGCTTGGCCTTTCTCTGGCTCCACGCAGCGCTGGTAGACACCAGTGACACTGCGCCTGACCAGCTCTCTGTTAATTATGGTGTAGGCTGCCGCTCGGCGTTGCACTTGCCGAGCCAAGATTTCATCAGTTGGCAGCTCTCTGTTTATTAGAAATTTGAGGATGGGCTGGGCCCATGAAGGTGCTGCTATTTCTTCGATTACCACCACCGCGACTTGGACAAGGGCGGCTGGGCTGGGAGGCGGCAGGCTGGAGCCTGCAGCCGCTTGTTGGATTGACGAAGTCCCCGGGCCAACTGGCGCAGTCCCCGGGCTGGGTTCTGAAGTCCCCGGGCCGACTGGCGCAGTTCCTGGGCCGGGTTCTGAAGTCCCCAGGCCGGCTGGCGCAGTCCCTGGGCCAGGTTCTGAAGTCCCCGGGCCGGCTGCAACTATGATTTTCTTAGGGACGTCTGCCGGGGCTCTTGAGTCGGATCCGACTTCTTCGGGAGGAGCCGACACGAAGATGGAGTCTTATTCTGGTGAAGGCTTGATAGACGGCTTAAGGAGGCGCTGAAGAGCGATGCCGGATGGTATTGCTTGGCGGGTGGAGCCGACTCGTGCCAAGGCGTCTGCTTGATCGTTGTCGTTTCTTGGCATGTGAAGGAACTCGCACCCCTCGAAGTATCCGCTGAGTTGCTGCACCAGGAAGCGGTAGCTCACCATGTTTGCATCTTTGGCGTCCCAGTCGCCAGATGACTGCTGGACCACCAAATCGGAGTCGCCATAGCATAGGATCCGGCGAATGCCGAGTTCTTTGGCAAGCCGGAGCCCATGAATGAGCGCCTCGTATTCGGCGACGTTGTTGGAGGCGGCAAAGTAGATCTGCAGCACATACTTGAGCTTGTCGCCTTTAGGGGAGGTGAGGACGACGCAGGCTCCCAGGCCGGTGCACATCTTGGAGCCATCGAAATGCATCCGCCAATGGGTGGAGTCGGGCGCTAGCAGCAGGTACTGGGTCTCGGCCCAGTCGGCGAGGAAGTCGGCCAGTGCTTGCGACTTGATGGCGGTGCGGGGCTGGTAGTAGATGGTGTAAGGAGCCAGATCTATGGCCCATTTGGCTGCTCGGCCAGAGGCATCTCGGCTTCCAATGATCTTGGCCAGCGGGGCCATGCAAACCATAGTGATTGGATGCTCTTGAAAGTAAGGCTTCAGCTTCTTGGCGGCAAAATGCACACCGTAGCACATCTTCTGGTAGTGGGGGTAGTTCTGCTTGGAAGTTGACGGTACCTCGCTCAGGTAATATACCGGTCTCTGGACAGGGAGCGCCTTGCCTTCCTCTTTGCGTTCAACTACAATGACTGTGCTGACTACTTGGCTGGTGGCGGCGATGTACAGGAGCATGGGCTCTTTGGGAGTCGGAGTCGCCAACATAGGGGGAGTAGTCAACATCTTCTTCAGCTGGAGAAATGCTTCATCCGCCTTGTGGTTCCACTCGAAAAAGGTGGTCTTCTTCATCAATTGATACAAAGGGAGAGCTTTCTCGCCCAGCCGACTGATGAATCGGCTGATGGACGCCAAGCAGCCGGTGAACTTCCGCACATCTAACAGTCGGCTGGGTACTTCCATTCTCTCGATGGCCTTGATCTTCACGGGGTTGCACTCTATGCCGCGTTCAGAGACCAGGAAGCCAAGGAGTTGGCCGGCTAGTACTCCGAAAACGCACTTCTCAGGGTTGAGCTTGATCTGGAATCGGGCAGGTTCTCAAAGGTTTCCTTGAGGTCTTCCAGCAGCGTCCCACGCTTCTCCGTCTTCACCACCACATCGTCCACGTAGACGTGGGCATTTCTGCCGAGTTGCTTGAGGAGGCACTTCTTCATGCAACGCTGAAAGGTGGCGCCGGCATTCCTCAAGCCAAACGTCATGGTCAGGTAGCAGAAGGCTCCGAACGGCGTGATGAAGGCGGTCTTCAGTCTGTCTGCCGGGTTCAGCTTGATCTGATGATATCACGAGTATGCATCTAAGAAACTCAACAGCTTGCATCCGGCTGTGGAGTCTATCACCTGATCAATTCTTGGCAAAGCAAAGGGGTCCTTCGGGCAGGCTTTGTTGAGGCTTGTGTAATCGATGCACATTCGCCACTGCTTGTTTTTCTTCAGTACCAAGACCGGGTTTGCCAACCACTCTGGAAAAAACACCTCCATAATGAAGCCGGCTGCCAGGAGCCAGGCTATCTCTTCTCCAACAACTCTTCTCTTCTCTTCTGACAGGCGGCGCAAGGGCTGCCTGACGGGCTTCACATCAGGTCGGACATGTAGCTTGTGCTTGGCGAATTCCGTCGGTACACCTGGCATGTCTTTAGGGGACCATGCGAAGATGTCTCGATTCTCACGGAGGAAATCGACGAGCTCGCCTTCCTATTTGCTGTCAAGGTTTGAACCCATGACAGCGTACCTCTCTGGGTGCTCTGGGTCCAAGGGTATCTTCTTAGTCTCTTTGGCCGGCTTGAACGAACCCTCAGCTTCCGACTCCTTGGGGTCAGGCGACATCTCTGGCTGCTTTCCGGCCATCGCCACGACCCGATCAAGGAGCCGCTTCTTAGTTGCGATCACCAGGGACTCAGCCAGCCGACTGCTCTCAGCTGCGCAAGCAGATGACTTCTTGTAGTCGCCAGTGATGGTCAGAATCCCCTTGGAACTCGGCATCTTCATCTTGAGGTAGGCGTAGTGAGGAACCGCCATGAACTTGGCCAGTGCAGGTCGGCCAAGAAGGGCGTGGTATGGGCTTTCAAGGTCCACTACTTCAAACCAGACTGGCTCTCGGCGGAAATGATCTTTGTCTCCGAAGAGGACGTCCATCAGGATCTTGCCGATTGGTGAGCTGGAAAGGCCGGGTACAATACCATGGAACACAGTCCGGTTGCTCTGCAGCTGTCTTTGCTTGATTCCTAGCTTCTCCATAGTATCTTTGTACAGGATGTTGATGCTACTGCCTCCGTCTATCAGCACTCTCAAAAAGTGGGCGGCCCGCCTATCAGTGTCCAAGGTGGCACCTAGGACCAGGGCATAGGAGCCCGGATTCGGCATCACCTCTGGGTGATCCGCTCTTCTCTAACTGATAGGCTTCTCGGACCAATGCATGAACTCTGGAGTACTTGACGCCACCGCATTTACTTCTTACTGCTGCAGCCGTCTGCTACGTCGATCATCTGCCACACTGGTGAACCCCACATAGGCTCCATGCTCTTCAGGGTACTCGTCTTGTACTGCGCCGACTGGCCGAGCAGCCGGCTGCTGGGGCGGCGGTGGAGGCGGCGGCCCAGCAGGAGGAGGGGGAAGGAGGCCGTCTCCTTGGCGATTCTAGTGAGCCAGTGGCACTTTCGGGTGGTATGATTTGACGGCTTCGCGCCACTGTGGAATTTGCAGGGACCATCCAAAGTCTGCTCATAGGAGAAGGCCGGCAACCAATTGGATTTGCCGCCTTTCTGCCGTTTGGCCGGAGGCTGCCCCTCCGGCTGTTGATCTTCGACTGTTGCAACCTGCCGACTGCTGGAAGTCGGCTGTTGGGCCTTGCGTTTGTTGTCGCTCTATTGTTGTCGCCGACTGGTGTCTCCAGTTGGGGTTCTGGGAGCCTGAGGGGCCACTTTGCCAGCCGCATTGACTTGTATCTCTGTCTTCATGGAGGAGTCGGTTGTGGCGTATTTGTCTACTATGACCAGCAGTTCGTCGAGGGTTTCTGGCTCGTCGCAGAGGAGCTTGTGCTTGAGGAGGGTGCCTTCTCGGCACCCGGTAGTGAAGTACTCGATAGCCTGCACCTCGTGCACGCCCTCGCAGGAGTTCCGTAGCTCACCCCAGCGCGTGAGGTAGTCGCGTGTTGACTCATCAGGGCCTTGCACGCACAAGGAAGCTGGCGCAGCTTGGGAGGTCGCTTGTACGTGCTCGTGAAGTTGCGGATGAAGGCTTCGGTGAAGTCGACCCAGCTGTTGATGCTGCGGGGCTTCAGACTCTTCAACCATGTCCGGGCCGTGCCCTGGAGCATGAGTGGAACATACTTCACGGCAACTCGCTTGTTGCCGTTCGCTATACTGACGGCCGTGGAGTAATCAATTAGCCAGTCTTCTAGCTTTACGGAGCCGGTGTACTTCGGTGTGTCTCGGGGGAGCGTGAACCCTTTGGGAAAAGGCTCGTCTCGAATGCGGGGTCGAAAGCAAGGCGGACCCAGCTCGTCTTCTTCTTCCAGTGCCAGGGATTGGTGGAGTCGTTCGATCCGATGGCGGGCGTCATTTTCTCCGACTCCCTCCCGGCGTCCAAGGCGGCCAACGAGAGTCGGATGCCTGACAGGCGGCGGGGAAACTCGCTGTTCTCTTCTTGGTGGGGGAGGTAGGTAGTCGTCCCGCCGCTCCACTGCTCTCGGACGGCCGTCTTGGTCGCGCTCGATGGTGATGCGAGTCCGACTGCGACTGACAGCCAGCTCTTTTTCTTTCCTTCCGCAGACTCCGCCATTCGGCGTCCGAGATGTCGCGCCTTGATCTCGGCGGGAAGGCAAGTCGTCATTTGGTTGCTGCAGCGCGTCCGTGCGGCCGCCGGCCGCGTTCTGCGCAGCAACCGCGTCGAGGAGCTGCTGGACTCGCTCCGTCATCATGTGGCGCTCTTCGCCCTCGAAGTTCTTCAGCTCGTCAGTCGCCGCTTGGGCGGCGCGGATGTTCTCCGCAGAGGTGGCGTATACGGGGTGATTGGCCCCGAACAAGTCGGCGATGGTCGCGCCGCGCTGCCGGACTGCGCCTAGGCGGCTAGGCCAAGTCGGAGCCGGCGAGCCGCCCACGGCGCGATCCATTTCGCGCTGGTAGGCTTCTGACAAGCGCCTCATGCTCGCCAGCCTCTTGGCGCCTTCGATGATCTGAAGGCGGCGTGTCTCCAGCGTCTCGGCGTCTGTGTCCTCTGGAATGGGCGCAGTTAGGTCTTGCAGGGCCGCGGCGAGCGGGTCTGAGCTTCCTCACCGGAGCGCTCATCGTGACTGATGACGAGCACCTCCGTGACGGCGCTTCCGCCGCTCTCCTCGTGAGGAAGCGGCTCGTCGTAGACCACCACATTGGTGGGGAATGTGTCAAGTGACACGGCGTCGGAGTCGACCAGCATCGGGTCGGTGGAGCCTACGGACTCCAAGTCCACGGCAGGCTCGCCGCGACGTGGATTTGGTCGAGTAGGCCCGCGAGGAGACTCTCGGGGCCACCCGCACCTGCGTCGGATGCAGGCTCATCGGAGAGGCGAACCTCGCCGACAAGTTCGGCGAGGCTGCTCGCTGCACAGGCGGCTTCGGCGCCACGCAGCGCATCGATGCAGACTCCGTCTGGCGAGCCTGGCTGGCTGCGCTCGCCAGGGAGGAAGAGGGTTCCCGTCCAGAACAGATCTCCGGATGACGGTGCACCAGGCCCCACGGTGGGCACCAAATGTCGGGGGTTGGGTGCGACATATGCCAAAGGATGGCTTATCATGGTGGGGGCGAGTAGAACGTCGCCGGTGCCTGGAAACGGGATGAGGCGAAGACATGCACGCCGGCGGATCTTACCCAGCTTCAGGGCTCTCCGAGGAGATAACACCCCTACTGCTGCTCTGCGGGGTCTCCGCATGATCACTAAGGCAAAGTGAGTACAAGGCTGCTCCTAGAGCTGTTTCTGGAGGTAGGAGAAGGCAAGGCTAGCTCTCTCCCTCCTGTGTGGTCTTTCTAATGCTACTGGATGCGAACCCTTTGCATGGGTGCCCTGGGGGGTTTATATAGGCCTACCCCCCAGGGGTACAATGGTAAAATCGGCTGGGCGCGGGTCCCTGCCGTCTATCTCTCAGGCGCGTCTTCTCCGCCGACTCCTGGGGCCCGCCGACTGGTGGGTCCCGCCGACTGGCCTGGTACGAGGGCGTCAGCCCGTGTCCGCCGTGGGCGGGCCTTGCCGGCTGCAGATTACTGTAGCCGTGCTTCTAATGACGCAGGCTTGGTCATGGGGTCATGGCAACAGTGCCGCCGCCTGTTGGGTGATCACTGTTGCCATTCCACTGTCATGTCTGGTTAATGGCTGGTGGGGCCCGTGGGAGAGGCCGGCCGACTCCAACGGGCCGACTCCCAATGGGTCCGACTCTCGGCGCTCTCGCCGTCTTCAATACTCTCGCTGACTGGTAGGCCCCGCCGTCTCCGGGCCGTACAGACAGGAGGTCGTGGGTACAGGGCCCCGCCCCAAGGGCTGATGTCAGGGCTGGCATGGCAACAGTGCCGCGCCGGGTGGATATCTCCGCGAGTACGGCGCACTGTGGCCATGCTTGCCTTTAATTACCGGGTGGTTGGAAGTCGCGGGCTGACTCCCCATAGTCGGCCTCTTCGGAGTCGCCTCTGGGACTCGGCTCGGATGGGAGTCGCCTTTGGGACTCGGCTTGAACGGGAGTCGCTCCTGGGACTCGCCTCGTCTTGGAGTCGCCTTCTGGGACTCGGCTTATCTTGGAGTCGCCGCATGACTTCAGGGGCGCAGTCCGCCCCGACGTCTTGAAAGGTTCTGGGACTCGGGTTAGCCTACCCGTGGCCCATTACTCCGACAGCATTAGGATTAACTATGACAACCGTTAAATACGGCATTACTTTGGGACGGGAGAGTAGCGGACCAGGATAATTGCATTTCTAACAAAAAGAACCAACTTATCTTAATGGGAAATTTTAGCAGGACATGTAAAGAAGTGTCATTGATTCATATTACTGGAGGCATTACATTGAAAACAACATTGGTTTAACGTGTCCTTACTTTTAACAGTGCGACTGCTACATTTTACCAGTGGCATTACATAAGAGTGGCTCGGGGCAACAAACATCAGAACAGGATATCTGGGTTGGTCCCATTTTTGTTCGGTATAGCCACCTTATACCATGTGAGGCTAGCAAATCTAGTTCTGGACTTACTCTGTTGACTTGTCCCCCAGTCCCCACTTTCTTTCCTTTTTCAACCAATAGATCGGTTTTATATTGAGTTTGTACTGCGTTTCCCTTTATTTCCCTATTAGACCTAGAGACCAGTTGGATAGCTAGTCTCTGCTACTTTTCGCCCCCATTATTTCCTCTTTCAACCAAGTCCTAGATTCAGGTAACAAATCCTCCCCCACCCCCACCCCCTTTCTTCCTTGTTTGAACCAAGTAGTACTAGATTCGAGTGCATGAACTAGTTTTACCTCTTAAACATAAAAAAATTAGGTGGTTTTCGAACAGCCAATCGATCCTATCTACGAGGGGGCCTCAGAAATAGTAAAAGTTACAAATGCAGCGACATCAGGAGCTCGGGAAGTAGAGCAAGGCTGGTTTCGAAGGACGTTATACCTGATGGTCGCGGGGATGTCGCTAGGTGGGCGGCGGGAGGCCGGATCTGCCCACACTACGGCAGCAAGGAAGAAGGGGTCGGAGGCCCTCCCTCGCCAGCGGTGCTTGGGAGAGAACGACAAGGCAGGTTGATCAGGACGCGCCCAGCAGTGGGTAAGAGCCGTCGCCGAGGACGACCGCGTGAACGTTGCACCTTCTCACCTTCCCCGACGGAGAGGATCCGGCTGGATCTGTGACCAGCGGTGAGCAGAGAGAGAGAGTGTGTGTGTGTGGCCACTGCTGTCATGTTTAGATCTGGAGAGGCCGAGACATTGTGAAGAGAGCAACACTAGCAAGCAAGCACGGAGGCTCCTGCCTATATAGTGGAGTAGTACTTAGTTTTCTTTTGTCTACCGGAGCTGGCTTGACCTCGTAAATAACTGTCGAGAAGTCTTCATGCACGTGGCCCGGAGGCGCAGTTGTCGTCATTTTGATCTGAAGCGCCGGATTATAACATATAACATGAAAAAATGCCACATGACAAGAAATCATAACCTCACTGCCCAAAGGAGACAACATGAATCCCGACGGACAAACTAGACGAGGAACAAAGCTCAAATTAAAGATAAACTCGTAGAAAAGGGGTCCGTCGATAGATGTCCTAATTAACATAGCCGGCTTGACCTAGATGGCAGCCGAGTAGTCACTGTTCGTGCATGTGCCCCCAATGACTAGCCCAACTCAGTTGTCGCTGTTTAACCCTCGTAGTGATCCGAAGCACATAACACATATTTTGCGAGATGACAAGAAACCTTTTTTTAGATTTCTCACCACAACTATAGCCATGTACAACACAGCCTGCACGATATGTAGATGATAGCCAATCCAGGCGTGTCTGCTGGAGTCTGGTCACATGCATGGACGAACTGATCTTCCGTGTCTTGCAGGGATCATCCAGGCACCAACGTAGTACAACACTTCTCTAGTACTATCGCTCGTCTCCCTCTTCTATTAAGTCACCCGACTTGCGGGGCCGGGGAGTGTGCCTATTATCGGTTCTCAATTGCTGTCCCACATGTGTGTGTGAACGCAATATGACGCGCGTTCCATTCGGAGAGCAGTGTGCCAGACCGACCGACCGTCTGGGGTGCAACGCGAACGCGACGGGCGTGTTGTATACTCTGTACATCTGTACCGCCATTTTCTAGACGCTTTGCTCCATGGCGCGGGTGCAATCCATGGATACAAAATTAGTATATTGTATACTATTTAAAAGTCGAGGGCGGGGCTTTTCCTGCCCGGCAGGCGGCGGCACAGTTCTGCCTAGTCCGTTCGACAGAGACGCGAGAAGACGAGGGAGTAGGCTGCTGCAAACATAGGGCTGTGTGATTTGACAGCGAGTTACTGTTGGACAGGTGGGTCCCCGTGATTTGACTTGCCATTATCATTTTAACTGCGGTGCTACCACCGGCGTGAGTCTCCCGATTCCTAACCACCTCCATACAGGTGCCTCTCCCAATGCTCCACCATATAGTAGTAGAGGCTGGCTCTTGCATGAGAGCCCACTTCTCCACTTTTTCCTTGCCCCTCTTTCCTCCACATATGCAAAAAATGCCATGTAAAGTGCACTATTGTACTTACTTGCTCCTACAGGTGCTTAAGCTTGCCACATAGGCATAAAGTCTGATGTGGCAAGTTAATCAAGAAGAGAGAGACTAGTTTGGTGACCCACGAAAGAAACGGTGCTAAGCGCGTGTACCTAGGTGAAAAGACAATTTTGAGTCTATAGCTAATTAAATGAAGCAAACTTAGCAACACCATTTCATTGGAAGAGGTCACTCCTTGGCAAATGCAATAAATACTAGTACTCCCTGTGTCCCATTATATAAGAACGTTTTTGACACTACACTAGCTAGTGTCAAAAACGTTCTTATATTATGGGACGGAGGGAGTACGAAGAAAGAGATAGAGAGGAGTAAAAAAATACACTTATAGCCAACCTTATAGCCAACCTTGTTGTACTATGAGTGACTAAGTGATGACTATGTATGACATGCCAACATCAGATAGCCTAACGCACCATGTTAAATCTCCAAGGGCGCGACCGCGCGAGCGATGCGACGGTCGTGGTAGGTGCGACCATGATACGGGCTGCTGGCAGCCCTTAGATCAAATGGTCGCATGCTAAGTTGCTGAAAATTTTAAGAATAACCCTCCAGGATAGGATATTCACCCATAGGTCTAGAATCACGCCATGCAACCATTCGATCTCAGATCCAAGGGCTCTCGGAAGCCCGTATCATGGGAGAACGGAAAGCCACTACCCTGCCGTTCGCACGCTGGCAGTTCGCTCCTACTCTTTCCCGCACGTCCTTTAATACGACGGCGGTTCGCTCCTAGTCGTCCCGTCCATTCACATTACGGCAGTTCCACTAATCCTAACCCTCCTCCCAAATCCATGGCGTCCCAAATCTCCCCGATCGGCGGTGAGTACAAGGTTAGAACCATCACCGGCGATGAGTTCGACGTAATCTACACCCGTACTTCCGCGACGGTGAAAGGATGCCTTTCTCGCTTCGGACGCATGTTCGAAAACTCACATGATGAGTGGGTCGCTGGGCTAGATGTTGAGTACACCACAGTCGTGGGACGAGAGAAGGATCTAAAGGATGAAGAGAGGAAGAAGCCCACCGTGATCCAGGTTTGCGTACATAACGTTTGCTTGGTCTACCACATATGCCATGCCGATGTTGAGTGCCAGGATTTTAAGAACTTCCTCGAGGACAAAATAGTCAAATTTGTTACTGTAGACTTTAAGAACGACAAAGAAGTCATGCGTCGGATCGGCCTCGTTGTAGGCAACCCCTTCGACCTCCAGAAGAATCGGCTGGTGCCCTCTCATCAGCCCTCAATGCTGACCCTGGTAGGAGCCATGGTTCATCCTTCGTACCGCAAACTGGAGAAACCTCATTACACGTTTCATCGTCATGCATGGCAGCGGAATGTACTAGATATAGACCACATCCACTACGCTGCAATGGATGGCTACCTTTCTTTCAATATCTACAAGGGTTGGATGAAGAGCAACAGCCAAGTTGGCGGTTCAAGCAAAGAAGTATCGGCCAAGAGGAAGAGGGACAAGGACAAAGTCGAGGACATGGACGAGGACTCTGAGTAAGGTGGCAGTGTCATTGCTCATGGCGGTTCTAAACTTCTAATGCAGTGTCTACCGGATTAGATGCATAGTTTAATTTCAGGTGTGCTTAGTTTAATTTGAGGGGTGTGTTGTGCTGAGCCCCCAGCAGAACTATGTTATGTTTCTTCTCGTTACTTTAACTCTTCAGTATGTACATACTAGTACTAGTATTTCTTTAATAGAATTTAGCACCCCAATTAAGCACGTACTAGCTTTTTTAATAGTACTATATGCATAATTTGGCGACGAGCGCTCTCTATATGTACCACCTTTTTTAAAATTTCAATTTTTGCTCCATGGCGCAATCCATCGATAGTGGAGTACTACTGTACAAAAGTATACATTTTTTAAAAGGCTAGCGTACTTTTCATCACATATATATAGCCAGTTAAATTCTCAACTTAGAACGACATGCATGCCATGTAGTAAACCGATCCGGAGGAAGTATAGTAAAAATGAGGTGATTTTACCGAGCGATCGGCGGGGGAGCATGGCCTGTCATGCGGTCCCACGTGTCATGATGTACCAAGGCGATGCGCGTGTCCCTCTTGAGGCAGAAGCAATACTAGTATGTGGTTTGAGATGATGTCGAACCGAAGTGTGAAATAAAGGTTGCCTCGTCCGTCTGGGAAGGTGCGGCATTGTGATTTGACGTCTCATTGCTCATTACTAACACTGGGCCGGTACGAGTGGGGTGCGTCCCGCTGCTGTTCTGCACTGTTATTTGGTGCTTGACACGTCGACCCGGTTGCTATATGTCCCACATGTCGGCGACAGGAAGTACATAATTCATGAAAGGGAGCGTCAACGGAGGAGTATAATACAAAATTCATGAAAGGGAGCGACTTAGTTTTGGAAAATCTGTTTTTACGGAGTACGTACCCACTAGGGTTTATAGGGCTCATCTAAAAAACATTCGTTTTTCCATTTGATAAGTCTCAATTCTACTATACAAGTAGTAGTACCATTACATTTTGGATTTCGAGGTGCGTTAGATCACCCGACGCAAGCAGTGTCAAGAGGAAACTAACCAATGCATGTACAAGTTCATGGAAATTTAGTGGTCATTCATGCATCGTTCTAATTAATGCCTCGGTAAACATAACTTCTTGAGAAAAACGAGCGTACTGTGCAAACCACTCACCGTCTACCTTGGTTGGAGAGATTTTGAAACTGAGCCATAAACTGGAAAGGCTCGATTACTATTTGTGGCCTTGTATAGATGCAAAATATATTTTTTTATAGTGGCCTTGTATAAGTAAATGGAGGGAGTACTAACCAAATTACGTACATAGTAGGGACGAGGAGTAAACGGAGGGAGTAGTAAAATTTTCTCCTAAGTGATGACTAACCTTATAGCTAAACTTGTTGTAGTATGAGTGACTAAGTGATGACTATGTATGACATGCCAACATCAGATAGCCTAACGCACCATGTTAAATCTCCAAGGGCGCGACCGCGCGTGCGACGCGACGGTCGTGGTAGGTGCAACCATGATACGAGTGTTGGCAGCCCTTGGATCTGAGATCAAACGGTCGCATGCTAAGTTGTTGAAAATTTGCAGAATAACCCTCCCGCGGCAACCGGCAAATTTCCTCTCACGGGCCGGAGTAGGTTTCTCGGTTTGCATGCGGGTTTAATGGAGGCGAGGAGGCGTGTTTAGCCGGGGGTGCAGTGGACGGTGCAGTACTATTCGATTTGACAACTACAACTAGTATATTATAAAAAACAAAGAAGAGTAGTAGAGATAGATATAAGAATAGAGACTAGGGAGGAGCACCGTCTACTGCTTCGTGGGCTACTCCTGTGCTCCATTCAGTGGCCGCAACGTCCCCTACAGCCACTCCCTCCTGCGCTCCATTCGGCGGGCGCTGTTGACATTTGGGGAGCGCACTCTCGCGACTGCTAGCAGCCACGACTTCACCGACGACGACTTCTTCCCCGACCTCGGCAACCTCTTCCTCAACGACATGGGCGACAACCTCAATGCCAATGGTGCTGCTCCCGTTGCACCGTATGTGTTTCTGTCCTTCCTGTTCGAAATCGTGGTAGAATTCATGTTTCTAGTCTGTGTCCTAGACTCGATATGTTCATCTACTATGCTAGTCCGAATGATTAGTTTAATCTCTATTATAGCCGTCATGATTTATTTTGTAGTAAATCTCATAGTAACTTGCTCATATATTCAACTGGCGGAACATCCCCTACAGCCACTCCCGTTTCATGGACGGCCTGGTCGATGCCTCCAAGGAACCCTTCGTCTACTGCTATGAGTGCCCGGTGCCGTTTTGGGGCTCGCCGGCGGACATCGTGCACCACCTGACGCAGGCGTGCGGCGATCACTACTGAACATCAAGTACGAGACGTGCTACCCGTTCACCGTGCCGGAGTCGTTGGAGGATCAGCGCCGCCTGCTAGTCTCGGAGGAGGACGGCAGGGTCTTCCTCTTGATCGTGGCCACCGGCGAGGACCGCGCAGGCCGCCGCCACATCTCTATAGTGTGCGTCAGGGGCGACGCCGCTAACGCTGACACTGACACGAGGCCGATGTACGGGTGCATGCTCACTATTACTACCCCTCGGAGGTCCGTGGGCGGCGACACTGGCTACGTCAAGCTGACTTGGACTCTGCCGAGCTGGGACCTTACCGCCGATGTGCACAAGGAAGACGCATGGTATTATTTGACCCCCAACAATGTGCATGGGGACTCCAAGGAGGTTCACCTGGACATATGCATTACTAAGTTAAATGTTGATCATTAGTCTTCGCTCAATGTAATCCGCTGTCTAAGCATGTGGAGACTTCCATGCATGATCTTGCTCTATTGGAGTATCATGCATGAATAAAAGTGTATCCATTTATGGTTTAGTCTAGAATCTTCCATGTATGAACTTTTACTACAATACCGGTGAAAGACTTATGATGAACCATTTCCTGCAAAGCACAATAAGAGTTATTTCTTCACAAGTTTTGGATGCAGGTTGAACAGTTGAACGCTTTTGTTTGCAAACGATACTTTTTTATCTATTTCACCCGGATGTTTCTGAGCTCTAGATATGAAATAATATCCGAAGAAACCTATCGATACCTGTTACACATGAGATGACCCCCACATCCTTTCTCAAAATAAACAACACCCCGATCAATGCATTTCACTCTTCCGTGCAACGGACGGGCACCTTACTTGCTCCTACAGGTGCTTAAGCTTGCCACATAGTCATAAAGTCCGATGTGACAAGTTAATCAAGAAGAGAGAGACTAGTTTGGTGACCCAAGGAAGAAATAGTTCTAAGCGCGTGTACCTACGTGAAAATACAATTTTGAGTCTATAGCTAATTAAATGAAGCAAACTTAGCAACACCATTTCATTGGAAGAGGTCACTCCTTGGCAAATGCAATAAATACTAGTAATCCCTGTGTCCCATAATATAAGAACGTTTTTGGCACTACACTAGTGTCAAAAACGTTCTTATATTATGGGACGGAGGGAGTACGAAGAAAGAGATAGAGAGGAGTAAAAAAATACACTTATAGCCAACCTTATAGCCAACCTTGTTGTAGTATGAGTGACTAAGTGATGACTATGTATGACATACCAACATCAGATAGCCTAACGCACCGTGTTAAATCTCCAGGGGCGCGAACGCGCGAGCGACGCGACGGTCGTGGTAGGCGCGACCATGATACGGGCTGCTAGCAGCCCTTGGATCTGAGATCAAACGGTCGCATGCTAAGTTGCTGAAAATTTGCAGAATAACCCTCCAAGATAGGATATTCACCCATTGGTCTAGAATCATGCCATGCAACCGTTCGATCTCCGATCCAAGGGCTCTTGGAAGCCCGTATCATGGGAGAATGGAAAGCCACTACCCTGCCGTTCGCACGCTGGCAGTTCGCTCCTACTCGTCCCCGCACGTCCTTTAATACTATGGCGGTTCGCTCCTAGTCGTCCCGTCCATTCACATTACGGCAGTTCCACTAATCCTAACCCTCCTCCCAAATCCATGGCGTCCCAAATCTCCCCGATCGGCGGTGAGTACAAGGTTAGAACCATCATCGGCGATGAGTTCGACGTCATCTACACCCGTTCTTCCATGACGGTGAAAGGATGCCTTTCTCGCTTCAAACACATGTTCGAAGACTCAGATGATGAGTGGGTCGCCGGGCTAGATGTTGAGTACACCACAGTCGTGGAATGAGAGAAGGATCTAAAGGACGAAGAGAGGAAGAAGCCCGCCGTGATCTAGGTTTGTGTGCATGACTTATGCTTGGTCTACCACATATGCCATGCCGACGTTGAGTGCCAGGATTTTAAGGACTTCCTCGAGAGCAACCTAGTCAAATTCGTTACTATAGACTTTGCTAACGACAAAGAAGTCCTGCGTCGGATAGGCCTCGTTGTAGGCAACACCTTCGACCTCCAAAAGAATCGGCTGGTGTCCTCTCGTCAGCCTTCAATGCTGACCCTGGCAGGAACCATGGTTCATCCTTCGTACAGTAAACTGGAGAAACCTCCATACACGTTTCATCGTCATGCATGGCAGCGGAGTGTACTAGATATAGACCACATCCAGTACACTGAAATGGATGGCTACCTTTGTTTCAATATCTACAAGGGTTGGATGAAGAGCAACAGCCAAGTTGGCGGTTCAAGCAAAGAAGTATCGGCCAAGAGGAAGAGGGACAAGGACGAAGTCGAGGACGTGGACGAGGACTCCGAGTAAGGTGGCAGTGTCATTGCTCATGGTGGTTCTAATGCAGTGTCTACCAGAATAGTTACAAAGTTTAATTTCAGGTGTGCTTAATTTAATTTGAGGGGTGTGTTGTGCTGAGCCCCCAGCAGAACTATGTTATGTTTCTTCTTGTTAGTTTAACTCTTTAGTAAGTACATACTAGTATTTGTTACATTTCATCTTTTAGTTGGTATAGTACTACCACTCGTTTATTCACATTATATACGTACAATATATATGGCCAACATCATATAGCCAGTAGTTTAGTTGTCAAAGAATTTCAGGGTGCTTAGTTTTGTCAAAGAATTCCAGGGTGCTTAGTTTTATTTGAGGGGTGGGTTGTGTTGGACACCATTATTGTGACTAGCCTTTTTAATAGTACTATATGCATAATTTGGCGACGAGCGCTCTCTATATGTACCACCTTTTTTTTAATTTCAAGTTTTGCTCAATGGCGCAATCCATCGACACTACTGCTGTACAAAAGTATACATTTTTCAAAAGGCTAGAGGGCGGGGCAGTCTAGCTTGGTCGGTTTCACGAGAGTCGAGGGCCTTTGTGATTTGATGGCTCATTACTGCTGGAAGGCAGGGCCTTATGATTTGACTGCTCGTATAAATGCGCCAATGACCTGATCACGGAGGAGCAAAGAACCGTGTGGTATACTCAAGTTTTCCACTGGAGTAGTACTGCGATGGAGGAGCACGAAACACGGTAACCCAGTGCCATATGGCGATAAAAAATGATCTAATTTGCTGGTCATCTCATTGTTAGCATTGTTCTATTCATTCCCTCAAAAAACAAAAACCATTGTTCTATTCATCCCTCACAGAGAACGTGACACGTGCGGCGAAACACCCGAAGCAAAAGATGAAACACTGCAGCAAAAGAAGAAGGAAGATTATCACCCCAAATGATCTAATTCGCCGCGGAGTCGTAACTGCTTCTTCATCGCCTCCACGACCTCCATCTTTTTGCGTGTCTCCTCTGCCATCTTCTTCATTCTATCCATGACGCGGGATTTCTTGACGCGAGCCTTCATCATCTGTTCCACGGCCGCATTACGTACCTTGACAGCAGCCGGGTGCTCGATGCGGAGCTTCGCCAACTCCTCCTTCTGTTCCATGACGAGGGCCTGCAGCATCTTCATCGAGGAACTACTATTCTCATGCAGCTTCTTCCAGCCGGCGTTCTTCTCCGTCAACAGGTCGATCTCGTGGCAGAGCTTCGCCTTGTCCTCCTGAAGTCGCAGGATTTCGCCAGTCTCCTTCTCTGAGGCAATGCTCTTCTTCAGCAGCATCACCAAGCCGGCGGTCAACTCCCCCTACTAATTGAGCTCAGTGGGCATGTCATCGAGGCTCTCCTTCAGCAGCCCCGTCAAGCCTTGGATGAACTCCTTCTGCTTATTGAGGTGCTTACTGAGCTGATCGGGCATGCCGTCGAGAGATAACGACTCCAGCTCCGCCAGCTCGGCATGTTCGCCTCCGCGGCTAGGGCGCTCATGGGAGCCATCGCCTTCCCGTGAGAGATCTTTCGAGGTCTCTGCGTGGCGGCGAGCCCTCTCTTTTTTCCGCAGCCTTGGTTGCCGCTCCCTTGTTACGAGTAGTTCTCGACCTAGAGCTCTGCTCACAAGCCATGGCAACGACGGACGAAGAAGAAGCACTTATGAGGAGGAAAGGTAGAGTAATTTTTGGTTAGGTAGTTCCGCTTTTTATAACCTAAGTACTAGCACTAGTAGTACTAATACCTGCATAGTGGGAACACATTCAGGTTTGATACGTAGTACTAGTAGGTGTGAGCAGGCTTTCGAATGTGATGGGAACAAGGTAAATATTAATTGATGGTTTTGGTTTCGAGGCCCGAAACGGCTCCCGATGAGTTTAGCGGAACATAAATTTCAAGTACTACACTGCTCAAATGCGTAAATATTATGTTACTGTCAAAAATTGGCACAAAATACGAAGGAGACCAATGGAAGTACTACTAGCAACCCACGATTTAACTACTCGCATGCGCGCAGTGGAGTAAAATGTCTTTCTTCCGCCCTCACGTCCACTCAATTTGCATGCGCTGTATTAATTGACCATCAATGAAGTGAACGACTTTACACGCGTGAAATTATCACATGGGGTGGATCTTGGTCCAAAATTGCGTCCGCCCGTGTACCCGCGTGTGCGTGCGAGGGAATGAGTGCGTGCGTGGCGTGTGTGCACATCTTCGCTTCGTGCATGTACCGCCAGTATGGCTCAGGGAGGACGAGTACATTCTTCTAGAACCAGCAGCACGTCACTGCGATCAATCCACACAAGGAGGTCGCGACAATGCCTCCACATGTGCCACGTGGCTTCATGAACTGTAAGAGAGACACTGTGTAGCGTGCCATTGGTATTCTAATTTACGTGTTTTGCACATACTCGAAGTATTAGTAATTTACACGTGCATTGCACGCATCAGATTTTGCAACCAAATTATGAATAAATACCACACTATAGCATGTAAGATCTTAGTCATATATGCGTGATGTAGCCCTTCATTTAGTTCTTATAGTTCATCTCATTCAAAATCAAATTAGTTTTTATAAAAAAAGCTAAGAATGCGTGAATAGGAAAAACATGGGATTATAGTGGAATGTCGTCTTGAATCCTATAGGATTGTACAAGTGTTTGATTGTGCACAGAAAAAACGCAGAATTCTTTCAAAGAGGTTTGAGTGGATGGGATGTTTCCTATGAAATCTAGTGCAAATGAATCATATGGAAAAATTCCTATGGTTTACAATCCTACGAATCAAACAACCAAGATAGGAAAAATTCCTAATGATTAGAATCCTCCAAAATTCCTTTGAGAATCCTTTGAATCAAAGAAGCCCTTAATCTATTTTATGATTCATGGAATTGTGCGTTGTAAAGCATAAAGTAAAAACAAATAATGGCAATTCAACTAGAAAAAAAGTTTGGGCAGTTATTATAAGGAAGATTCTAGAACAAAAGAGAACCACTGTTGTTTTGAGGTTTGTGCATTATGCTTAAGTTCAACCATGGAGTCCGCTAGATTGTACATGTGGCAAAATCCGGTGGGGGGCTAGAAGATGGTGCGAGGGGCCGAGTGGAGCGAGACTATGAAGGAATGCACAAGTGCGAGATCGATATTTAGAGAGAGGGGGCGAACACGTGCGCTGTTGCACGCAGTGGCGGAGCCTTGAAAAATAAATGAGCTTGGGGGGCCAAGCATTGCTAATCCTTTATGAGGCGGGTCAATTCACGAAATTAAACATTTTTGGCAGCAATTGTCTAAAGATCACATTCATATTAGCCTCGATATATAGTGATGTTAGGGGGGGCAGGGCCCTTACTGCCCCCTGTCTTCGCCATTGTGCACGCATCTGAGAGATGAAGCGGAAGGCATGGATGATGAGAGGGGGACGTTGGATATATAATTAATGTGGGTGTATTAGCTATTTATGTTAATCCTATATAGAGAGGTATAGATTGATCGATGTGGACGTGGGAGAGGTATAGATTGATCGACGTGGACGTGGGAAAGAGGGTGAGACCTCACTCGATATATCGATTGATCGGTTTGTGTGGAAAACTATGAAAGACCTAGCTATATACACACATACATAGAGGAACATCAATCGTTGCGCATGCACGCGTGAGAGATAAAGAATGCCCGGTATGATGGAGAGGGGGATGTGTGTGGGTGTGTGCCTTCATGGGAGACTGACCTGAAGAAAAAGATTGCATGCGTGCGATAGAGAATGCCGACTGGTAGTGTGTGTGCATGCATGCACGAGAGAAAGTTAGTGGTACAATTATAAAGAGAAGACTACTGTGTGGGTGTAAAAGAATAGGTGAGGTCATAATCAATGTAAAGTTGAATTCAAATATTTGAATAAGAGATCCTGATGTTTGAAACCCATGCATGCATGAATATAACGGAGATCTGCGTGGTGTGGTTTGGAAACGAGCATGTTGTAATGTATACACATTGAACAAGGTCAGACTGATTTGAATTTGAAATACCGATGGCAGACATCATTTGCCCATGTCGCATCTGTGCATGTAATTGGAGATGATGGGCGGCTTTCGCATCACATATCTATATCTATACCCCTATATATATTATATTATATATTTTTTTTATATTGTGTGCGGGCAACTTTAACTTTGAAAGATGGTCGTTGGATGAGGCGAATCCGATGGTCCAAAGATGGCAAATTTGAGCACTATTGGTCGTTGGATATCATCTAGATTCCACCTGATTTCGCCACATGTATAATCTAGAAGACTCCATGGTTGAAATTAAGCATAATGCACAAACATCAAAACACAAGCACTTCTTATTTGTTCTAGAATCTTCCATATCAGAATTGCCCAAATGTTTTTCTACATGATTTGCCATTATTTGTTTTTTACTTTATGTCTTACAACACACAATTCCATGAATCTTAAAATAGATTAGCTTTCTTATAAAAACTAGATGATTTTGAATGAAATGAACTATAAGAATTAAAAGAACATCTACATCATGCATATATGACTCAAAGCTTGCATGCTATAATGTGGTATTTATTCATAATTTGGTTGGCAAATCTCATGCGTGCAATGCACGTGTACCTTACTCTAGTCTAAATGGTGTTTGTGTGTGTGTGTGTTGTGCGTGTTGAGGTGCAAATTGTCTTTTTTTGGGTACACGTTAAGCTTGTTCTTCTGAAATTTCAAGCCGCGCCTTATTATGCCGAAAATTGAAGCTAGCGTCTCTGTCTATCGTACTGCGAAACTCCCGCCTCTTCAACCCACGTCTTGTTAGCCCGAAATATTTAAGATATATCTGTGTCTCGTTGTGCTCCGACAACTCCCTCCATCTCAACCCGCGCCTTGCTATTCCGAAATTACAACGCGCGCGAAAACTCCCACCTCCTGTGAAATCCCGACACGCGAAATACCTGTGGTACCCCTGAACCGAAAGAACCGCCTCAAATCGGTGGGGGGTACTTTCGTAACTTACCCCACATTTCGGACAAGCGCGTCTCTAAGCCATGGTTTCCCACTGCCATCCCATCTGCCCACCCATTCGTACACCGAGGCCGCGAAAACCCGCAACAAAACCCCACACCCTGCTCCGTCCGCCACCCAGCTGGAGCCTCTTCCCCGACGACGTCGTACACAGCAACATCTCGACGTCCCTCATCCACCATACCGGATGAGGATCCATTGTCGATCTCATCGTCCCGCCGGTTCAGCCACCCCGTCCTCCACCTCCAAGGAGCTGCCCCGATGTTCCCCTCGTCTTTCGCGCCACCTCCATTCCCACACCGCCGTCTTCACCTGCACCACTGGAAGAGCATCATCATCACCATTTCCTCGGATCAAGCTGCGGCCTAATCGGCGCCACCAAAGAGGTTGTACACTAATCGCCGCATTTTCTTCTTGATTCAATCTCATGGTGCTACCGGCGCTCGGTCCCGAGCTAACACGGTGCGGCTCCATCCACGGCGGCGTCGCCGGCCACTTCCTCCATGGCGTCGCTCCCTCCGCGGCGACGTCCACATCAGTAGGAGCTGCTGCTGCTTTAGCTCTCGCTCGCGCTCCTGCTCTGCTCTTGCTCTCGGTCCCCTGCCTGGTCTGCTCTTGCTATTGCTCTTGCTCGCGCTGCTGCTCTCGCTCTTGCTCTTGCTTGCGATGCTGCTCCGATTTGGCTACACTTCAGTCGACTGAATCGACTTTTGGGTCAGTCGATTTTCAAGGGGTGGGCTCGCCAGGGTGAAGGAAGAACTAGCCGCAGCGGGGAGGGGGGCTCGCTGGAGAGGTACCCCACTATCTATCTTAGGGTTCAGAATGGGGGCGGTGGTCGCCGGGGGTGGCGGGGCGTTGGCGGGCCAGTGGCGTGGGGATCGCTGGAGAAAAAGCTCGGCACGGGGGGGCCTCGAGGGATGGCCGGGGCGGTGGCGAACCGGCGGTGGGGAGTGTTTTCGGGGCGGGAGGGGCGGCGCACCGCCGGCCGCGGGCGGCGGGGGCTGCTGTTTGGCCGGTGGTGGCTGGCGGCTCAGGGGGTGGAGGTTGAAGATGAACCGCAGGCCCTTGATTTCGTATCCAACGGCTGCAAAATCGACTGACCAGAGATGAAAAAGCCAGTCGACCGATGTGTAGCCTCACCTTGCTAGTGCATTCAGTTTCGACAGCAAAATTCAGTTTCGACAGCAAAATTCAGTTTCGACAGTTAGGTTCAGTTTCGACAGTTAAGTTCAGTTTCGACAGTTAAGTTCAGAGATGAGCGGCTAATGTATTTTACATCTAGCACTTTGTGGTTATGTATTTTACGTCATGTATTGGAGATGCTATTAGAATTCCACTCAGGTTAACGTTTATCGTTGTCTCTCTTGTCCTGCTTCAGCGTCGGCGTCGTACAACTCACCGGAGCTGCTCCAACGACGAAACCCTCCATCACAGCGGAGCAGTACCTCGGGCTCCATCTTCAGACGCCTAAGATCTTCTTCCCCTCCTCCGACAGCAAAGTCAGCCGGAGCATTCTCACCGGCCAACCCAATCACGCTGAGATCGACATGGCTTCGCCAAAGAGGTTGTACACTTGTTGCATCTCTTTTTTACTCTACATGTTATATATATTGTCCACTGAGCACTCGTAGTAACGGGAAATACGATTATTTTATCCTACTATATGACAAGCAGTGAGGTACCAAGCAACTTAGCTATCCGTGATGGACTCTCTTGAATGCCATCATTATTTATCTCTGCGTGTTTGAGCTGTGCATTTGTTGATGGGCCTAGGAGTTGAGCTAGTATGGCAGTGGCATGGGTCCAAAGTAATAGAAGTAGCACAAAAACATTTTTTAGTGTAGGATTTTCCTTGCTCAAGCCTGCCTACTAGAATTGCCAGTGCTTGAAAGGAAAAGTGAATGAAAAACATAGGAATTGGAAAGTTTCCTATGGTACTACTTTTCATGAATTTGGTGCAAAGGAATGGAGCAAAGGAAAAGTGTAGGATTTGTTCCTTTAGTGTCTCCTTGAAAGAAAACCCGTAGGAATTCTAATTTCCATTACTCCTCCTTTTCATATTCCTATTCATCAAGCACAAGACTAAGAGATAGTAGCATAATAGCATTATAACCGTACATTTTCTTGTGGTTTGACTTAATCTCAACATTCTTTTTTGCATCATGTGATCTTCCAATTGTTGTGAATCAAACACCCAGATTGGCAGAAATCCTGTGTTTTTAAATTCTCTGTTTTGCACGTGCATTCCTATCCTATTCCTGTCTATTTCCTATCCCTGCATTGTTAGAATTCTCAATTCAAACAAGCCCTTACTCAATTACTTCTGTTACAGATATGTGTCAAAGAAAACCTTGTGTGGTTTGTCCTGCTCCTGCGGCGCTGTGTTCCACCCCAGCTCAGCTGCTCCAACGACAGAAGGGTTCACCATAGCAGGGATCCGCTCTCTAGACTGTCTTTCGCCGCCTCAGATCTTCTTCCCCGCCGCCGGCAGCCACGACAACTGCATTACCATCATCAACTGAGCAGATGACCTTGAGGACTACACAGGTCCGCAAGAGAGGTCGCACTCTTCCGTGTCTGCTTATGTTATGCGTCGCTTAATATGATGACATGCTACATTATTGTCGTGTTCACCTATTAGACTCCGAGTCAGGTCCAAACTAATGCTGAAACTTGGGTTTTTAAATGGTTGTGGGGTACATATTGGGGCAGCAATTAGTACTATCTGTCTACTATCTGGTTAATCTCCGGTGTCTACTATGAGTTTCATGTTGGGTGCAAACAAACATTAAAGGAGCCATTATCTATATTTTTTAACTAAAGCTATTATCTGCCTGCTATCATTGGTTTTGGGTCTATCCACAGTTTGCTACCATCACTCTGGATTTGTGCATGCACTCCTTACATAATCTCACTATGTTTTATTCCTATGCATGCCAGTTATTGTACACAATGGAACTAATCATGTAGATCAAAAGAGACGAGCCTTTCATGGCAATAAAATTTCATGCAGATGTCGTTCCATGGTGAGCGCAAAGGCAGCCCCCCCCCCTCCACCCATTTTGGATTGTAATCAAGAGGAAGATAACTGTTCTGAGGGGGGTTCAGAAGGAGAAGACCACTCCTATTTACCCCATGAGGTCTTCGCTCTAACTTGGCATGCTGATGTTGGTAATATCATGCATATGGTGCCTTGCATTGCTTACTGTATACATTAAAGATGTCATCTGCTTAGTTTAGACATGCTTTGTGTCAATGCCATCTGTTTAGTTTCTTTATCGTATATGTGAATCATGCAATGCCATCTTGTCTAGCCAGGCATCATATATGTGAATTTTGCAATGCCACCCTGGTTAGCCAGTCATCTTATATGTGAATTATATCATGCCATCATTTTTTTATTATGTGTTAAATTTGTCAACAATTTTAGTACATTCAATTACTCTTCCTGTGCAAAAGCCATTCGGCACGGTCATGGAAAAATCTGGAGTGGAAACAAGGTCTTCAGAGCAGACAATGCTATCTGACGAAGCGCATGTCTTGCTGGTTACCGATAGCTCCTCGGAGGAGGATTCAGAGACAGATGACCAGTCATATTTCCCCCCTGAGGTGCATGCCCTAACTTGGCAGGGTTATGTTACTCATATTGTGCGTATGGTATCTTGCATTGCTATGTCATTTGCTTAGTTTAGACATGCTTTGTGTGAATGCCACCTGTTTAGTGTCTAATTACCATATATGTGAATTATGCAATGCCATCTTGTTGCAAGACATTATATATGTGAATTATGCAATGTTATCTTGTTGCAAGGCATTATGTACGTGAATTATGCAATGCCATGCTGTTTAGGCAAGCGTCATATATGTGAATTATATCATGCCGTCCTTTTTTTGTATTTCTCATTGCTTTTGTTGACAATGTTTGTATATTCAACTGCTCTTCCTGTGCATCAGCCATTTGAATTGGTGATGGAGAAATCTGGAGTGAAAACAAGGTCTTCAGAGCAGACAATGCTACCTGCTGAAGCAGATATCTTGCTGGTTACAGATAGCTCTTCACAGGAGGATTCAGAGGTAGATGACCAGTCCTATTATCCCCCTGAGGTGTATGCTCAAACTTGGCAGGGTTGTATTACTCATATAATGCATATGTTGTATTGCAATGCTTATTTTTTACATCATATACACAATATTGAATGCCATCTCCTTAGTTGACACATCATATATGCAATTGCCCTCTGCTCACTTCCTTAGTATATAAATCATATATTTGAATTATGTCATGCCATGATGTTTACATAGACAGCATGTATCTGAATTATGGCATGCCAACCCATTTTCTAAAGACATAATATAGTTATATCATCTCATCATGTTTGCATAGTCATCATATTTTAAATTATGTCATTATATCCGTGAATTATATCATGCCATCATGTTTCCATCGACGGCGTGTTTGTGATTTATGGCATGCCAACCACTTTAATAGACACATCGTATAGTTATATCATGTCATCCTGTTTACATAGTCATCATATTTTGAAGTATGTCATTCTATCCTGTTTAGTTAGCCATCATACATGTGAAATTGTGTCATGCTATCCTGTTTAATTAGCCATCATATATGTGAAATTATGTCCTGCTATTCTGTTTGCTTAGACAACATAAATGTGAATTATTTCATGCCCTGTTTTCTTCCCTACTATCCATTGCACCTGTCTATCTTACAATGTCTGTACATTCAATTACTTTTCTTGTTTATCAGCCATTTCAATTGGAGGGAGTGATGGCAGTATATGTGGGAGTAAAAACACGGTCTTCAGAAAAGATCGTGCTACCTGTCGATGCAGATAGAACCACGGTTGTACTTGCCCAAGAATCAGCCCCACCACACATAACCCACACTCATGCAGATTGTACCCCTACCCAGTTGGACAGAGAACCAGCTACACCCCTTCTAACCTCAACCCCAGCAGATAGACACCCCGTTCCCGTTGACACAGCACTGTCTCCACCACATAGCACCCAAACACGAGCAGTTAGTAAGGCAACTGCAGTGCCCAAATCACGAGGACCACCACTCCGAACCCGAAGTCAACGCTTAAAGAAGAAGAAGAATTGTTCTCAGGTCAGTTTCCGTAGCCATGGTTCATACTACTTTGCTCTTGCATCACTGTATTTACTAATACCAACCAATTTCAAATTTGAAGGATGCAATTGAAACTCCAATGGCACAACGGGTATGTTTTAAACCTGTTTCTTCAACGTGTTTGGCTATTTGCTGTTGTAACTTGCTCTATGTTGATTTCAGTTTCAATTGAATAAACAGTTTTGTTCTCATGCCATGCACATTACAAGTGTTGTTATTGCTGTGTAGTTTCCCACACTTATATTCCGTCTATGCTGCTTTGTCTTAAATAGATATGATTCGAACTGTATCTATCTTGATTTGGCAACATAAACTAGAATGATATAGACCATACAGTGACCATACTACATAGATATATGTTTGTTTCATGTTGTTATCCTGTCCACCTTACTACTGAACTGGTTTACCAAAATGAGTTTCATATACTACATTGTAAACCTGAGATGTGTTTGTTTGTTTCTCTTTTAGAACGCGGATAAAATATTGGAGAAGAGTACCCTGTTATGCAATGGTAAAGGAAGTAATGCAGATAAGGTTCAAGATAGTGAGACATCCCTGTTGGTCTCCAAGAAAGCTGATAAAAACTATATTGAGGACACTGAGACAACCCCAAAGTCTTGTCTTGATGTAGTGTTCGAGTTACTGGCTACCACTGCTGGCACCAGCTCTTCGAACTCGTTGCCTGAATCAGTTCAGATTCTTGAGTCTCAACTTCAAGTTGAAAGACATCGATCAGATGTTATGCGACAGGAAGCCGAAGGACTGAGGAAGTCCCTGCATAATTCAGATGCATACTTTCTGGTGCAACAGCAGGCACTGGAGGACTTAAGCGCCAAACAAGAGAAAGTTAATAAGCTTGCTAAGCATTTTGCCAGCATTATGGGTACCCAGGATATTGTTTCTTGAGCTCTTCTGAAGTGGTTTCAGTTCTGGACTTGTTTTGCTGTGGCGTTTATATGCTGTTGTGTTCCCTATATTTGCACTGGTGGCGAACTTTGATGCCCAGTGGATGTAATATGTGTAATAGCCGTGATAGCCTAGTGTATGTTGCTTGCTTATTTATTTCCTTGTTGTCTTGTTTATTTGTTTTCTTGTAGTCAGTGCAGTTCTTTTTCTGTGGTTTGCTAGTGGCTGCAATAACCTATTTTCTAAAACTAAGCCACAATAACCATGGGCTAATATTTACTGTAGTGACACTGGACCTACGGGCCGTAGAAACAGTGGGCCTTCTACGGGCCGTATAAACAGTGGGCCTTCCACGGGCCATAGAAACAATGGGCCTTCTACGGGCCGCAGAAACAATGGGCCTTCTACGGGCCGTATCATCAATGGGCCTTATACGGGCAGTATGATCGATTGGCCAAACATGGGCCAATAACAGGCCGCATTATGGCCGTAAACGGGCTAGAGTTGGAATCCTCCATTCATGGGCCGACCATAACGGGCCATCGTTAATAGGCCGTATTTCATGACGTTATGAAAACGGCCCAACGTGTTAACGGACCACAAACGGGTCGACTGTAACCATGGGCTGAATTTGGCCCATAAGCAGAAAATGACAGTAACGGGCCGTAAGTAAACGAATGCTGGAAATGAGCCCAAGAATAAATGGGCTCTGAGAAGGCCGAAAGATAACATGGGCTGCAAACGGCCCAACGGAATAACGGGCCCTTAATGGGTATAAAGTGATACACTGTTCATTACGGGCCAGTTTCACCACGGGACGTTAATGGGTGTAAAGTAATACACTGTTCATTACGGGCCAGTTTCACCACGGGCCGTTAATAGGCCAAGAGTTACATAGGGCCTCATATGGGCCGAAAGACTTCATGGGCCATACATGGGCCAGAAGTGAAAATGGGCTGGAATCATATTGAGTGGCCTAGATGACGCTACTGGGCCTAATTCGGATAGGGCGTAACGGGCCTTGGGTTAGCGGGCTGTAAATGGGCTATATGCGAACAGGCCATTAACAGGCTTTACATGGGCCGGCCCGCCACCTTTTGACCAAGTCAAATGGGCCGGCCTTTTCACAGGAATGGGCCTCTGTTGGGCCGTGCCATGTGTCGACGTATCATAGGCGCCTTCTGTCCAATGAGTGGATGACATCTGTCCCAACGGTGAGCCGACACGTGTTTCCTCCAGCCAATGATGATTTTACACGTGGAAAATCCCCATTGGTTGGGACTGTTAATGGGTTATCGGATCCAAAACCCGACCTGATAGCTTAACGGCGTTCCGTTACGGTGGATGCCACGTGTCGGTCACCCTTGACGAAAGCACTTCTGTGACGCGCGATTTATTGTCATGGAAGTGAACACTTCCATGATGATAATTTTGGTAATGTCATGGAACACTTCTACGACAGCACAGGTATGACTATCTTGATTCTATTATGAATTTGTCATGGATGTACATGCATGAAAAAAAATGCGACCTACTGTGACAAACACGTATCATCACGGAAGTGTATTTTTTTGTAGTGGTTGCCTTGCGTAGTTGTTATGTTGCATTGTCCTAATTTTTTTTTCCTATCTTCTCCCATTATCTAATATCAGATTCAGGGGGAGAAAGAGTTCATATCTAAGGGAGGAAAATCTCTGGAATTCATTGCATACCTTTATTCTTTGGGGACATGTCTATATCCAAATAGAGTACTAAGTACTCACTCACTACATGTCATCCCAATCTTGGTACTTTTGTGGTTTTCCCAATTTGCTTTGTTTAGTAGGTGTTCTTGTGTTATCTAACCCTGTTTTCTCAAGTTCACCTCCTCCAAAGCCAGCTCAAGACCACAAGGTAAGTATATGCATCACATCCATGTGCATGATGATTTCTTGTTGTTGTACATGTTGTTTGCAAGGACTCATGAACATGGAGGTACATTTCCTATATTCACATCATTTGCTCTGATGCATATAGCCAAGATACATGTAACTCATTGCTTGCTCTGACATGCTTATTATGCATTCACATGCTCTTACATTCTATATTTACATGATTGCATACATGTAGGGGGAGCCTATGCATTTTACATGTCTTTCCAAAGCTTAACATGTTATTCTACATATATTTATCTAAAAGCTTTGATGTATGTTGTCATCAATTACTAAAAAGGGGGAGATTGAAAGCACAAGTGCTCCCTGGGTGATTTTGGTAATTAATGTCAACATATCCCTTGTTGGACTAATATTTTCATCTAGTATATTTCAGAAAGTTCAGCAAAGGTGTGCTATGTACAAGAGGATGTGGAACCCCTTCAAAATGCTAAGGACAAATATTGGCAAAAGCTCAAGACTCTTCATTTCTATTTTAGTGATCCAAGATCACATTGAGTCCATAGGAAAGCCAATACTATTAGAAGGGGATGAGGTGTTGCTTAATGGTCTACTTGCTCAAAGTGCTTAGTGATATGCTCCACAGCCCTCAACCACCTTCTTAATTCCAAATATGTCCTAAACCTAAAGTCAAACTCGGCCCCATTGATTTGATTCATACGGCGCCACTGAGTTCACTTGACATAGCCACTGCCAGAAACCCTAATCGGTTCGGTCTCACCAATGGGATCTCGGTCTCACCGAGATGGGCTTGCAAACTCTCTGTTGTCTGTTGCAATTATTTTGGTCTCACCGAGACATGCAGTCGGTCCCACCGAGTTTGCCTAACCAACTCTCTGTTAACCTATTACTAAAATTGGTCTCACCGGGTTGAAGTGATCGGTCAAACCGAGTTTAGATTTTACCCTAACCCTAGCACATCGGTCCCACCGAGTTGATCATGTCGGTCCCACCAAAAATCCTGACGTTCACATTTTGGACTGAATCGGTCTCACTGGGTTCATACATTCGGTCTGACCGAGTTGGCTCTTTTGTGTGTAACGGTTAGATTTTGTGTGGAGGCTATATATACCCCTCCACCCTCCTCTCCACAAGTGAGAGAGCCATCAGAATGTGCCTACACTTCCAGCATTCATTTTCTGAAAGAGAACAACCTACTCATGTGTTGAGACCAAGACATTCCAATTCAACCACAAGAATCTTGATCTCTAGCCTACCCCAAGTTGCTTTCCACTCAAATCATCTTTCGACCATAGCCAAATCTGTGAGAGAGTTGAGTGTTGGGGAGACTATCATTTGAAGCACAAGAGCAAGGAGTTCATCATCAACACACCATCTATTACCTTTTGGAGAGTGGTGTCTCCTATATTGGTTAGGTGTCACTTAGGAGCCTCCGTCAAGATTGTGGAGTTGAACCAAGGAGTTTGTAAGGGCAAGGAGATCGCCTACTTCGTGAAGATCTACCCAAGTGAGGCAAGTCCTTTGTGAGTGATGGCCATGGTGGGATAGACAAGGTTGCTTCTTCATGGACCCTTCGTGGCTGGAGCCCTCCATGGACTCACGCAACCGTTACCTTCGTGGGTTGAAGTCTCCACCAACGTGGATGTACGATAGTGGCACATATCGGAACCACGCCAAAAATCTCCGTGTCTCCAATTGTGTTTGCACATTGCAATCCCATCCATTTACTTTCTTGCAACTTGCATGCTTTACTTTCCACTGCTCATATACTCTTGACATGCTTGCTTGAAATGTATTGTGAATGTTTAAACTTGTGCTAAAACTCCAACTTAACTTGAAGAGTTTAAAAACTATTACTTTTGCTTGTTGAGGGTCTAATCACCCCCCCCCCTAGACACCTCTTCTCGATCCTTCACTGTCTAAATGCACCATGTAATTGGGTGTGGTGTTGGGTAGTCATTCTAAAAAACGGTTGTAGTGGACAAAGAGAATGTATCCACTTGTAACATAGGAGGGGCGGCACACTCTTTATAAGCCATCACTCACCACTTAGACGGGGCCTAGTTATCTCTCCCTCTCTCTCACACAGATCTGATGTAAATGGTACGTTCATAAGAAAACAAAGAAAGCCTCTCCAAAGCACAAGATGTAGGGTTGTTATCTCCATCTTGAGAGGCATGAACTTGTAAAAATTCATGTGTCACTTGTTTGCATCTCGGTAGATCATGCTCCTCCTTCCTACACCCCCCCTCTTCTACTATTGAAATCATCCCCATGACAACCACCTCATTTGTAACACTCTAGCGCTTGTATCCCCTCTTTGATATCAATAAGAATAGTACGTAGGGTTTTACGCTACCATGGCGGCCTTAGCCTGTATAAAAATCCTCGTGTCTTGTGCGATTCCTTGCTTGTCGAGAGATGGAGTGTTTTAGCACCTGGCCAAACTCATAAATAGAGGGTATCCTTGATTCCTGGTGTCCTAAGTACACACTCCAACAGCCACCATCGTGGTAAGCCACCACACATTGCTCGCAAACGGCACGCACGGCACCGACATCTTGCCGGACCTAAACATCACACCCGAGACACTCAAGGGGAAAGAGGACCTACGTGTACTATGTACGTGAGTGCACCGAGCACATCCCCTTCACATCCGACTAACTCTCTTTTCCTTTCTGGTTCCTGTAAATGTCAAAGCTCTCTGCGGAGAGATTGGGAGTTAGTGCATAGTACATCCCAATCTCTCTGCAGCGTACATAGTACATCCCCTTCACTAACTCCCAATCTCTCTGCAGAGAGCTTCGGCGTTTACTGGAACCAGAAAGGAAAAGAGAGTTAGTCGGGATGTGCTTGAAGTTAGTGCATAGTACATCCACATCTCTCTGCAACGTACATAGTACATCCCCTTCACTAACTCCCAATCTCTCTCAGGTGTGATGTTTAGGTCTGGCAAGATGTCGGTGTTGTACCATGTTTTTTCGTAGTTCGTGAAGATTTTTTTAATTTATTTTCTCATAAAGTCAACCATGGATCGATCAACAATGACCAGCGAACCGGTTGGTGGGCCGGCTAACGAGGGGGTGCGCTTAGGTGTTGGTTTCCCTCATGAGGCGCTGGGGGCATCTCCAACGGTAACCCGCAAATTTCCTCCTGCATCCAACCGCGAACAAGGGAGGACTAGACCGCTGACACGGATGCGAGAGGTCGCCATCCAATCGTAATCTGTATATGTTCCCCAGCAAATTCAAATTTCAAATGTACGCTGATCTACACAACGCGTCGTATCACACTTGCGCCGGATCGCATCCCCGGTCACAACCAAAAAGAGGCAAATATGATTAGTTTTTACATACCCGAATCCAGAAGAACATCAGTCCGGCAGTCCGTGCATTTCTGCCCTGCTAGACCGGCAATCCCGGCAAGCTGCCCCGCGATCAAGGAGGTGCCGCCACCGTGTAGGCAACCTCCGCGTCCGCACCCGCCTCCGCCGTGTACTCATCTTCTGCCGCTGCCAACTCATCTTTCTACCGCTGCAACATCTGGTAGCGGACGGATTGCGTGATAATTCTAGCATCGACATCCAAAGAGTTGATATTCTAGGTCAACATCTTGGCGTCCTCCGCATTGGCGGCGATATTCACCCTATTTTCCTCGATCATGGCATTCTTCTCCTCGAGCGCCGCCTTCCTCTCTTCGATCATGGTCCTTCTCTCTTCGAGCTTGATATTCTTCTCCGTCGCCTCCATCAACTGTTTGAACCTCTCCGCCTTCCTCTCCTCGATGTCGGAGCGCCTCACGCATGCCCCCTCCTTCTTCGCCAAGATCTCCTCAAACCTATCTGTTAGCTTGGCCGCCGCACCTTCTCGCTTTTCCCTCTCCTACTCCCACTTCTTGCCCCGTAAACTTCTTCTAACCTTCTTCGGCGGTTCTTGGATTGGTTCAGTAGGATCACCGGTTTCCTACTCGTTGACTTGGGCGGCGGTCTTGGCAATGAAAAGGTTCCACTTTGGTTTCACATTCAATTTCAACCAACAATGCATGAGGGTGAAGGACTTCTTCTCCAACCTCTTGCACACCACACAAGCATGAGTAGGCTACAAAGTGAAACAATCCATATCCTTCTAGTGAGCAACAAAATAGTACATGTCTGACTAGTGATCAACAAAACTAAAGCATGTCCGACTAGTGATCAACTTACTTGCTCAGTGATTTGTGCACCGTTGGGCCACCGTGCGATGAGATTCTTCAGGTGCCCGCTATACTTGTAGACAGCCTCGTGGATGGTGTACTAAATGGGTTGTGCCTTTTTGCTTCGTGCCATGGATCGGATCAATGCTAGTGGCCAACCATGCATCCCACAACAGCTCGTCCTCTCATGTTGAAGGTTTCTCCTCTACCCTTCTTCGGATCGCCAGTTGTATCTCCCGGATCATCGTCCTCCTCCTCCTCCTTCCCCTTCGAATGTTGCTCTCCGATGGCCCAATGTTGATGTTGTTGTGTGCCATCGTCGGTCTAGGTGTAGGACTGCTACGTGGCCATCTGGGTGTAGGACTGCTGCTCTTGGTAGTTGTCGGGCTGGGTGGGATCCGAGTCTTCCACCCGCCCGTCCTCATAGCCCCCTCCTCCCTTGCCTCCGTCGTGGATGATGTCGAGCATCTCCCTATCCGCGTCATACGCCGGCGCCCCCGCTCTGGGCATTGCAACAAACAGCATGCGGGCACCCATCTGCTCCTCTGCCGCCAGCCGCGCCCGGACGAGCGGCGCCGCGTTAACGTCGACAATGTAAGGCACCATACCGGGGGTTCTGAGCTGCTTGGCGGCATAGTAGTACGGAGGCTTGCAAGGCTCTGGCCAAGGCACTATATGTACTATTGGTGCGCCCATCTGCTGGCGTCCGCCACGACCTCCACGCCCATCGCCACCACCAGGCCCACCGACGGCCAACCGCTTCTTGAGCTTCTCCTTTACGACCTTTGCTTTGATGCGGCGATTTTGCCGCGTCTCTGAGCTGATCTTCCGAGCGAGCATGATGCTCAGATCCTCCAGCACATCTGCTAGCTCCATCTCCGATGGGTTCCCTTATAGTTACATGCTCGGCGACGGAAGGAAGGAGATGGTCGAAGAAATGAGCAGGAATTGGGCGGAGAGCAGCGGGGAATGAAAGAAGACAATGAGGAATTTCGGTGCGGAAACAATACGGGATGCTACGAAAGCACGAGCTTCGCCTTCCTCTTGGGTGGACCGGAGGGCAGAGAAATCACGTCCAGACTATCGCAAACCGCCCCATGTTTGTCTCTGTTTTGCAGGAGAAATCACGTCCGGACCGCTCCGTGAACCGATACAGGGTTGCGAGAGGTTTGAGGGTCGGCATTGGAGATGCCCTGAGGTCTCCCTTCACATCTGAGGGCCTCTTTGATTCACAGGATTCTGAAAACACGGGAATAGAAAAAACATAGGATTGGAATGTCATGCTCATCTCCATCCTATAGGATTTTGGGTTGTTTGATTGCATCATAGGAAAAACAAAGGATTCCTTCAAAGAGGTTTGAGTGGATGCTAGAAATCCTATTGGAAGTAGTACAAAGAAATCCTTAGGAAAAATTCCTGTAGGATTCAATCCTTTGAATCAAACAGCCAACATAGGAAAAAATCCTAAGAATTATGATCCTCCAAAATTCCTATATAAATCCTTTGAATCAAAGGAGCCCTGACTAGTTCCACCGGCAAAGACGGTCCAGGACCAAGCCTGGCCCGAACTCTCTGGAGAGACTCAACTATACCCGGAAGAGATTCTAAAAAAAACTATACCCGGTAGAGGGAGAGTCAGCGGAGGAAAGCAAATTATTTGCATTAGAAATCGACTGCAGTCATAAGATGAACATGCACGCCAAATTGCTTGTACTAGAAATCGACTGCAGCACGAAACTGAACATGCAAATTTTTGGTTAAAATTAAAACAGGTCAGTTTTGTCCATCCTCACTGGTGTAGAAACAAAGCAAAATCCTAGCCATAAGCAACGAATGGTTGGGATTGGCAGCACGAAACTGAACATGCAAAATTTTGGTTAAAATTAAAAGGCCACTGCTAGGCGCCGGCGCACCGGCCCAAACTTTCGGCCGGTCGCCTAGCAGCCGTTGGATTCAGGCAAAAGTAGCCGCATGATTTCCTCTCTATCCTTCCGCACATCATGCCTCCTCCCACAACGAGTCACCACGCTCAGCCAACCGCCCCCACCCCGCGGCCTTGCCGCACAAAGCTTGCGCACCCCGCGGCAGCCGCCATCGCCATGGGTTGCAGGTCGCCACCTCTCTCCGCAACTCGCCGTTGCTGTTGTCGCACACCCTCCACATCTCGTCGTCGATCCAGCAACACCCTCCTGCTGCATGCAGCTCCCGTCGATGGCCGGATGCAGCTCGGACAGCAAAAACTCATGCCTCCCATCGTAGCACGGCGTCGCCGTCTCTGCGGGCCTCCACTGTCGATGTGCATCGTACCTAAAGAAATCTGGTGGTCGGTTGAAGCAAAATCAAAAAACGCTTCCAGCAAAACCAAACTTAGGTTCCAGCAAAAATGACATGAGCGTTTGAGAACTCTGCAGCCAATGAAACAAAAATTTATCTCGGTTCCAGCAAAACAATACATCGGTTCCAGCAAGAAGAAAATTGTTCAGCAAAATACAGCCACCCCGCTTGCGGCTCCCCCAGTCGCCGGTTGTAGCTCCAGCGTACACGGTTGCAACTTCCAGCGTTCGAACGGCGTTGGCCGCAACCCTCCTTGCCACTGGATGCAGCTTCCTCCGGCGTGGTGTCGACCTTGCAGCATATCCACCAGTTGGTTCCAGCAAAAACGGGCCCCGGTTCCAGCAAAAATCCAAATGTTCATAAAAAATCGAATGGGGATGATAGCAAAAGGAGAAAGGGGTTGTAGCAAAACAAATGGGTGGATCCAGCAAAACAAATACCTGGTTCCAGCACAAATTCGTCGCCCCTGTGGCCAATTGCAGCTTGGCCATGCGACTAACGAACCCTGGTTGCGATGGCCATGAAGAGGGCGCACATCTAGTTCCGGCAGACAAGACGACGAGCACTGCACCTCTGCTCGCTGATCGTTGTACGACGCGCACCTCTACATCTTCGTGTGTGCTCCTCTGGGATCGCCTGCTCGCCACGCACCTATTCCGCGGCCGGCGAGCTGTTTATTTGGAGGTAGGCCATGGGAGAGAGAGTACGCAGGGGAGGAATTGCTGTGGGGGTTGAGGATGCATGCGACAGGATGAGAGAAGAAAGGATAAGGCAGAGGAGCTGCTGGCGTGAGTGGATAAAAAAGCGGTGGAGGTCAGCGGATAAGGGCGAACGCGGGCCACATGATTTGTTACAAAATTGAACGAGCCACATGTGACCGGCTGAGTGTTCCGCCGGTCAGCCGGCCACAAACATTTCCCAAATTAAAACAGGTCAGTTTTGTCCATCCTCACTGCAGTAGAAACAAAGCAAAATCCTAGCCATAAGCAACGAATGGTTGGGATTGGCTGGGATTTAAGAACTGCATGCAATTCGGTCAAACCAATCAACCACTTCATTTTCAAGGGGAATGGCCTGGGAGCACTTCATTAACTTCAAGCCATCGTTAGAAGATAGTGTCTAGTAGGATAATAAAACTAGGCGGATCACCATCGACTTCTTTCGGATCATAACCAAATCAAATGTACATCATTTTACCTTGGACCAGTATTCTGACAACTGATAAAAAATAGACCTTAAATCAGAAATCTTCCAAAAAGCACAAGACAGCCATGATTAAAAAACTAGGCGTAAATATTGTTACCATAGGAGGGGAAAACCGAGCTAACTTCATCAACTTATATGACGACAGTCTTATACATATTATAAACGGAACTGAACAAGGACAGACAAGTTTTCACCACGAAAACTAAACTTACGGTCTAACAAATTAAACACCTACACTGAACAAGGGAGGACAAGTTTTTTTTGCTTCTGTGATGTTCATCTCCAGTAAATCCTTCTGCCTGAGTAGTCTGACTTCTGCTTCAGTTACTATTGGGAAAAGCACCGTCAGCTGCATGAGGCAGGAATGGTTTGGGTTGGTTCAAGGGTACCGATGAGGGTGCTTGCATCCGCACCTGATGCATCAGTCCACTGAAGGGCACAGCCAGGGAAGCTGGCACTGGAGGCAGCTGTGGATAGAAATTTCCATCCAGCGGCACTCGAGGCATTAGCATGTTCGATGGCACAGACGGGGACGCCGTCACAAGAGGCGGCTGTGGCTGGAACTGGTTATCCACCGGCATGGAGAGCCATAGTTGGTCATGGGCATCAGTGCTGAGCACTGGGTTTGTAGATTGGGCGTTCACAGAATGAACATATCCTTCAGCAAAGCAACGTTAGCAAGTCAGAATGTATAATACACCCAATAGCACGAAACTAATCAAAGCATGCACTGTTCATGAACGGATAAGGTAATGCTTTGAAGGATAAAAAATTTAATCATCAGCTGGTGAATTGGCATATAGCACGAGGTAGTCTGACTTCTCAAAAAATAATTTGACAAAATTTACACAACATATATTTACCATGCTATTCACTGTAAGATTTGTCCTTTTTGTTCATCAAACTATAAATCGAATTTGGATTCCAAAATTTGCGGCGTGCTATACGAATTATATCTATATCTGGATTTCCCCCCAGTTTTTTCAAGATTTATAGATTACGGCCGTAGAGGCCCACCGGGCAATCTTAGCCCACAAGTTATCTTAGGTTAATTCTTATGCAAGTTATCTTAGTTAATTCTTATGCAAGTTATCTAGGTTATAAATATAGGCTATAAGATTCTTTTTGGAATTAAGCAATAAGAAGATTATCTCTATTGCCCGGCTCCCAGAGGAACCGGAACCCTAGCCGCCCCTGCCTCTTGCGCTGCCGCCGCCATCTTCCTCTCCCGCGACGGCGCCCAGCCGCCGGCGCGGCCGCTCATCGCCACGCCCAGCCCCCTCCTTCCCCTACTCCCTACGGCCAAGACCGGGCAGAACCCTAGCTCCTAACACCTTGGTATCAGCTACCTGGGTTTCGACCATGTCATCGCCACCACCAATTCCGCCGCCACCGCCGCCGCCGCTGCCCACCAGCACCCCCACCGCCGCTGCCACCAACTCCACCACCGCCGCCGCCTTATCGCCGAGCGCCACGACCTCGCTCACCCTCCCGTCGGCGTCGATCGCCCCCGCCCCCGGCACAACGCCGAGCCAGGGCCAGCCACCGCCACCCGTACAAAATTCGCCGCCATCTCCTTCCCCCATGCCGAACCAGTTTTCCCCAGAGGCCATGGCCGGCGTGCTCAATGACCTGGTGATCGCGGTCCAGGGCATCCGTCTCTATTTGGCTAGCCCGTACGGGCCGCCACCACTGCTACCGCCGGCCGTACCCTCAGGACAGCCGGTACTGCCGTGGTACTCCGTCCCCGCGGCCATCGCCGGGGGCTACCCGGCGCTACCATCGCCGGCCGCTTCCACGCCGCCCTGGCCCCAGTGGCCGACCCTAGCGCTCGCGGCGCCAACCGCGCCGCTAGCAGCCGCCCAGGGCCCGCAGTGGCCGGCCTGGCCCGCAGTGGCCGGCCTGGCCCGCGCCACCCCCCCGCCTCGCCGTCCCTCCCGGCGGCCACAGTGCAGGTTTTGCCGCCGCCACCGCCCAACCCTAGCCTGGGCCGGTCCGCGCCGAGCGGTCTTCCGATCCAGGACGTCTGGTTCCCATCGTCACCATCTCCGCTTCCGGGCTGGCTCCATGGGACATCGCCTCCGCCGGTTTACACGGAGGCCCGGGAGCCGTCGGGTTCCCAGTTGCAGCCCGAGGCGTCGGGTGCCACGGGGGCCTAAGCCGGCCTTCCCACCATGGACCGAGCACCGTCATCAACTCTCCGCACCGCCGAGGCAGTGGGCCATGGCGCGCCCAACCAGCAGTCGCTCCGGTTCACCAAGATCGACTTCGCCACTTATGACGGCTCAGACGACCCGCTTAACTGGCTCAACCAATGTGACCAGTTCTTCCACGGGCAGCGCACACCCGCGTCGGAGCGCACTTGGCTGGCTTCCTACCATCTCCGCAGGGCCGCCCAGACATGGTACTACACCCTCGAGCAGGACGAGGGCGGCATGCCCCCGTGGGAGCGCTTCCGCAAGTTGTGCCTTCTTCGCTTCGGACCGCCATTACGCGGGAGCCGATTGGCCGAGTTGGGCCGCCTACCTTTCACCTCCACGGTGCAGGATTTCGCCGACCGCTTTCAGGCTCTGGCGTGTCACGCGCCAGGTGTGACGTCCCTGCAGCGGGCTGAGCTCTTCGTCGGCGGCCTTCCGGATCACATTCGCGTCGACGTGTAGCTTCGCGGACCCCAGGATCTCCAGTCGGCCATGTACTACGCCCGCGCGTTCGAGCGCCCCGCGGTGGCCATCCAGCAGGAATCACCGTCCCAGACCGCTGGGTCGCTACTCGGGCCGGATTCCGCGCAGGGTCAGCCTGCGCAGGCTTCTGCGGCACCCCTCGCCGCGACCGCGGGACGCCCGTTCCACCGGCTCACCTCAGCCGAGCTACTCGAGCGTCGCCGCCCAGGGTTGTGCTTCAACTGCGACGAGCCCTACACGCCCGGCCATGCCTGCCCGCGACTCTTCTACCTTGAGGTTGCAGACTACATTCGGAGGACGCCGTCGCCGCCGACCTTGCCGTCCCAGCTGTCAAGAATGTGTTTGACGCTGGTTAATCGCCTCGAGGAGTTCCGCAAGCACTTTCCCACATTACAGCTCGAGGACGAGCTGTTTGTGCAGGCAGGGAGAAGTGTTACGTCCGTAGAGGCCCACCGGGCAATCTTAGCCCACAAGTTATCTTAGGTTAATTCTTATGCAAGTTATCTTGGGTTAATTCTTACGCAAGTTATCTAGGTTATAAATATAGGCTGTAAGACTCTTTTTGGAATTAAGCAATAAGAAGATTATCTCTATTGCCCGGCTCCCAGAGGAACCGGAACCCTAGTCGCCCCCTGCCTCTTGCGCTGCCGCCGCCATCTTCCTCTCCCGCGACGGCGCCCAGCCGCCGGCGCGGCCGCTCGTCGCCACGCCCAGCCCCCTCCTTCCCCTACTGCCTACGGCCAAGACCGGGCAGAACCCTAGCTCCTAACACTGGAGTACTAGTACACCACATGTGCCAAATGCACCATATATGTCCCTGCTGTTAAGGCTCCTTGCTTTTGTAGATTGAGCTAAATTCAGCGTTACCGCAAGGACTTTATTTAAACTCACACGTTTGCACTATCTCCTTCCATATATCATTTTTCCTTCCTGGAGCAGCTGAAACAAACTTTTGATCAGCAATATTTCTAAGTTAAATAATGTTTACCATTCCCAATATTTTTGAAGTTCAGTTCATATGATTGTTCCACTTATTTATTTCACATGTCAATAGCAGGATACAGTTTTCAACACATGGTGACTTCAAGTCTACCACTTTTGATAATGATGCTAAAGAACCATTATGTTTCAGATTTGACTGGTGAAGAGAGCTACATGAGGCACAATTTGACTGGTGAAGGGAGCTACATGAGCCACAATTTGACTTGTGAAGACACTACATGAGCCACAATTTGAAAAAAAATGGTCTATCATGATGAATTGATGAGCAATTTTTTCGTATATTTACCAAACTTCTTCCTAATCTCCATGCAAGCGCAACAAGAATACGAAATATTTAATACACATGAGAAATTGCGTGGTAGTGCTAGTACTGGCAAGGAGGCATCCTATAAAGAGCTGCCATCTATTACCCTGTGGGCCAAGTATTTTTGTATTGAACTTCTTTCTTTGATTCCCACCTTCATATTTGTGCTCTCTTTTCAATAACTGGCCCCACAATTGTACTTCACATGCATGCATGGCAGTTATGTGGCAGAACTACTCTCTCTTCTCCCACACAATAAATCCAACCATTTGTTTCACCTTGGCTAATTTAAAACATCCATATCTTCTAAATCATATATTCATTTTTGAAACTTCTTTTATATTTGAACTCCTTGTGCCAAAACCTTTAAAGAGAGACCAACTTTGGATATTTTGAAACAATGCATAAATTTGAACGTACATTTCACATTTCGAAAATAATCAATTTCACACTGATACATTACAATTTCATTGTCTGCAGTTACTGTTTCATAATTCCTAATCTACATTACAGTTTTCACTGGCTTGTTTCACAAAAATAACATCTGTTTCACTCTTTTGAAATAAATTGTTTCACATTTTTAAATAATCAGTTTACATCGCAAGATCACTTTCTGTTGTTGCTATTTCACAATTGAGAACCTACATTTCAATTTTCACTGGGCTGTTTCACAAAAAACATCTATTTCAATTGCACATTTCTTAAATAAACTATTTGACTGTTTTGAAATAATTGTTTCACATTTTCAAATAATGAATTTCACAATGATGCATTATAATTTCACTTTCGCTGGTTGCTATTTCACAATTGAGAACCTATATTTCAGTTTTCACTGGGTTGTTTCACAAAAGATACATCTATTTTAATTGCACATTTTCCAAATAACATGTTTCACTCTTTTGAAATAAACTATTTCACATTTCTAAATTACACATTTCACAATTTGTCATTTCCATTTCATATTTGGGTTAATATAGGTTTCTAATGAAATAGGTTGGTTTCACATATTTTTATTGAAATAGGTTTTTCGCATATTTTCTAGTGAAATGGGTTCGTTTCACATATGGAATGTGAAATGTTGAAATTTAAAAGTGTTTGAAATGTATCCAAGATTGACCCAGTTCTGAAGGTCTCGACGCCAGAAGTTCATATATATAGATTGTTTCATAAACGAACTTATAGTTTAGATGATAAAACCAATTTAATATAGCTAAGATGAAATAAAGGGTGGGTTTATGCCGAAAAAGGCTTTCGCCCCGCTTTATAAATAAAGCAAACCGCCAAGGACACACAAGCAGAGTCAAGTCCACACACACCCACGCACCCAAGTCTCACGAACAAGTATATAGGTTCTGCTGAGGGCACAACTCAACAAGCCCAAACAAAAAATAAAAAAGGCAGCAAATTGTTGGGGAACGTTGCAGAAAATTAAAAATTTTCCTACGGTTTCACCAAGATCCATCTATGAGTTCTTCTAAGCAACAAGTCAAGGGAGAGAGTTTGCATCTACATACCACTTGTAGATGGCGTGCGGAAGCTTGCAAGGTGATGATGTAGTCGTACTCGACGTGATTCGAATCACCGATGACCAAGTGCTGAACGGACAGCACCTCCGCGTTCAACACACGTACGGGACGGGAGACGTCTCCTCCTTCTTGATCCAGCAAGGGGGAAGGAGAGGTTGAGGAAGACAGCTCCACCGGCAGCACGACGGCGTGGTGATGGTGGAGAGGCAGTACTCCGACAGGGCTTCGCCAAGCACACAACGGAGGAGGAGAGGTGTTGGGGAGGGGAGGGCTGCGCCTTGGAGGGTGGTACGGCTGCCCTCCCCTCACCCCTCTATTTATAGGGGGAAGGGAGAAGGGGGCCGGCCCCCTAGAACCCATCTAGGAGGGGGTGCGGCGGCCTAGGGGAGAGGGGAGAGGGTGGCTTGCCCCCCAAGCCAAGGGGGGCGCCCCCTCTAGGGTTCCCCCTCAACCCTAGGCGCATGGGCCCAAGGGAGGGGGGTGCGGCCAGCCCACCAGGGGCTGGCTCCCTGCCCCACGCAGCCCATGTGGACCCCCGGGAGGGGTGGCCCCTCCCGGTGGACCCCCGGAACCCTTCCGGTGGCCCCGGTACAATACCGGTATGACCCCGAAACTTCCCGGTGTCCGTTTGACAACTTCCCATATATAAATCTTTACCTCCGGACCCTTCCGGATCTCCTCGTGACGTCCAGGATCCCATCCGGGACTCCGAACAACATTCGGTAGTCACATACTAGTCTTCCTAATAACCCTAGCGTCACCGAACCTTAAGTGTGTAGACCCTACGGGTTCGGGAGACATGCAGACATGACCGAGACGCTCTCAGGCAATAACCAACAGCGGGATCTGGATACCCATGATGGCTCCCACATGCTCCTCGATGTTGTCATCGGATGAACCACTATGTCGAGGATTCGATCAAACCCTGTATGCAATTCCCTTTGTCAATCGGTACGTTACTTGCCCGAGACTCGATCGTCGGTATCCCAATACCTTGTTCAGTCTCGTTACCGGCAAGTCACTTTACTCGTACCGTAATGCATGATCCCGTGTCCAACACCTTGGTCACATTGAGCTCATAATGATGATGCATTACCGAGTGGGCCCAGAGATACCTCTCCGTCATACGGAGTGACAAATCCCAGTCTCGATCCGTGTCAACCCAACAGATACTTTCGGAGATACCTGTAATGCACCTTTATAGTCACCCAGTTACGTTGTGACGTTTGATACACCCAAGGCACTCTTACGGTATCCGGGAGTTACACGATCTCATGGTCGAAGGAAGAGATACTTGACACTGGCAAAGCTCTAGCAAAACGAACTATACGATCTTTTATGCTATGCTTAGGATTGGGTCTTGTCCATCACATCATTCTCCTAATGATGTGATCCCGTTATCAACGACATCCAATGTCCATAGTCAGGAAACCATGACTATCTGTTGATCACAACGAGCTGGTCAACTAGAGGCTCACCAGGGACATATTGTGGTCTAAGTATTCACACGTGTATTACGATTTCCGGATAATACAGTTATAGCATGAATAAAAGACATTTATCATGAACATTGAAATATAATAATACTTTTATTATTGCCTCTAGGGCATATTTCCAACAGTCTCCCACTTGCACTAGAGTCACCAATCTAGTTACATTGTGATGAATCGAACACCCATAGAGTTCTGGTGTTGATCATGTTTTGCACGCGAGAGAGGTTTAGTCAGCGGATCTGCGACATTCAGATCCGTGTGCACTTTGCAAATCTCTATGTCTCCATCTTGAACATTTTCACGGATGGATTTGAAACGACGCTTGATGTGCCTGGTCTTCTTGTGAAACTTGGGCTCCTTGGCGAGGGCAATAGCTCCAGTGTTGTCACAGAAGAGTTTGATCGGCTCCGACGCATTGGGTATGACTCCTAGGTCGGTGATGAACTCCTTCACCCAAATCGCTTCATGCGCTGCCTCCGAGGCTGCCATGTACTCCGCTTCACACGTAGATCCCGCCACGACGCTCTGCTTGCAGCTGCACCAGCTTACTGCTCCACCATTCAACATATACACGTATCCGGTTTGTGACTTAGAGTCATCCAGATCTGAGTCGAAGCTAGCGTCGACGTAACCCTTTACGACGAGCTCTTCGTCTCTTTCATAAACGAGAAACATGTCCTTCGTCCTTTTCAGGTACTTCAGGATATTCTTGACCGCTGTCCAGTGTTCCTTGCCGGGATTACTTTGGTATCTTGCTACCAAACTTACGGCAAGGTTTACATCGGGTCTGGTACACAGCATGGCATACATAATAGATCCTATGGCTGAAGCATAGGGGATGACACTCATCTCTTCTTTATCTTTTGCCGTGGTCGGTGACTGAGCCGAGCTCAATCTCACACCTTGTAACATAGGCAAGAACCCCTTCTTGGACTGATCCATTTTGAACCTCTTCAAAATCTTATCAAGGTATGTGCTTTGTGAAAGACCTATGAGGCGTCTCGATCTATCTCTATAGATCTTGATGCCTAATATATAAGCAGCTTCTCCAAGGTCCTTCATTGAAAAACACTTATTCAAGTAGGCCTTAATGCTGTCCAGAAATTCTATATTATTTCCCATCAAGAGTATGTCATCTACATATAATATGAGAAATGCTACAGAGCTCCCACTCACTTTCTTGTAAACGCAGGCTTCTCCATAAGTCTGCATAAACCCAAACGCTTTGATCATCTCATCAAAGCGAATGTTCCAACTCCGAGATGCTTGCACCAGTCCATAAATGGATCGCTGGAGCTTGCATACTTTGTCAGCGTTCCGAGGATCGACAAAACCTTTTGGCTGCATCATATACAGTTCTTCCTTAAGATGCCCGTTAAGGAATGCTGTTTTGACGTCCATCTGCCATATCTCATAATCATAGTATGCGGCAATTGCTAACATGATTCGGACGGACTTCAGCTTCGCTACGGGAGAGAAAGTCTCGTCGTAGTCAATCCCTTGAACTTGTCGATAACCCTTAGCGACAAGTCGAGCCTTATAGATGGTAACATTTCCATCCGCGTCCGTCTTCTTCTTAAAATCCATTTGTTTTCTATCGCTCGCCGATCATCGGGCAAGTCTGTCAAAGTCCATACTTTGTTTTCATACATGGATTCTATCTCGGATTTCATGGCTTCAAGCCATTTGTTGGAATCCGGGCCCGCCATCGCTTCTTCATAGTTCGAAGGTTCATTGTTGTCTAACAACATGATTTCCAGGACAGGGTTGCCGTACCACTCTGGTGCGGAACGTGTCCTTGTGGACCTACGAAGTTCAGCAGTAACTTGATCCGAAGTACCTTGATCATCATCATTGTTTTCCTCTTCAGTTGGTGTGGGCATCACAGGAACGGTTTCCTGCGCTGCGCCACTTTCCCGCCCAAGAGGTAGTACTTCATCGAGTTCTACTTTCCTCCCACTTACTTCTTTCGAGAGAAACTCTTTTTCCAGAAAGCATCCGTTCTTGGCTACAAAGATCTTGCCTTCGGATCTTAAGTAGAAGGTATACCCTACAGTTTCCTTAGGGTATCCTATGAATACGCATTTTTCCGACTTGGGTTCGAGCTTTTCAGGTTGAAGTTTCTTGACATAAGCATCGCATCCCCAAACTTTTAGAAACGACAGCTTAGGTTTCTTTCCAAACCATAATTCATACGTGTCGTCTCAACGGATTTAGACGGTGCCCTATTTAAAGTGAATGTAGCTGTCTCTAGAGCGTATCCCCAAAATGATAGCGGTAAATCGGTAAGAGACATCATAGACCGCACCATATCCAATAGGGTGCGATTACGACGTTCGGACACACCATTTCGCTGAGGTGTTCCAGGCGGCGTGAGTTGTGAAACGATTCCACATTTCCTTAAGTGTGTACCAAATTCATGACTTAAGTATTCTCCTCCACGATCTGATCGTAAGAATTTTATCTTTCGGTCACGTTGATTCTCTACCTCATTCTGAAATTCCTTGAACTTTTCAAAGGTCTCAGACTTGTGTTTCATTAAGTAGACATACCCATATCTACTCAAGTCATCAGTGAGAGTGAGAACATAACGATATCCTCCGCGAGCCTCAACGCTCATTGGACTGCACACATCGGTATGTATGATTTCCAACAAGTTGGTTGCTCGCTCCATTGTTCCGGAGAACGGAGTCTTGGTCATTTTGCCCAAAAGGCATGGTTCGCACGTGTCAAACGATTCATAATCAAGAGACTCTAAAAGTCCATCGGCATGGAGCTTCTTCATGCGCTTGACACCAATGTGACCAAGGCGGCAGTGCCACAAGTATGTGGGACTATCGTTATCAACTTTAAATCTTTTGGCATCTACACTATGAACATGTGTAATATTACGCTCGAGATTCATTAAGAATAAACCATTGACCATCGGAGCATGACCATAAAACATATCTCTCATATAAATCGAACAACCATTATTCTCAGACTTAAATGAGTAGCCATCTCGTATTAAACGAGATCCAGATACAATGTTCATGCTCAAACTTGGCACTAAATAACAATTATTAAGGTTCAAAACTAATCCCGTAGGTAAATGTAGAGGCAGCGTGCCGACGGCGATCACATCAACTCTGGAACCATTCCCGACGTGCATCGTCACCTCGTCCTTCGCCAGTCTCCGTTTATTCCGCAGCTCCTGCTGTGAGTTACAAATATGAGCAACGGCACCGGTATCAAATACCCAGGAGTTACTACGAGTACTGGTAAGGTACACATCAATCACATGTATATCAAATATACCTTTGGTGTTGCCGGCCTTCTTATCCGCTAAGTATTTGGGGCAGTTCCGCTTCCAGTGACCCTTCCCCTTGCAATAAAAGCACTCAGTCTCAGGCTTAGGTCCATTCTTTGACTTCTTCCCGGTAACTGGCTTACCAGGCGCGGCAACATCTTTGCCGTCCTTCTTGAAGTTCTTCTTACCCTTGCCCTTCTTGAACTTAGTGGTCTTATTGACCATCAACACTTGATGTTCTTTCTTGATTTCAGCCTCTGCTGACTTCAGCATCGAGAACACTTCAGGAATGGTCTTTTCCATCCCCTGCATGTTGTAGTTTATCACAAAGCTCTTGTAGCTTGGTGGGAGCGACTGGAGGATTCTGTCAATGACTGCCTCATCTGGGAGGTTAATGTTCAGCTGGGTCATACGGTTGTGCAACCCAGACATCTTCAGGATGTGCTCACTGACAGAACTGTTTTCCTCCATCTTACAACTGTAGAACTTGTCGGAGACATCATATCTCTCGACCCGGGCATGAGCTTGAAAAACTAGTTTCAGCTCTTCGAACATCTCATATGCTCCGTGGTGCTCAAGACGCTTTTGGAGCCCCGGTTCTAAGCTGTAAAGCATGCCGCACTGAACGAGGGAGTAATCATCAGCACGAGACTGCCAAGCATTCATAATGTCTTGGTTCTCTGGGACGGGAGCGTCACCTAGCGGTCCTTCTAGGACATATTGTTTCCTGGCAGCTATGAGGATGATCCTCAGGTTCCGGACCCAGTCCGTATAGTTGCTGCCATCATCTTTCAGCTTGGTTTTCTCTAGGAACGCGTTGAAGTTCATGTTGACATTAGTGTTGGCCATTGATCTACAAGACATATTTGCAAAGGTTTTAGACTAAGTTCATGATAATAAAGTTCTAATCAAATTATGAACTCCCACTTAGATTAGACATCCCTCTAGTCATCTAAGTGTTACACGATCCGAGTCGACTAGCCCGTGTCCGATCATCACGTGAGACGGACTAGTCATCGTCGGTGAACATTCTCATGTTGATCGTATCTTCCATACGACTCGTGTTCGACCTTTCGGTCTCCGTGTTCCGAGGCCATGTCTGCACATGCTAGGCTCGTCAAGTTAACCCTAAGTGTTTTCGCTATGTAAAACTGTCTTACACCCGTTGTATGTGAACGTAAGAATCCATCACACCCGATCATCACGTGGTGCTTAGAAGCGACGAACTGTAGCAACGGTGCACAGTTAGGGGAGAACACTTCTTGAAATTTTTGTAAGGGATCATCTTATTTACTACCGTCGTCCTAAGTAAACAAGATGCATAAACATAATAAACATCACATGCAATTATATAGTTGTGACATGATATGGCCAATATCATATAGCTCCATTGATCTTCATCTTCGGGGCTCCATGATCATCTTGTCACCGGCTTGACACCATGATCTCCATCATCATGATCTCCATCATCGTGTCTTCATGAAGTTGTCACGCCAACGACTACTTCTACTTCTATGACTAACGTTTAGCAATAAAGTAAAGTAGTTTACATGACGTTATTCAATGACACGCAGGTCATACAAAAAATAAAGACAACTCCTATGTCTCCTGCCGGTTGTCATACTCATCGACATGCAAGTCGTGAATCCTATTACAAAGAACATGATCTCATACATCACAATTCATCATTCATCACAACTTCTGGCCATATCACATCACATGATCAATCGCTGCAAAAACAAGTTAGACGTCCTCTAATTTGTTGTTGCGTCTTTTATGTGGCTGCAATTGGGTTCTAGCAAGAACGTTTTCTTACCTACGAATCACCACAACGTGATTTTGTCAACTTCTATTTACCCTTCATAAGGGCCCTGTTCATCGATTCCGCTCCAACTAAAGTGGGAGAGACAGACACCCGCCAGCCACCTTATGCAACTAGTGCATGTCAGTCGGTGGAACCGGTCTCACGTAAGCGTACGTGTAAGGTTGGTCCGGGCCGCTTCATCCCACAATACCGTTGAGCAAGAAAAGACTAGTAGAGGCAATTAAGATGACAAAATCCACGCCCACAACAAAATTGTGTTCTACTCGTGCAAAGAGAACTACGCATAGACCTAGCTCTGATACCACTGTTGGGGAACGTTGCAGAAAATTAAAATTTTTACTACGGTTTCACCAAGATCCATCTATGAGTTCTTCTAAGCAACGAGTCAAGGGAGAGAGTTTGCATCTACATACCACTTGTAGATGGCGTGCGGAAGCTTGCAAGATGATGATGTAGTCGTACTCGACGTGATTCGAATCACCGATGACCAAGTGCTGAACGGACAACACCTCCGCGTTCAACACACGTACGGGACGGGAGAAGTCTCCTCCTTCTTGATCCAGCAAGGGGGAAGGAGAGGTTGAGGAAGACAGCTCCACTGGCAGCACGACGGCGTGGTGATGGTGGAGAGGCAGTACTCCGACAGGGCTTCGCCAAGCACACAACGGAGGAGGAGAGGTGTTGGGGAGGGGAGGGCTGCGCCTTGGAGGGTGGTACGGCTGCCCTCCCCTCACCCCTCTATTTATAGGGGGAAGGGAGAAGGGGGCCGGCCCCCTAGAACCCATCTAGGGGGGGTGCGGCAGCCTAGGGGAGAGGGGAGAGGGTGGCTTGCCCCCCAAGCCAAGGGGGGCGCCCCCTCTAGGGTTCCCCCTCAACCCTAGGCGCATGGGCCCAAGGGAGGGGGGTGCGGCCAGCCCACCAGGGGCTGGCTCCCTGCCCCACGCAGCCCATGTGGCCCCCCGGGAGGGGTGGCCCCTCCCGGTGGACCCCCAGAACCCTTCCGGTGGCCCCGGTACAATACCGGTATGACCCCGAAACTTCCCGGTGTTCGTTTGACAACTTCCCATATATAAATCTTTACCTCCGGACCCTTCCGGATCTCCTCGTGACGTCCAGGATCCCATCCGGGACTCCGAACAACATTCGGTAGTCACATACTAGTCTTCCTAATAACCCTAGCGTCACCGAACCTTAAGTGTGTAGACCCTACGGGTTCGGGAGACATGCAGACATGACCGAGACGCTCTCAGGCAATAACCAACAGCGGGATCTGGATACCCATGATGGCTCCCACATGCTCCTCGATGTTGTCATCGGATGAACCACTATGTCGAGGATTCGATCAAACCCTGTATGCAATTCCCTTTGTCAATCGGTACGTTACTTGCCCGAGACTCGATCGTCGGTATCCCAATACCTTGTTCAATCTCGTTACCGGCAAGTCACTTTACTCGTACCGTAATGCATGATCCCGTGTCCAACACCTTGGTCACATTGAGCTCATAATGATGATGCATTACCGAGTGGGCCCAGAGATACCTCTCCGTCATACGGAGTGACAAATCCCAGTCTCGATCCGTGTCAACCCAACAGATACTTTCGGAGATACCTGTAATGCACCTTTATAGTCACCCAGTTACGTTGTGACGTTTGATACACCCAAGGCACTCTTACGGTATCCGGGAGTTACACGATCTCATGGTCGAAGGAAGAGATACTTGACACTGGCAAAGCTCTAGCAAAACGAACTACACGATCTTTTATGCTATGCTTAGGATTGGGTCTTGTCCATCACATCATTCTCCTAATGATGTGATCCCGTTATCAACGACATCCAATGTCCATAGTCAGGAAACCATGACTATCTGTTGATCACAACGAGCTGGTCAACTAGAGGCTCACCAGGGACATATTGTGGTCTAAGTATTCACACGTGTATTACGATTTCCGGATAATACAGTTATAGCATGAATAAAAGACATTTATCATGAACATTGAAATATAATAATACTTTTATTATTGCCTCTAGGGCATATTTCCAACACAAATGTCGGGCGAAGAAGACGTCTAGTCCGGCTCCGGCAGTGGCGGCGGGGGAGGCGGCGACAGGCGGACGACCATCGATCGGAGGTCGGCGATGAAGGCTGAGATGGCGCCGCGGTCCAGGGGACGGCTAAGCGGCCGCCAAAGCTGCAGGAAACCCGAGAGTTTAAAGAGAGCATGATGTAGGGTGGAACCCTATAGCGGCGATCTTTCACGTTTGGAGTGGGATCCCTCGAAGAACACGATGAACACGGGGAAGAATGGGGAGAAATCACAAGGGGAAACACTCAAGAACAAGTCCAAATCACACATCCACTAGACAATCAAACACACAAGATCACAAGGTACATGAACAACAAAGGGAAATATACAAGGTAAGGTTCATCTCCAAGAGGAGGTCTTGATGATATCCTAGATGGATCTTCCCACAAGGGGGTCTTGATGATATCCCGCGGGATCTTCTCCTAGATGGAGGTCTTGGCCTCCAATGGAGTAGTGGTCTCTCTCTCTCAAGAGTAGAGATAGGTAGGAGCAAAGCTCACCTAAGAATGAGCTATCACTTTGCTAACCCTAGAAAGGAGGTGGAGGAGGTCTATTTATAGCCCAAGGGGCGAAGGGGTAAGTGAGGGGCGAAGGGGTACACGGGCTTCGGCCCAAGTCACGCACGCAGGCAGGGTCCGGATGATCCGGATGGTGGCCCGGATGATCCGGGTGTCGGGGGTCCGGATGATCCGGGCGACCGTCCGGATGATCCGGCTTCGTCGAGCAGGTTCTGTTGTCTTCGGGCACGGTAGCCGGATCGTCCGGGAGGTCGTCCGGATCATCCGGGCTCGGTCCGGATCGTCCGGCTGGGGATCCGGATGGTCCGGGCAACTCCAGTCCTGCTCCATTCTTCTTCTTCCTTTCTTCCGTCTTCTCTTCCACACTTCCCTCGCGGATGGTGTAGTCATTCCTTGGCGCTTGCACTCCTCCTTGACATCCGTGAAGCTCTGACAATACCTATGCATGCACACGTAAGGAGTGTCAAGTAGTATACCATCCTCGAGAGTGTCAAGTGAGCACGTGTAAAGGAGATGATTCACCTTTGTGTATGTGAAGTAGATGTCGCACGTGTCACTTGCCAAATGGGCTCTTGACGTGGTGATGTCCGTAGGATGCTCCGCATCATCCCCTCCCCCTTGGGAAAGATCCGACCTCGGATCGAAATCCAAATCACCATGGGAAAGAGATGATGTCGTCGTGTAGAAGTGGACGATCACCAAGCATTCGTCATCTTGTAGTTCCAAATGGGCACTCTCCAATGTCGCACCGTCTTGTAATTCCTTCAAAAGTAGCAAAGATAACAAGCACTTGGAAAAACAAATGTGGTTGTCGTAAGAGCAAAACCAAGCATTCAAGAGGTGATTCACCCAACAAATGTTGTCATCAAGCATAGCATATGGTTTGACAAAGAAGTGTGGCATGGCATTTGAGCATATAAATTGAGCACAATCAAGTATATCATGGGAACAAGCATGCAAATGGGAGGTCAAGATGCAAATATATGTGATAAGTGAACAAGCATCTACCTCAAGGTCATAGCAAGCATGCATAAGGAGCTCAATGAACGGTCTATGGTAGGCATAAGAGTCATTCACGACACCAAATATAGTGAAATGTCTAAACACATGGGGCAAGTGCAAGACAATCCAAGCATAACGTGCATAGGGTGTAGTGAATATAGTGTGGCACTCAACACAATAAAAAGATCAATTGTTCAACATGTGTGAGGCAATCAAGTCAAGCATGTGACAAGCAAAGGGACATGGCATATGTGAAGAAATGATATTGGTGCAACCAACCATATGATAGTAGCAAGTAGTCCAAGAATTGGATGCAACACACAAGGTATATATGTCATGAAGCATGGAAATGTGGCAATCATGGTAGAAAGCAATATCTCGAACATGTGTGCAAATGGTGCAAGCAACACATGAAGTATGATCCACAATATCCAATCTCAAGAAGGATGTCACCTTGAAAGTGTGTCCTTGTGCATTCTTCACAATGCCGAAGTGGAAGCAAATACGGTGTAGAAACGAGTCGTGGTAGAATGTATGAGGCTCGCTCTCAAGAGCTCGAATGGTCAACTCACGTGAAGTGGAAGTCGACACAAAGTCCAAGTATCCTACACATGCACAAAACAAAACAAAGAGCGTATGCGCATGGTAGATAAACACATCATCCATCATGATGGTTCTCTTATCTTGCACATAACCATTAGAAGCACAAGTGCATGAATAATATGATGCAACAATGGCGATATTCAAGGCACTAGGTATATGGTGCAAAGAGGTAAGACAAGCATGCTTCACAAGGAATATGTCAAAATCTCCAAACATGTGTGAGAATGCTATGGGGGCAATCTCATGAGCAAGACTATAAGCATTATTGCACTCAATACATGGCAAATCATCTAGCATGAGAGATGCAACACATGGAGATATATGACACGAAGCAATATGAATCATATGCAAAGCATATAGATGGTTGTCATCAACCGCATGAGATGAGCAAGTATGACACAAGAGACAACGCATGTGAGAGGCATGAGCATATATGTCATCAACCCAAGAAAGCAAGTAGTGGAACATGGGTGATGCAACATAGAAAGCAATCATAGCAATCAAGTCAAGTATGATAGTAGTGCGAAGATGCGACATACTAGAAGGAATCATGGCAAACATGTCCTTGGTGCAAATAGTGGGCATGAATAATTCACATGTCATAGCACAATCATGAAAGCAAGATATGAGGACAATAGCATGGGGCACATGATAAACATGGCAATAGCAACAAGGATCTCTACCAAGCATGCAAATACACATAGAAGTAGCATAATGATGAAACATGGGTAGATGCAAGCAAGGGTCACAATTGCATGGCAAAGGCATAGAAGCAAGCATAGCATGCAAAGTGAACACGGTAAAATGAGCATAAGGTGACAAGTGGTAAATGGCCCATAGCCGTGTGAGAGCCAAGTAGAGGAGTTGCGCGTAGTCCTTGCGTGAAGGGAACGGTGGTAAGGATAGTCCACGGGATCCCAAATCGTCATTGCTCTCAAGAGCTCGTTTTGTCAACTCGTGGGATTGCGAGGTTGACAAGTATTCATGGGTACCTACACAAAAGAGACACAAACGAAAGAAATTGTGTGTGTGGTAAATGTACACATCATCCATCATGATGTATATGTGCACGTGTGAGTTAGCACAAGATAAGCAATGCTCAAAGAAATTTGAGGCATGGTATATGAACATGTCATCCATCATGAAAGAATAGTTGTTATGTATGACACGATGGGGACACAAATTGAGCAAACAAGTATATGGCGCATCAAAAGCATGTTTATTCATGGGGAGCATATGGTGCACACAAGTATTGGGATCATGCAATGGATGGGATGGGTCAAAATCTCCTAAAATGTATGAGGAAACTATGGGGGTCTCCTCATGAGCAATATCGGAAACATCATATGGAGAAAATGGACAACATCCAAAACAATGCATATCCGAAGCTAGGTGGTCATGGCATGACATATGAGATAAATGATGCAAAGGGAGCATATCAATATCATCACAAGAGAAACAAATGCCAATAACCATGGGCTTGTCATCTATGCCATATGTGCAAATTGGGTTTATTTTAATGGCATATGCATAGTCACTATGAAGAGATTGCAAATAAGACATATGGTTGATCTCATGCATAGCATATGACAAGTCAAGCGGATTATCAAACATGATGTGACCTAAAGAATTGTCACAAGAAATCCTATGTAACATGGCATCACAACTAATAGACTCCACAATAGAATCATCATACTCATCATAAATGGGCAAATCATCGCATGGGGAACTCATACTAGCATGAAGCATGGCAATAGGTGGATCAACATCATGCAAGCAATCAATGTCAAGAATGTCCACTAGTGGTACTAGAGCATCACCTTCACCTATGTTACCTTTGTCATTCCACTCAACTGGTTTAGGTGAGGTGGGAAAGACCAAATGATGGTCATCATCATCATCTTGATGGAAGCATGTGGGCGGTGCATCATAATCCACCATGGCCATCCTCTTGTTCAAAGGGAGGACGAAGTCATCGAGGATCGGCGCGTCATCATAAATGGGGCCTAGCACCAAATGAGAAGACACAATAGAGGTAGAGGTCAAGTTGTTAGAAATGCAAATGGCCTCACGAGACCTATCAACTATCTCACTCTCTCTATGTGGTGGTTCACTCACTCCCTCAAAGTAGGTGCACTCAAAGTCACATATGGTGGAGTCACTCATCTCACTCAAGTGGTGGTGGTTGTGGCTCTCCTCACATGGAAGGTGGGGAAACTCATTATATATGGGGCTAGTGGTGAAGTCACTCTCACTCTCAATATGGTGGCAAAAGTCACTCAAGTCATCATACGTCGCTGTGGTCGAAGGGAATGTCCCATGCTCAACCATCTCGTCGTGGTCGCCGTGGATGAAGGCCGAAGATGGCACATCATCACTCTCGCCTCCTAAGATGGAAGCATCATCCTTGCTCGCCACCTTGTCACTCGCCTCCAAAGCTTGGTCCTTGAAGGTCTCCGTAGTCGAACTCATCGCCGCACCGTCTTGAAAAAGAGTCGAAGTAGACTCGGCATCATCAATATCACAAAGAGGGGTGGCGGTGAAGTCGCACTTGGGAGCATTGTCTTGGAGCTTGTCGGCCTTGGACATCGTGGTGGTACTAGCCTCATGCTTGTCGTAGAGCTTGGTCGCCGCGAAGTGTGCTTGGGGTGTAGAAGCCTTGGCCTTCATGAGTTCTTGTTCCGCCTTGAGAGCACCAATGTAGTAGTCGTCGATGGACTTGTAGTTCTCGATGAAGATGGTCTTGGAGATGTCGTTGTGCAATCCCATCATGAAGTGGAACTTCATTGACATGGGGTCGTCCATGCCGGCTCGTCGCAAGGCAATCATGATCTCCTTGAAGTACTTGTCGATGGACTTGGATCCTTGGGTGGTGTTCTCCAATTGGCGTCGAAGTTGTTCCGTGTAGGTTGGAGGCACAAACTCTCGCCGTAAAGCTCTCTTTGTCTTGGGCCAACTCATGTCATAGTACTCCGAAGGTGTGTGAAGCCACCATGTCGAGGCATAGTCGTGGAAGTTTCTTGTGGCGCACTTCACTTGATCTTCGGGACGAACTTGATGTAGCTTGAGGTAGTCGTCCATCAAACGCTCCCACTCGAGGTACTCCTCAGGTTCTTGAGTCCCATAGAAAGGAATCTTGTGGTCGGTGTCGAGGTCGTAGTAGCTTGTGGAAGTCGCGGACTTGAGCTTGGGTAGCTTCTCTTGAGTGTAGTCTTGAGGTTCTTGTTGGCGAAGATGCCATATGTCCGTAGGCGAAGATGCCTTGAAGTCGTTTGGCGAAGATGCCAAGGGAGATGGTGAAGTCGTTGAGCGGTTGTTGGTGTTGAGCTCTTGACCTTCACGTTCTTGTTGGTGATGGTGTCGATGCTGATGTGATCTTGCCGGAGGTGGTAGCTCGGAAGGATGTGCTCTTGAGCGTCTTCTCGAAGATGAGGAAGATCGCTTGTAGGACTTCACGAGGGCCTTTATCTCCTCCATGCGCTTGTCCATCTTGGTGTCGTAGTTGTTGTTCATGGCATCGAACTCGTCGTTGTTGTTGTAGACCGAAAGTGAAATGCCTTGCCTATCCATCACAAGACTCGAGTAGAGGTGAGTAGGAAATGAGATAAACAATACCAAGTTACCTTTTCCCAAAGTTGAGGATGTATCTCATGTCACTCAATGTGAGATGAAAGAATAGTGGAATTGGTACCGGACTTGTTCACTCACACCTATCAAGTAAAAGCTTATGGTAGAGCTTGGTGAGGATAGTGGCACAAAAATTTAATGCAAAATGTTAGCAAGAGTCAATAATGTTGAAAGAGATTCACAAATTCGCAAGTGAAACAAGTAGACCAATAGCAATGAAAGGTACACGGAAACACACACACGGATAGATAAATGGGGTTATGCAACCAAGGAATGAGCACAAAGTGTGGAATCCACGGAAAACGCTCGTGTTGCACAACTCAAGAGAGACGCTAGCACGATTGCTCAAAAGGCGGATACGACACTTGTGCACAACCTATAAGATGCAAAATGGATATTCTTCTATCCCAAGTATGCTATGTATGTATGGTTCCCGGTGTTTCTCTCAAGCATGATATCATATGTTGTAGATTTTGGTATGGCTCTTATGTGCAATGGGGTATGATGCTATGGCACTTGCTCACGAGCTCTTTGCTCTCTTTTTGCTTAAAAGCTTTTTTTAATGGCCACTTATGCACAATGCACAAACCAAGATAGCTATTGTGTATATGCGGGAACAATATTGTGACACAATGTATGATATGATACCAATATGATATGGTATGTATGCAATGGAATGGTGGATCACTAATGTGCACAAGTAATGTTGCCGGGAATACTCAAATGGCTAGTCTCGATAGGTAAGTGACGCAAAATGGGCTAGGGGTTAACAATGCAATTGCAAGGTGAATATACAAAGGTGTCGTCGAGGTTACCGTCCTTTGTGATGATGAGTGGCGGTGTTCTTGGTGTAGATACCAAGATGATGGAGACTCGTCCCTAAGTAGCCGAAACACCTTAGGAAACGGAAAAACCGCAAACTCAAAATCTCAAATGACAAATGTCAAATGGTGGTAGCGGAAAGCGGTGGTGGTGTTGCACTAGGCAATGCGGAAGTGGAATGATGGGCTATACACGAGTCGGAGTTGAATTTGTCGTCCCTAAGTAGCCGAAACACCTTAGGAGACACAAGCCTGAACTCAAACAAGCTCAAACAACAATTGGGTTAAGTTTGGGTGTCGGAAGTGTATGGTGGGAAGGTTATGTGGAAGTGGTGGTGGTGGTGGTTGATGAAGAAGCAACCGTCCCTAAGTAGCCGAAACACCTTAGTAGACTCAAGTCACTACTCAAACAACCACATATGCAATGGGGAACAAAATGGGTTAGGTTGCGGAAGTCGGTGGTGGCTATGCGGATGGTATGGTGGAAGGCCTAGGCAAACTTGCCAAATTTCAGAAAATATGATGGAGTCAAATGATGTTGGTGGTATTTTTGTGGGATGGGGGATGTCCAGAGCTTCAAAACGAGCTAAATAACGTCAAAATCGGACTCCGTATGAATTAGTTATGGCCAAAACAAAAATCTGTCAGTGTCAGTTTCAGGGTTAACCGGACATCCGGGAGGAGGTCCGGATGATCCGGGCTAGATCCGGATGATCCGGGAGGAAATCCGGATGATCCAGGTTCGTCAGCGCCGGTTCTGTTTTCTGGGTGTGTGGGTTATCCGGACGTCCGGGGGGGCGTCCAGCTGATCCGGGAGAAGGTCCGGATGATCCGGGCAAGTCAAACTGCTCGGGATTTGCTCGTGGAGACGAATTTTTGGGCGGAATTTGGGGATTTTGGGGTCAAAATTGACGAGATTTCGTGGATGGAAGGTGTGGAAACTTGGGGAAATGCTAGATCCACTTGAAACCAAGCAAATCCATGGATCAAAATCAACAAAACATCATCAAACCAACAAATCACAAAAAAAATTGGGGCTATTTTTGGTGGGGATTTTCGGATTTAGGACGAAATCAAGCAAAAGAAGGCTAGAAAACGGTGGGAGGGACTCCAAAAGCGTGATCAACATGGCTCATGATACCATATGATGTAGGGTGGAACCCTATAGCGGCGATCTTTCACGTTTGGAGTGGGATCCCTCGAAGAACACGATGAACACGGGGAAGAACGGGGAGAAATCACAAGGGGAAACACTCAAGAACAAGTCCAAATCACACATCCACTAGACAATCAAACACACAAGATCACAAGGTACATGAACAACAAAGGGAAAGATACAAGGTAAGGTTCATCTCCAAGAGGTGGTCTTGATGATATCCTAAATGGATCTTCCCACAAGGGGGTCTTGATGATATCCCGCGGGATCTTCTCCTAGATGGAGGTCTTGGCCTCCAATGGAGTAGTGGTCTCTCTCTCTCTCAAGAGTAGAGATAGGTAGGAGCAAAGTGTTGGGGAACGTAGTAATTTCAAAAAAATTCCTACGCACACGCAAGATCATGGTGATGTATAGCAACAAGAGGGGAGAGTGTTGTCTACGTACCCTCGTAGACCGAAGCGGAAGCGTTGACGCAACGTAGAGGAAGTAGTCGTACGTCCTCCCGGTCCACCGATCCAAGCACCGTTACTCCGGCACCTCCGAGTTCTTGACACGCGTACAGCTCGATGACGCACCCCCGATCTCCAATCCAGCAGAGGCGTGGGGGGGAGTTCCGTCAGCACGACGGCGTGGTGACGATCTTGATGTTCTCCTGTCGCAGGGCTTCGCCTAAGCACCGCTACAATATGACCGAGGTGTAATATCATGGAGGGGGGCACCGCACACGCTAAGGAACGATCTCAATGATCAACTTATGTGTCTAGGGTGCCCCCTACCCCCGTATATAAAGGAGGAAGGGAGGAGGTGGCCGGCCCAAGGGGGAGGCGCGCCATAGGGGGGCAAACCTACTCCAAGTAGGTTTGGCCCCCCCTTTCCTATTCGGAGTAGGAGAAGGAAGGAAGAGGGGGGAGGAGAGAAGGAAAGGGGGGGCCGGCCCCCTTCCCAATTCGGATTGGGCTTGGGGGGGGCGCGCCCCCTCCCTTGCTCCTTCTCCCTCCCTTCCACTAGGGCCCAATAAGGCCCATATACTTACCGGGGGGTTCCGGTAACCTCCCGGAGCTCCGGTATATTCCCAAACTCTCCCGGAACCTTTCCGGTGTCCAAATATATCCGTCCAATATATCAATCTTTATGTCTCGACCATTTCGAGACTCCTCGTCATGTCTGTGATCATATCCGGGACTCCGAACAACCTTCGGTACATCAAAATACATAAACTCATAATATAATTGTCATCGAAACCTTAAGCGTGCGGACCCTACGGTTCGAGAACAATGTAGACATGACCGAAACACGTCTCCGGTCAATAACCAATAGCGGGACCTGGATGCCCATATTGGTTCCTACATATTCTACGAAGATCTTTATCGGTCAAACCGCACAACAACATACGTTGTTCCCTTTGTCATCGGTATGTTACTTGTCCGAGATTCGATCGTCGGTATCCAATACCTAGTTCAATCTCGTTACCGGCAAGTCTCTTTACTCGTTTCGTAATACGTCATCTCATAACTAACTCATTAGTCACATGCTTGCAAGGCTTAGGTGATGAGTATTACCGAGAGGGCCCAAATATACCTCTCCGACAATCGGAGTGACAAATCCTAATCTCGAATTATGCCAACCCAACATGTACCTTCGGAAACACCTGTAGAGCACCTTTATAATCACCCAGTTACGTTGTGATGTTTGGTAGCACACAAAGTGTTCTTCCGGTAAACGGGAGTTGCACAATCTCATAGTTGCAGGAATTTTGTATAAGTCATGAAGAAAGCAATAGCAGTATACTAAACGATCAAGTGCTAGGCTAACAGAATGGGTCATGTCAATCACACCATTCTCCTAATGATGTGATCCCACTAATCAAATGACAACACATGTCTATGGTCAGGAAACATAACCATCTTTGATTAATGAGCTAGTCAAGTAGAGGCATACTAGTGACTATAGTTTTGTCTATGTATTCACACATGTATCATGTTTCCGGATAATACAATTCTAGCATGAATAATAAACATTTATCATGATATGAGGAAATAAATAATAACTTTATTATTGCCTCTAGGGCATATTTCCTTCAGTCTCCCACTTGCACTAGAGTCAATAATCTAGATTATATTGTAATGATTCTAACACCCATGGAGTCTTGGTGCTGATCATGTTTTGCTCGTGAGAGAGGCTTAGTCAACGGGTCTGCAACATTCAAATCCGTATGTATCTTGCAAATCTCTATGTCTCCCACTTGGACTTGGTCCCGAATGGAATTGAAGCGTCTCTTGATGTGCTTGGTCCTCTTGTGAAATCTGGATTCCTTTGCCAAAGCAATTGCACCAGTATTGTCACAGAAGATCTTCATTGGTCCCGATGCACTAGGTATGACACCTAGATCGGAAATGAACTCCTTCATCCAGACTCCTTCATTTGCTGCTTCAGAAGCAGCTATGTACTCCGCTTCACATGTAGATCCCGCCACGACGCTTTGTTTAGAACTGCACCAACTTACAGCTCCACCGTTTAATATAAACACGTATCCGGTTTGCGATTTAGAATCGTCCGGATCAGTGTCAAAGCTTGCATCGACGTAACCATTAGGACTAGCTCTTTGTCACCTCCATATACGAGAAACATATCCTTAGTCCTTTTCAGGTATTTCAGGATGTTCTTGACCGCTGTCCAGTGATCCACTCCTGGATTACTTTGGTACCTTCCTGCCAAGCTTATTGCTAAGCATACGTCAGGTCTGGTACACAGCATTGCATACATGATAGAGCCTATGGCTGAAGCATAGGGAACATTTTTCATTTTCTCTCTATCTTCTGCTGTGGTCGGGCATTGAGTTTGACTCAACTTCACACCTTGTAGCACAGGCAAGAATCCTTTCTTAGCCTGATCCATTTTTAACTTTTTCAAAATCTTGTCAAGGTATGTGCTTTGTGAAAGTCCTATTAAGCATCTTGATCTATCTCTATAGATCTTGATGCCCAATATGTAAGCAGCTTCACCGAGGTCTTTCATTGAAAAACTTTTATTCAAGTATCCCTTTATGCTATCCAGAAATTCTATATCATTTCCAATTAACAATATGTCATCAACATATAAAACTAGAAATGCTACAGAGCTCCCACTCACTTTCTTGTAAATACAGGCTTCTCCAAAAGTCTGTATAAAACCATATGCTTTGATCACACTGTCAAAGCGTTTATTCCAACTCCGAGATGCTTGCACCAGTCCATAAATGGAACGCTGGAGCTTGCATACTTTGTCAGCACCTTTTGGATCAACAAAACCTTCCGGCTGCATCATATACAACTCTTCTTCTAGAAATCCATTCAAGAATGCAGTCTTGACATCCATTTGCCAAATTTCATAATCATGAAATGCAGCAATAGCCAACATGATTCGGACAGACTTAAGCATCGCTACGGGTGAGAAAGTCTCATCGTAGTCAACCCCTTGAACTTGTCGAAAACCTTTCGCAACAAGTCGAGCTTTGTAGACAGTAACATTACCATCAGCGTCAGTCTTCTTCTTAAAGATCCATTTATTCTCAATGTCTTGCCGATCATTGGGCAAGTCAACCAAAGTCCATACTTTGTTTTCATACATGGATGCCATCTCAGATTCCATGGCCTCTAGCCATTTTGCGGAATCTGGGCTCATCATCGCTTCCTCATAGTTCGTAGGTTCATCATGGTCAAGTAACATGACTTCCAGAATAGGATTGCCGTACCACTCTGGTGCGGATCTTATTCTGGTAGACCTACGAGGTTCAGCAGAAACTTGATCTGAAGTTTCATGATCAATATCATTAGCTTCCTCACTAGTTGGTGTAGTTGTCACGGGAACCGGTTCTCGTGATGAACTACCTTCCAACAAGGGAGTAGATACAGTTATCTCATCAAGTTCTACTTTCCTCCCACTCACTTCTTTCGAGAGAAATTCCTTCTCTAGAAAGGATCCATTCTTAGCAACGAATGTCTTGCCTTCGAATCTGTGATAGAAGGTGTACCCAACAGTCTCTTTTGGGTATCCTATGAAGACACATTTCTCCGATTTGGGTTCGAGCTTATCTGGTTGAAGTTTCTTCACATAAGCATCGCAGCCCCAAACTTTAAGAAACGACAACTTTGGTTTCTTGCCAAACCACAGTTCATAAGGCGTCGTCTCAACGGATTTTGATGGTGCCCTATTTAACGTGAATGCGGCCGTCTCTAAAGCATAACCCCAAAATGATAGCGGTAAATCGGTAAGAGACATCATAGATCGTACCATATCAAGTAAAGTACGATACGACGTTCGGACACACCATTTCGTTGTGGTGTTCCAGGTGGCGTGAGTTGCGAAACTATTCCGCATTGTTTCAAATGTAAGCCAAACTCGTAACTCAAATATTCTCCTCCACGATCAGATCGTAGAAATTTTATTTTCTTGTTACGATGATTTTCTACTTCACTCTGAAATTCTTTGAACTTTTCAAATGTTTCAGACTTGTGTTTCATTAAGTAGATATACCCATATCTGCTCAAATCATATGTGAAGGTGAGAAAATAACGATATCCGCCACGAGCCTCAACATTCATCGGGCCACATACATCTGTATGTATGATTTCCAACAAATCTGTTGCTCTCTCCATAGATCCGGAGAACGGTGTTTTGGTCATCTTGCCCATGAGGCACGGTTCACAAGTACCAAGTGATTCATAATCAAGTGATTCCAGAAGTCCATCAGTATGGAGTTTCTTCATGCGTTTTACACCGATATGACCTAAACGGCAGTGCCACAAATAAGTTGCACTATCATTATCAACTCTGCATCTTTTGGCTTCAACATTATGAATATGTGTATCACTACTATCGAGATTCAATAAAAATAGACCACTCTTCAAGGGTGCATGACCATAAAAGATATTACTCATATAAATAGAACAACCATTATTCTCTGATTTAAATGAATAACCGTCTCGCATCAAACAAGATCCAGATATAATGTTCATGCTCAACGCAGGCACCAAATAACAATTATTCAGGTCTAATACTAATCCCGATGGTAGATGTAGAGGTAGCGTGCCGACCGCGATCACATCGACTTTGGAACCGTTTCCCACGCGCATCGTCACCTCGTCCTTGGCCAGTGCTTGCTTATTCCGTAGTCCCTGTTTCGAGTTGCAAATATTAGCAACAGAACCAGTATCAAATACCCAGGTGCTACTACGAGCTCTAGTTAGGTACACATCAATAACATGTATATCACATATACCTTTGTTCACTTTGCCATCCTTCTTATCCGCCAAATACTTGGGGCAATTCCGCTTCCAGTGACCAGTCTGCTTGCAGAAGAAGCACTCAGTTTCAGGCTTAGGTCCAGACTTGGGTTTCTTCTCTTGAGCAGCAACTTTCTTGCCGTTCTTTTTGAAGTTCCCCTTCTTCTTCCCTTTGCCCTTCTTCTTGAAACTAGTGGTCTTGTTGACCATCAACACTTGATGCTCCTTCTTGATTTCTACCTCCGTGGCTTTCAGCATTGCGAAGAGCTCGGGAATAGTCTTGTTCATCCCTTGCATATTATAGTTCATCACGAAGCTCTTATAGCTTGGTGGCAGTGATTGAAGAATTCTGTCAATGACACTAACATCAGGAAGATTAACTCCCAGTTGAATCAAGTGATTGTTATACCCGGACATTCTGAGTATATGTTCACTAACAGAACTATTCTCCTCCATCTTGCAGCTATAGAACTTATTGGAGACTTCATATCTCTCAATCCGAGCATTTGCTTGAAATATTAACTTCAACTCCTGGAACATCTCATATGCTCCATGACGTTCAAAACGTCGTTGAAGACCCGGTTCTAAACCGTAAAGCATGGCACACTGAACTATAGAGTAGTCATCAGCTTTGCTCTGCCAGACGTTCTTAACGTCGTCAGTTGCATCAGCAGCAGGCCTGGCACCCAGCGGTGCTTCCAGGACGTAACTCTTCTGTGCAGCAATGAGGATAATCCTCAGGTTACGGACCCAGTCCGTGTAATTGCTACCATCATCTTTCAACTTTGCTTTCTCAAGGAACGCATTAAAATTCAACGGAACAACAGCACGAGCCATCTATCTACAAACAAACATAGACAAGCAAGATTCTATCAGGTACTAAGTTCATGATAAATTTAAGTTCAATTAATCATATTACTTAAGAACTCCCACTTAGACAGACATCTCTCTAGTCATCTAAGTGATCACGTGATCCAAATCAACTAAACCATAACCGATCATCACGTGAGATGGAGTAGTTTTCAATGGTGAACATCATTATGTTGATCATATCTACTATATGATTCACGCTCGACCTTTCGGTCTCCGTGTTCCGAGGCCATATCTACATATGCTAGGCTCGTCAAGTTTAACCTGAGTATTCTGCGTGTGCAAAACTGGCTTGCACCCGTTGTAGATGGACGTAGAGCTTATCACACCCGATCATCACGTGGTGTCTCGGCACGACGAACTTTGGCAACGGTGCATACTCAGGGAGAACACTTCTTGATAATTTTAGTGAGAGATCATCTTAAAATGCTACCGTCAATCAAAGCAAGATAAGATGCATAAAGGATAAACATCACATGCAATCAATATAAGTGATATGGTATGGCCATCATCATCTTGTGCTTGTGATCTCCATCTTCGAAGCACCGTCATGACCACCATCGTCACCGGCGTGACACCTTGATCTCCATCGTAGCATCGTTGTCGTTTACGCCATCTATTGCTTCTACGAATATCGCTACCGCTTAGTGATAAAGTAAAGCAATTACAGGGCGTTTGCATTTCATACAATAAAGCGACAACCATATGGCTCCAGCCAGTTGCCGATAACTTCGGTTACAAAACATGATCATCTCATACAATAAAATATAGCATCACATCTTGACCATATCACATCACAACATGCCCTACAAAAACAAGTTAGACGTCCTCTACTTTGTTGTTGCAAATTTTACGTGGCTGCTACGGGCTTAGCAAGAACCGTTCTTACCTACGCATCAAAACCACAACGATAGTTTGTCAAATAGACTCCGTTTTAACTTTCACAAGGACCGGGCGTAGCCATACTCGGTTCAACTAAAGTGAGAGAGACAGACACCCGCCAGCCACCTTTAAGCACGAGTGCTCGTAACGGTGAAACCAGTCTCGCATAAGCGTACGCGTAATGTCGGTCCGGGCCGCTTCATCTCACAATACCGCTGAACCAAAGTATGACCTGCTGGTAGGCAGTATGACTTATATCGTCCACAACTCACTTGTGTTCTACTCGTGCATATAACATCAACGCATAAAACCTGGCTCGGATGCCACTGTTGGGGAACGTAGTAATTTCAAAAAATTTCCTACGCACACGCAAGATCATGGTGATGTATAGCAACGAGAGGGGAGAGTGTTGTCTACGTACCCTCGTAGACCGAAGCGGAAGCGTTGACGCAACATAGAGGAAGTAGTCGTACGTCCTCCCGGTCCAACCGATCCAAGCACCGTTACTCCGGCACCTCCGAGTTCTTGACACGCGTACAGCTCGATGACGCACCCCCGATCTCCGATCCAGCAGAGGCGCAGGGGGAGTTCCGTCAGCACGACGGCATGGTGATGATCTTGATGTTCTCCTGTCGCAGGGCTTCGCCTAAGCACCGCTACAATATGACCGAGGTGTAATATCGTGGAGGGGGGCACCGCACACGGCTAAGGAACGATATCAATGATCAACTTGTGTGTCTAGGGTGCCCCCCTACCCCCGTATATAAAGGAGGAAGGGAGGAGGTGGCCGGCCCAAGGGGGAGGCGCGCCATAGGGGGGCAAACCTACTCCAAGTAGGTTTGGCCCCCCCTTTCCTATTCGGAGTAGGAGAAGGAAGGAAGAGGGGGGAGGAGAGAAGGAAAGGGGGGGCCGGCCCCCCTCCCAATTCGGATTGGGTTGGGGGGGCGCCCCCTCTCTTGCTCCTTCTCCCTCCCTTCCACTAGGGCCCAATAAGTCCCATATACTTACAGGGGGGTTTCGGTAACCTCCTGGAGCTCCGGTATATTCCCAAACTCTCCCGGAACCTTTCCGGTGTCCAAATATATCCGTCCAATATATCAATCTTTATGTCTCGACCATTTCGAGACTCCTCGTCATGTCCGTGATCATATCCGGGACTCCGAACAACCTTCGGTACATCAAAATACATAAACTCATAATATAATTGTCATCGAAACCTTAAGCGTGCGGACCCTACGGTTCGAGAACAATGTAGACATGACCGAAACACGTCTCCGGTCAATAACCAATAGCGGGACCTGGATGCCCATATTGGTTCCTACATATTCTACGAAGATCTTTATCGGTCAAACCGCACAACAACATACGTTGTTCCCTTTGTCATCGGTATGTTACTTGTCCGAGATTCGATCGTCGGTATCCAATACCTAGTTCAATCTCGTTACCGGCAAGTCTCTTTACTCGTTCCATAATACGTCATCTCATAACTAACTCATTAGTCACATGCTTGCAAGGCTTAGGTGATGAGTATTACCGAGAGGGCCCAGAGATACCTCTCCGACAATCGGAGTGACAAATCCTAATCTCGAATTATGCCAACCCAACATGTACCTTCGGAAACACCTGTAGAGCACCTTTATAATCACCCAGTTACGTTGTGACGTTTGGTAGCACACAAAGTGTTCTTCCGGTAAACGGGAGTTGCACAATCTCATAGTTGCAGGAATTTTGTATAAGTCATGAAGAAAGCAATAGCAGTATACTAAACGATCAAGTGCTAGGCTAACAGAATGGGTCATGTCAATCACATCATTCTCCTAATGATGTGATCCCACTAATCAAATGACAACACATGTCTATGGTCAGGAAACATAACCATCTTTGATTAATGAGCTAGTCAAGTAGAGGCATACTAGTGACTATAGTTTTGTCTATGTATTCACACATGTATCATGTTTCCGGATAATACAATTCTAGCATGAATAATAAACATTTATCATGATATGAGGAAATAAATAATAACTTTATTATTGCCTCTAGGGCATATTTCCTTCACAAAGCTCACCTAAGAATGAGCTATCACTTTGCTAACCCTAGAAAGGAGGTGGAGGAGGTCTATTTATAGCCCAAGGGGTGAAGGGGTAAGTGAGGGGCGAAGGGGTACACGGGCTTCGGCCCAAGTCACGCACGCAGGCGGGGTCCAGATGATCCGGATGGTGGCCCGGATGATCCGGGTGTCGGGGGTCCAGATGATCCGGGCGACCGTCCGGATGATCCGGCTTCGTCGAGCAGGTTCTGTTGTCTTCGGGCACGGTAGCCGGATCGTCCGGGAGGTCGTCCGGATCATCCGGGCTCGGTCCGGATCGTCCGGCTGGGGGTCCGGATGATCCGGGCAACTCCAGTCCTGCTCCATTCTTTTCTTCCTTTCTTCCGTCTTCTCTTCCACGCTTCCCTCGCGGATGGTGTAGTCGTTCCTTGGCGCTTGCACTCCTCCTTGACATCCGTGAAGCTCTGACAATACCTATGCATGCACACTAAGGAGTGTCAAGTAGTATACCATCCTCGAGAGTGTCAAGTGAGCACGTGTAAAGGAGATGATTCACCTTTGTGTATGTGAAGTAGATGTTGCACGTGTCACTTGCCAAATGGGCTCTTGACGTGGTGATGTCCGTAGGATGCTCCGCATCAGAGCGCCAGTAGACCGACGAAGAGGAGTGCGCTGAATCACGAGCTTATTGCGAACAGTCCAAAGGGTCCAGGCGAGGACCCCAATCTCAAGCCACCTAATGTGGCGAGAAGTCGTGGGGGACGACTGGAGTTTATGTGTGAGAGAAGAGAGAGAGCAGACTGTCGCATGCTGCCATCACTGTTTTCCCTGAGATATCAAGGACATGGTGGGGGCCAATAGTTGTATTAGGTATGGTATTCAATTTGTCTAGCAAAAAAGGGGAATATTAGATGTCCACAGCCCAAATCTTAAAGCAACTGCTGGATGGTGAGATTGTTACCGGTAGGTAACGTTAACGCTCCAAGTGATTTTGCGGACTGAAACCTACTAATATCTTGCTGACAATATTGGCAGCTGTAATCCCTTGTCACGACAAACAATTTTACCATATAGTAACTCTGTCAAATTTCAGGCCTCGGCAACAAGAAACCGAAACTGAAACACTTGCATACATAAAAACAAGACCAGACAGGACTATAACTTGGTGGCATTTTCTAATAGAGGAAACAACCTGAGCAACATGCGTGAGCCAAGACTCGAACTCGCAGGCGAGCTGGCTGTGCACTCACACTCCTAGCCAACGGGCCCTCCCTTATCATGACAAACAATTTTACCATATAGTAACTGTAGTTCTGTCAAATTTCAGGCCTCAGCAACAAGAAACTGAAACTGAAACACTAACGTACATAAAAACAAGATCAGACAGGACTAGCCCTTGACGGCATTTTTTAATAGAGGAAACAATCTGAGCAACACACGTGAGCCAAGACTCGAATGCGTGCGGGCGAGCGGGCTGTGCACTCGCACGCCTAGCCAACAGAGCAACCCCAGTTCTTGTGTGGAACATTTGACATACATGAAACTGAAACAAACTTAGCATCTTAATTACAATATTGGCAGTTGTAATCCATATGAAGTGTGGCCCCACGATGTGTAATTTTTTGCACATTTTTTAAAACGATTGCATCAAGGACTAATGTTTAATAACTTCCTATATTCCAGGTCTATAAATATCTTGAGTAAAAAAGGACAGCACCATGTCATAAGTGTGGATTCTTACCAGATTCTGACAAAGTCGCCAGGGTTTGTGGAGAACTGTGTGGCACTACAACGAGCTGTGGCTGGAATAGGTGGCCATTGAAGCCTGGGTGCAGGTAATCACTATGTTCCATGGAATTTCTATAGTATCCACCTGCAATCCGCATGCTTCCCTGGGGTCGCTGTAAAGACCTAGTTATCTTTTTTTTAATACAGGCGATATATGGACACACACAATTTGAAAGATGAACTACCACATACCTGATTGTTTCGAATAACGTACCCTGATGTAAGACCCAACCTAAAATGACCACTCAGGATAATTCTGATCACAGCCGTCATCTGGCACACATGACCTGTAGCAAATAGTTAGAAAGCATATAGTATAATAAATAATTTGTGGGAATATGGACAGATTCTATCATGGTGTTCAGGGGTTCACGGAATAGAAATACACAAAGAGAGTGAGAAGAACAAACATACCTTGGAGTGGTATTTAAATATCTGGAGAACGTACAGGCAAGGAAGGGTGTCTGGGACAGATTGCATCTGTGAGCAGAATATGGTTTGATTACTTCCACTGTCTTCTTTTGAAGGTCAACGCCAATCACCCATGCCTTACTATCAAAAAGCTCCACCTCGGCCTTTTGAGCGCTTATGTAGATGGCGTTCGAGCCGGGCGGTGCGGAGGGCGACGCGTCTGGGTCGCGCGACGCGAACGGAGACACGGCGAGCGCCGCGGCGGAGGCGGTCGGCTGGACGGTGGTGCGGCCTACCGCGGGGCGGCCGC
>NC_041385.1:258719222-258801534 GCF_002162155.2 Triticum dicoccoides | reverse complement strand
CTCCGTCTTTCTCCGGCAGCCGGTTCTGGGCGCTGGAGGGATTGACTCCGACATCGACGACGACGAGGTATGTTCTCAGGTAAGTGTAGGTAGTTCCGGTGGTTCGCCGAGGCCCAAGGCTGGGTGCTCGGTGGGTGATTTCATCGCCCGTGCGGAGGAGCTAGGGGGCTCCTTCGTGGCTGGTCGGCGGCGTGCTTTCGCTCCCGGAGGGCAGGGAGGCCGCCGCCTGGCGGTCCGGATCTGGCGCCCGCCAAAGGGGGTGGATGCGGGCCCTGAGGGCCGCTCGTGCGCCATCCCGGAGGTGGATCGCCGGGATCTGGTGCTGGCGGAGCCCCCTCGGGCTCCTGCGTGCTCGCCGGAGCCGGCAGGGGCTGGCGACGGCGGCGGCGGGGCTGGCCGGGCAGGGGCCTCACGGAACCTGGCTAGGGTTTCCGGGGCACCGGCGGCTGGGCCTGTTTCGGTGTTGGGCCAAAGTGACTGGCCCAGCCTGCCAGGGGGTGGGCTGGGGGGCCTTGCGTTGGGCCTGCAGGCTTCCGCGCCAGTGGGGCCGTTGGGCCCACTGTCGCTCTCCAATTTGACTGGGCCAGGAGGGGGGCAGGGGCTCTCCACTGCGTCGGGGCCAGCCCAGTCAGGCCGGGTGGCCGGTTGCGAGCCTGCGCCTCGGCCCGGGCCCATCGCGACGGAGAAGCCGAGGCCGCCTCCTCCTATTAATAGGTGGCTGTGGGTGCCAAAAGGAACCCTAGATCTATCGCTAGGGTTTCCTGCCTCTCCCTCGCAGGTGCGGCGCTTCGGGCATCTCGCTCGTCGTCTGCACCGATCCGCCCCTCCTCCTCCCCTTTCGTGCTCATACGCCACTGCAGTGTGGATGGGGTCCCGCCGGAGTGACAAGCCCCCCATGTTGCCTCCGATCCCGGCGGCGGAGCGCCAGCGTGAGAAGGATCTGCGGGCGAAGGCGCTCGCCAAGGTGCCTGCGTCTCCAGTGGAGGACGGGGGCTGGGGGCCGCCGTCTCCATGGTGGCTTGCTGAGCAGGAGCGGAAGAAGCAAGAGGAGCGCGAGCGAAAGAAGAAGAAGAAGGAGGAGTACCGGCGGCGGGGGCTCGAGCAGAAGAAGGAGCTCAAGCGGAAGGAGTCCCAGCTCCCTCCGGGCGGCGAGCGGGCCGGGGACCCGCAGGCCAAGAAGCCGAAGCATAAAGGGAGCGGCTCGGCGCCGCTGCTGCTGGCGGCTGGCCCCGAGGATTCTAAGGGATCGGCTGACGCCCCGATCCCCGTGGAAGAGGCCGACGGGCCGGAGTGCTTCAAGTGCGGCAGGGTGGGGCACTACCAAAACATGTGCTCCTTCAAACCCCTGTGCGTCATCTGCCACGAGGAAGGACATGCGTCTGCCTACTGTCCCATGAGGGGGAGGCCCCTGGCGCTGCAGATCATGGGCAACGCAATTCCGGGCGAGGGCTTCTTCTGCCTCCCTTTCGTGGACACGGAGGGGGAGGAGGTCCGCGCCCCTCTCGTCTCGGACACGGCGATCATTTCGGCGGCGGCCGGCAAGTTATCCATCCCCATCCTGGAGGCGGAACTTCCTCACCTCTTTGAAGGGGAGTGGGACTGGCAGGTCTCGGCCGTCGGAGCCGATCAGTTCTCGGTCGTCTTCCCCGACAAGGCCATGCTGCGGATGGCAACCCGCAGCGGCAAGCTCTACTTCTCCCTCCACGACATCATGGCGGACATCAAGGAGGCGCGCCCGGAGGAGCCCAAGGCCGAGCTCATGCCGGATACCTGGGTCAAGCTGTGGGGCGTGCCACCCAAGCACCGCCACGTGGATCGCCTCATGGCCGCCACTGTGATGATAGGGCGCCCGATGGAGGTGGATCAGGCGTCGCTGTCTGGCCTGGGTCCGGTGCGGATGCGTTTCGCGTGCCGTGCCCCGGCCAAGCTCAAGGGATACGTGCAGATCTGGTTCAACAGTGAGGGATACACCTTCCGCCTGGAGGCAGAGGCGGGCGCTCTGCAGGGTGCGGCTCCCACTCCTCCTCCCCCTCCGCCAACTGATCACGACAAGGGCCAGGACGACAAGGACAAGGACAAGGACAAGGACCACGACATGAGCACGGGGGATGACTCCATCGACACGGCTACTTGGGACAAACTGGGCCTCAAGGACAAGGGCGGGCAGGCTGCGCCTCCGGCGGCGGGCGCGGCTCAGGATCAGGAGGTGTGCCAAGTGGTGGTGGGCAGCAACGAGACGGGTTTCAACCAGTATGGGTCCAACATGACCATGAGCCTTGACATCGACAAGGGCGTCTCGGCGTCCTGTGACTCGGAGGGCCGCTCGACGCTGGTCTCCCCGGTGGTTGCGCTGGTGGACGCGCCTGGGGCTGCGGCAAGCCCTCCCAAGGTGGTGACCGGCATCGGCGAGGGCGTGATGAAGCTTCAGAAGAAGACGGCAGGCCGCAAACCACCTGCGGTGGCGCCGGCATGCACCCCACTGGCCCGTGCGAGCGCGCCGGTCCAGCAGCGGCCGGTGGTGATGGCACTGGCCTCTGCAGGGGGTCCGGCAGGGGCACCCCGTCGGTCATCTCCCCCCACCTCCTGACGCTCTTCGGGTGGAGGTGGCCAAGGTGGTGCCCATCCCCACAGCCAGGCGGTCCAAGGCGGTGGCGTCCCCGGCGACGCAGGAGAGGACGAGCTCTCGTCCGAAGGGCGCCAAGGGCAACATGCCTTCCCTCCAACGGGCCCAGCTCCTCCAGGCGTAGAAGAATCTCGAAATCGAAGGTAACCCCATGCCCCGCTTTACGATTTTTGAAGATTATTCAGATGCGTACTTGGGTGGTATCTTAGCGGATAGTGGCGTGGCGATGGCTGTCGCGGGGGAAGCGCAAGAGGTGCTGTCTCTCATTCGTGCAAAGGAAATCGCGCAGGCTGCGCTTGCTAATGCAGCGCAGGCCCGCGCTGCGCCTGCAGCAGATGAAGCAGGGGCTTCTCTGGTGCCAGGTGCGCGGCCCGATCAGGAGGACCAAGTAGCAGGGGCTGCACCGTCCTCCTCCAACCGTCGTCCTGCCAAGACACGGCGCGTGGCCAAAGCGGTTACCGCTCGCGGTATCCGTCTACAAAATCGCATCATCTAATGCGTTTCATCTTCTGGAACATCCGAGGCTTCGGCCACGCTGGGAGGCGGACCCAGTTAAAAGAGTTCATTAGGAACGAGGAAATCGACATGGTCGGCTTGCAAGAGACTATCAAGGCCGAGTTCAACCAACGGGACCTGCTTGCTGTTGACCCGTTGGAGCGTTTTGTCTGGCACTGGGTGCCTGCGGTAGGACACTCGGGGGGCTTGCTGCTAGGAGTTAACCTAGTTTGCCTTGAGGTGGTGGCTTGGGATGCCGGCCGCTTCTTCCTGTCGGCTCACGTGCGGCACCGCGCCACTCTTCAAGATTGGGTGGTGATTGCCGTGTATGGCCCGGCCAATCACTCGCTTTCTCTTGAGTTCTTGGAAGAGCTTCAGACAAAGGTGATGGCCTTGGGCGCGAGCAACTTACCTCTGCTAGTGGGGGGTGACCTCAACTTGATCCGCTCGGGAGCGGACAAGAATAACGGTATTATTAACTGGTCAAGGGTGGCCATGTTTAATAATGCTATTGCTTCTATGGCCCTTAGGGAAGTGGCCCGCGTGGGGACTCGATACACCTGGACCAACAAACAGCTTACGCCGGTGCGTTCGGTCTTGGACAGGGTTTTTATGTCCTCGGAGTGGGAGGTGTTGTTCCCCTTGTGCTCTCTACACGCCGAAACTAGGATTGGGTCGGACCGCGTCCCCCTCATCCTTTCCTCGGGGGAGGAAAGGCTTAAACGCAGCTCGCGCTTCTTCTTTGAAACTGCATGGCTGGAGTCTCCGAACTTCGAGCAAATCTTCCTTTCGAAATGGGCGAATTGCGTCGCTCGCATCGGGCGCGTGCGCGGCCCGATGGAGTTCTGGATTGCCGCAGGGGCGGGTATGCGAGCGGCTCTCAAAGGGTGGGGAGCTAACCAGGGTTGTGTGGATAAGCTGTTAAGGGCGCGCCTGACCGAGGAGCTAGCCCAGCTAGACGCGGCGGCAGTATGCAGATCTTTTCCGCGCAGGACTGGGCCCAGCGCTACGCGCTTGAGGCCCAAGTCGAGTCCATCCTCAGGGCCGAGGAGGAGTACTGGCGCAGGCGCGGTGGAATAAAGTGGAAGCTCAAGGGCGATGCGAACACAAAATATTTCCATGCCTACGCAAATGGCCGACGCCGTAAGTGCGCTATCCTGCGTCTTCAATCGGAGCAGGGGCTCCTATTGCGGCAACAGGATATCGTCCGGCACATCTACGAGTTCTACATCCAACTCATGGGTTCCAGGGAGGAATCTAGGGCTCGCCTGAGGGCGGATGTATGGGACCCTGCGTTGCGGGTCACGGACAAGGAAAACGAGAACCTGAGCTTAGCCTTCCTCCCTGAGGAGATTGACAAGGCGACGCTGGGTATGAAATCTGACACTGCTCCGGGGCCGGATGGGTGGCCGGTGGCGATGTTCAAGCGGTTTTGGCAAGTGCTCAAAAATCCCATTTTCGACGTGCGCAATGGTTTTATGCGCGGTACGGTAGATATCTCTCGCCTGAACTTTGGGGTTCTCTCTTTGATCCCCAAGGTCCCGGGTGCGGATCACATTAAACTTTTTCGTCCTATTGCTTTAATTAACATTCCGTTTAAAATTTATGCTAAGGCTTGTTCTACTCGCATGTCTCCGATAGCCCATCGCATTATTAGTAGAACCCAGTCCGCGTTCATTCGGGGCCGTAACATCTCGGAGGGGCCGCTGGTCCTTCAAGAAATTATCCACTCCCTAAAGCGCGCTCGACAGCCAGCGATTCTCCTCAAACTCGATTTTGAGAAGGCGTACGACCGTGTGAACTGGGAGTTTCTCCAACAAGTACTCCTGGATCGAGGTTTCTCGTCGGTTTGGGTTCACTGCATGATGCAGTTGGTCTCGGGAGGCCAAATGGTGATCGCGGTGAACGGAGAAGTAGGGAACTTCTTCCGCAACAAGCGCGGGCTGCGTCAAGGGGACCCAGCATCGCTGTTGCTTTTTAACTTTGTGGCGGACGCTTTAGGCGCCATGCTAGACAGAGCACACCTAGCCGGCCACATTAGGGGAGTGGTGGACAACCTAATCCCGGGAGGAGTGTCCCACTTGCAATACGCGGATGACACACTTCTTCTTTTTGAGCCCGATACACACAGTATCGCTTCGGTCAAAGCTATACTGTTGTGCTTTGAACTCATGTCGGGACTAAAAATTAACTTTCACAAAAGTGAGGTGGTGTCCATGGGGATGGATGCGACAAAAAGTCAACGGGTCGCCAACCTGCTTAACTGCAAACTTGGCCAGTTCCCGTTTACCTACCTCGGGCTCCCAATTGCGGCAAAGAAGTGTACAATCTCTGACTGGGAGCCCCTCTCCTCCAAGGTTTCGAATAGGGTATGCCCGTGGAGGGGCCGTTTTATGTCTTCAGGGGCAAGGCTAATCCTTACCAACACCAGCCTCTCGTCTTTGCCCATGTTTGCCATGGGCCTATTCTTGCTGGCGGATGGGGTACACTCTAAGTTTGACACATCGCGGTCCCGTTTCTTTTGGGAAGGAGCGGGACCGAAACGGAAATACCATATGGTTAAATGGCAAGCCGTGTGTTGTCCTAAAACCTAGGGGGGTCTTGGGATCATCAACTCCAAGTTGATGAACATCGCACTAATGTGCAAGTGGATCTGGAAAATGACTTAGGGCGAGACTGGCCTCTGGATCGACCTCCTCCGTGCAAAATATTTCCCGCTAGGGGATTTTTTTGATGCGGCTCCCAGTGGGTCTCCCTTCTGGAACTCCATTCAATCCCTTAAACCCTTCTTTTCCAGGGGCGCAAAGTTTGCGGTTAACAATGGACGCTCTACGCGTCTCTGGCTTGATCATTGGATTGGCCAGCGTCCATTATGGGCGGAGTTTCGACAACTATACTCCTTAGCAGTCGAGCCCGAGCAACGGGTTGCCTCGGCTCTTTGCGCCTCTCCCCTGTATTAACTTCAGGCGCGAGCTAACAGGGCCGGAGTTGGCAGATTGGGACCGCCTTCTGGCGCTACTTGCGGACGTCCGATTGTTGGATTCCGCGGATCTGATCTCGTGGAAGCTCGCGAGCTCCGGCAAATTCTCTGTCAAATCAATGTACAGAGAGCTTTGCCACGGTCAGATCCCGTCGGCGGCCACGGGGCTTTGGAAGGCCAAGATTCCGCTCAAAATCAAGGTCTTCCTCTGGCAACTTTGTCAAGATCGCCTTCCTACCTCCATTAACCTCGCTAAACGCAACGGCCCCGCCTCAGGCCCCTGTGCACTGTGTGGGGTCCCGAAAGATGCTGACCACACTTTCTTCCTTTGCTCTCTGGCTCATTTCGCTTGGAGCGCGGTCCATGAGGCCGCGGGAGTGGATTGGGATCCACGCTCCCGATCTGAGCTCGTGTCTTCCTTATCTGTGGTTCAAGGCGCGTCTCGTAGGGTCATGTGGACTTGTGCGGCGGCTATGCTATGGGCTATTTGGAATATCCGTAACAAGTTTACTATTGAGGGGGTGTTTCCCTCGCATCCCGCTGACGTCATCTTCAAATGCATCGTTTTCTTGCAGCAATGGGCACCGCTGGGAAGACAACAGGACTCTGATCTCCACCGCCAAGCTATCTGCCGTCTTCACGCCGTCTACTCCGAGGCACGAGCTCCGTCGCCTTATCAGCTGGTTGCCGCATAGGGATGGGCAACCCCTTTTGGTCTAAGTACCTTCCGAGCCTGCGTGCTTGCCGTTTTTGGGCCGTTTTCCGCCTTGTAACGCAACTTTGCGCTCATGTAGCGGCCTATCCTCTAAACCGTCGTTTTGGTTTCTGTTGTTAGTTCTGTGGTTGTGCTACTCTGCCTAAGTTTGTGGGCTTTATTAATTTAAAGCCGGACGTCCCTGACGTCTATGTTCTAAAAAAAAGCTCCACCTTACTAACAAGGTAGACAACATCACCATTATGAATGCAAAGGGTCGGGTAACCTGTTATCAGATTCCTAAGAGTGAACTTTCCAGTGCTACCATCCCACAGCTCAGGCAACATCATAGAATGCATCTGGTTGTTGACCAAGATGTCATCAACATGAACATTGTGCCCCTTGCACCAAAGGTTCCAAGAAGTATGCCTATAGCCACTCCTATAGCATGTGCGTATCTTCCAAGCATCGTTTAAAGTGGGTTCTTCATCTTCCATTAGATCAGTACTGTTTTGGAAGAAAAGCTCTGAATCGTAGATGACATCTGTGCTGTCAAGATCCTTCATTGTCTTGAAATTCATCATGTTATCGCTATCATGACTATCAGGTATGACACAGTGATAAATCTCCATAAACTTGATAAAACCATTGCAGAAGGTAACATCACGGTATGGCTGTGGAGTACCATCCCGCTCCAAGTTGAATTCAGGCTTCGGTAGTGGGATAAAATTAGGGTCGCACTAACTGCCACACGTGTGGCAGGAAGGGAGACACACCACACGTCTCTAATATAAACAGATTGCCACGTCATCGCATGCATGTAGGAATCTTTTTGGATTTTCAGTTTTTAAAATGTTTTATCTCTTAAACAAAAATCCGATTGAAAATCCGTTTTCACCATTAAATCCCTCACGATGAGATCTTCGAAACTAGATCCCATGTTGATATGTTTTGATGAATTTTTTTTGGATTAAAAGTTGCCATGTCTATTGCATATGAATTGCCATGATGTTTACCACTGAAGTTGCCATGATATGTTTTAGCTATTTTCTTCTACATTTAAAAGTAAATTTTGACATTTATAAAACGGGGAATTAAGAAACTAGACTTGCCATGAACCATAAACTAAAATTGCCATGATACATGCACGTAAAATTGCCCTGGTTCATACAAAAAATAATTTTCATGGTCAAAGTACAGGAGTTGCCATGAACAAAATACTAAAATTGCCATGATCTACAAACTAAAATTGCCACATGGCAACTTTAGTTTAAGCCCTATGGCAACTGCAGTGTAAACATCATGGCAACTTCTGGCAAAAAAAAATATTCGTCGAAACATATCAACATGGGGTCTAGTTTTGAAGATCTCGTCGAGACGGATTTAATGGTGAAAACGGATTTTTAGTTCGCTTTTTTATTCAGGAGATACAACATTTTTAAGCCGAAAACCAAAAAAAATTCTGCTGATGTCATCTATTCATACGTGGCAAAATGAGTGGTGGTGGAGGCATGTGGGCGATGTGCAAACACCCACACGTGTGGCCGTTAACATTTCCGTAAAATTAAGAACGGGGTCCGGGTCAAACAAGTTGCAGACAACAATGCCTCGCCAGAGGTCGATCCAACCTATGGTATCTGCTCCAAGCGCTATCACCTTATGGGGTAGACTAGGCAGGTCTTCCTCTATCACGACAGAAGATGCCTGCAACTGCAATGGCTTGGCGACCCACTTCTTCATCTTTGATGAAAAGATGTGGAGGACATAGTGCCCAAGGTTTTGTGTCATGGCGAGATCAACGACAACGAAATTCTCGTAGTCGTCGCTGCACGGCAAGATTGCGAGATACGATTTAGCCTTGTCAGGTCGATAAGCAGTTGGGATCGGTGTAATTGACGGTTTGCCAGGGCAAGCCTTGTAGACAAAGTATTCGGAAAGATGAGCTTCGTGAAGGGTACTACGGGGGCCGAGGGTGAAGGCAAAGCGGAGGAGAAGGTGGTCATTATACGAGAAAACAACCCGGGGCTCAGCGTCGAAGTTCCGTCCTTTGAGTTCAGGCCCATGAACGCAAAAGCGGGAGACGGACGGCGGGTCCGCGAGAACGAAGGTCACCTTGACGATGTGGCCGGTGCTCGTCTGGGCTTCAGCGGTGGTGGCGTTCTCGCAGTCCTTGAGGTTGGCCTCCTCCTCGAGGGGAACCCAGGGTGGATAGCGGGAGGTATTGGTGGTTGCGGCCGCATCGATGGTGGGAGTGGCGGCAGTGGTTGAGATGCGGGTGGGGGTGGCGCCGCTGGTTGCTGCGGCATCGACCGTGGTGGGCTGGAAGAGACCCTCCATCGGCAGTTAGGTTACCTCTCAAATCGAGACGACTAGAAGGTGTTTTTTTTGCTTAGAACACGAACAGGAGCAGTTTTTTTAGGGGTGAAACCAATTTATTCATCAAAATCCACAACGCGTGGGATACAATTCGGAGCCTGGGGTTGGCCTAACTAGATGTGGCGCCCCGGCCCTAAAGAGAGTGAGTACTTGGCAAGTTTGTGTGCGTCTCTATTTGCCGCATGGCCTTCAAACAAAAAATTACAAACGAAAGAAGAGGCTCTACTTCTAATTTCTTGAATAATTGCAGCGTTTCCGCCCATGTGTGACTTTGAGATGTCACTTACCACTTGCTTAGCGTCAGAGGCGATGATCAGATTATTCAGGTTGAGATCTTCCGCAAGAGCAAGGGCTTCACGGCAAGCAATCGTTTCCAAAATCGCAGGGTCGTCAACTCCCGCAATGACCAGCGCTGAGCTTCCCAGGTAATTGCCATGCTGGTCCCTACAAATCACAGCAGCTGATCCTCCACTCCCGGTTCTAACACCAGCATCAACATGAATTTTGAACCATCCCGCAGGTGGAGCTCACGGCCTGATATGAGCAGGATGTCCTCCTCTTGCTATGGGTTCCGTTCTGTTTTCCAACACCTCGAGTTCCGCTATGAACCTTCTAACAAAGTCAGTAGTGGCATTTGGTGTTTGAAAGATCCCTTCATGGATTGCCTTTCTACGGGCCGTCCATATTGCCCATAGGGTGACCGCTAGCAGTACAAACTTGTCGTGTGACAGGGATTCCATCAGTGTAAAAAGCCATGGCTTAGCTTTTGGTTCGGTGCTAGCGACAAGCGCTTGTGCAAGGTCATCATCGATCAAAGCCCAAACACATCTGGATGATGTACAGCTGAGGAGCGAATGCCTCCATGAATCTAGTGCCCCACACATCCCGCAAGCTGAACTGTCCGACATATGTCGATGAGCTCGGACATCTTCTGTTGGGAGAGACTGTTTTGATAAACGCCACAAAAACATTTTCACTTTCCCCGGTACCTTTGTAGCCCATAAAGTTTTCCACGATCCTTCCTCCACAACCGCCATTGAAGAACCTGCTGTGCTTTCCAACCAGGCCTCTCGGCGCCTTCTAGTCTCCACTAACATGTGATATGCCGACTTGACCGAGAAAACACCATTCCTTTCGAAGTTCCAGCTCCAGAAGTCCTAAGTGTTGCGTGTACACAAAGGAATACTTAAAATGATTTTCGCATCCATTGGCAAGAACACCTGATTGACGAGTTGGACATCCCATGCAGCGTTGGTATGATCAATCAGCTCGGCTACCCAAGAAGGCAGGTTGGCCACACGGCATCCATACGGATGCATCATCTCGTCCCTCGGTAACCATGTATCAGCCCATATATTGGTGGGTTCACCATTGCCAATACGGCGAATGATTCCTTGCTTTAGCACATCTCGACCTTCGACTATTGCTCGCCAGACCTGACTTGGATGACCGCCCAGATTTGCATGCAATATATTTGTGTCCGGGAAGAAAATACTTTTCAGCAAACGTGCACTAAGTGCCTCCGGTTTCTGAAGGAGTCTCCATGCTTGACGTGCCAGCATAGATAAGTTAAAGAGCTCAAAATCCTTAAACCCTAGGCCACCCATGCCTTTTGATTCTGTCATGGCCTTCTAGGAGACCCAATGAGGCTTTCTCTTGCCATCCTTAGAACCCCACCAGAATTTTCTTATAAGCATATTTAGATGTTCACACAAACCTCTCGGTAACTTGAAGCAAGACATAGAGAAAACCGGCACTGCTTGCGCCACTGCTTTAACCAAAACCTCTTTCCCTGCTGTTGACATAGTATTCTCTAGCCAACCTTGAACTTTACTCCACAGTCGATCCTTCAAATATTTGAAAGCCCCATCCTTTGAATTTCCTATGTCAGATGGCATACCCAGGTATTTTTCATTGAGTGTTTCATTTGGGACATTGAGAGTGTTTTTGATTGCTTCCCGGGTGCTATCAGGAACACCCTTGCTGAAATAGATGGAGGATTTCGCAAAGTTAACCCGTTGGCCCGAAGCTTCACAATAACTGTTTAGTACCAGGTTCACCTCTTCAGCACCAGCAATACTCGCCTTACAAAACAGCAGGCTGTCATCAGCAAATAACAAGTGATTTACTTGGGGCACCGTAGGTGCCACTTGTAACCCACTCAGATTGGATGACTCACTCTTGGATTTTAACAGGCACGAAAGGCCCTCTGCTGCAAGCAAGAACAAATAAGGGCTGATTGGGTCCCCTTGTCTGATTGATGGTTCAAACTCCTCCAACTTATTCCCATTAAAAAGCACAGAGAACTTAACCGAAGTGACTAAGTTCATTACTATATTTAGCCACCTTTCCGTGAAGCCCAGTTTTATCATCACCGCCCTCAGATAGGGCCACTCGACCCTATCATATGCTTTCATCATATCAAGCTTTAGTGCAAAAGACCGGTGCTTCTTTGATTTGTTCCTTTTCATAAAATGGAGACACTCATATGCAGTGATGATATTGTCAGTTATGAGCCGACCAGGGACAAATGCAGACTGCTCCTCAGATATTATATCAGGCAAAATAACTTTCAGACAGTTAGCGATCACTTTTGAAGCAATTTTGTAAAGCACATTGCACAGGCTAATGGGTCTGAACTGAGCTAGCAAGGTGGGTGTTTTTACCTTTGGTATTAATACCAGGACTGTCTCATTAATGCATGCCGCTGATTCTGTCCCCTCCACTATCCTTAGCACTGCCTTTGTCACTTCATTCCCACACACCTCCCAATGACGCTGAAAGAAATGAGCTGGGTATCCATCTGGGCCTGGTGCCTTTGTAGGGAACATCTGAAAAAGAGCTATTTTCACCTCCTCCTCTCTATATGGAGCATTAAGTGCATCATTCATCATGTCCGTAACTTTGCGAGGGATAGTATCCACGACCGGTTCCATGTTCGCTACACCTTCTGATGTGTAAAGGTTCTTGTAAAAGGACGTTGCCATAGTCTCCATCTCCAACACATTGTCTGTTACCGTTCCATCCGGGCGCATGAGTTCTTTAATTTCATTTTTCCTTCTTCTCCTACTAGCCCGCAAGTGAAAAAAATAGGTGTTCTTATCACCATGCATCAGCCAGTCAACGCGTGCACGTTGTCGCCAGAGTATTTCCTCTCGATGAAAAAGTTCAACTAGACGGTCTGTGATTTTTGTTTCATCTCTGGTCGGCCCTGATCGTCCCGGTATTGCGCGTTGAAGCTGCAATCTTGTCTTTAGTGCAGAAATCTCCTGCCGTATACTGCCAAAATGCACGTGATCCCAGGTTGATAGCTCGCCTGACAGATCCTGTAGTTTCGCCTTGATCTGATCCACTGATTCGCCTGGCGCCTCTGCCCACTTGTCGGCCACCACCGCACCCAGCGAGGGATCCCGCTCCCAACAGACTTCATACTTAAATGATTGTGGGCTCCTCCTGCATGCATGCATCTCTTGCATCATAAGTAGCAATGCTACGTGATCAGAACTCACTGTCGCAATGTGTCTAACCTCCGCTGTTGGAAATTCCATCAGCCAATCTAGCGTTGCTACAGCTCTGTCTAGTCTCACTCTCGTGAATGATCCCCCGGCGACTTTTTTCTCAAAAGTCCAGTTCTGCCCCTTGTAGCCGATGTCAGTTAGGTTGCAAGTGTCCAACGCATCTCGGAACATATCCATCTGCGCCTGGCTTCTTGCACCCACCCCGTCATGCTCGTGGCCATGTAATACTTCATTGAAATCACCAACTACAACCCAGGGGTGATTGCTAGTATTCGCAATGCCCCGCATCATGTCCCAGGTTTTATACCTTTCTTGCACTTGTGCCTCGCCATAGACAAAAGTGATCCTTGTTTGCACCGGGACAAGTTCCCTCACAAGAACATCAATGTGATACTCTGAATAACCAAGAATTTCCAAGTTTATTGATTCATTCCAAAAGATTCCAAGACCACCACTTCTACCTCTACTGCTTACAGCGAAACTCTTTTCAAAACCTAGCGATCCTACCATGCTTTCAACACGTGAGCCCTCTATTTGGGTTTCTAAGATGCATACAATAGAGGGGGCATGTTGCCTCGAGAGATCTCGAAGCTCTCGAACTGTCGCGGGTTTGCCAGCCCCGCGACAGTTCCACACCAGGCAACTCATTGCGCCAGGCGCGACCCCCCTGGGAGGCCCGCCAAACGCGCATCAGAAGTTTTGTTTAGAGCAATGATCTTTATGTTGGTAGAGTCACTTGAACTTGACTTGGTTCTCTTAGAGTCTTGCTTCGAGGAGGGGCTCTCTGGAGCTTTCACTGGCGGCAAGAGGGGAACTTTGTTTCCCTGGTGTGACGGCGGGGGGGGGGGGCGATGGTTTTGCTCCCCTGATGAGCTCCTATTATACCCCTTTTCCTGTTCTGATCAGCTTCCTCCATGGTGATATCAGCTTGGCGATCATCTGAATCCATAAAATCCTCTCCATGGTTACCCCTTGCAGCACCACGACCCCGGCCTCCTTCAGAACGGCCACGGCCTCTGCCACCTCTGTTATTGTTACCTCGTCCTTCACCAGGGCCACATCCCGGGCCCCTAAACCAGCTTGCCTTCAAGTCCTTGAAAACTAGCGCTTTTGGTGCCCAAACACCATCGCCACATTCCTTAAAAAGATGCCCCAAGTTGCCACATACTGCACACCAATCAGGGAGCCTCTCAAATTTAACACGAAAGATCACCCTTTGCATCACGTCTTTTTTCTTGATAACCAGCGAGACTGCATTCTTTAGCGGCTTTGTGACATCGATCTTAACTCTCACACGGGCAAAGTTACCCTCAAAATCCCGGGATTTGGGCTCAGCATAGATGAACTCACCCACCGTTGCCGATAACGCTTTGATCTTGGGGAAGAAGCCGTCAGGAAGATCATGAATTTGCATCCATATGTCTAGCTTGGTGAGATCTATCAGTGAGGGTTTAGTGAATCCGTCATAGGGCGCCACGATCACCGCTTTCCCCTTGAAGTTCCACGGGCCCTCCTCCATAACACGTTCCCAATCGCCGAGACATGTGAACTGCAAAGTGTACAAATTCTCCTCCAGTGGTCTGATTTTCACTTCCTTTGCCAGATCCCAAGCAACTCTCATATTCTTGTAGAACCAGTACTGGATGTATGTCTTTCGGTGTGAACCCTAGCTAGAGCCATCCACCGGGTCGCTTCCTCCGCAAGTTCCTCGTCCTCAACCACGACATCCTGAAGATCATCTTCCTTTAAGCCCAACTCTTCCATCATCGCTACCAAATCTGATTCTGCCTCTGCCGCATCCGAGGATGCGCCGTCTTCTTTAGATCGCTTGCCCGAAGAAACCAAGTCCACGAGCAGTAGGGTCCCCATCGCTTCATCCGCCGCCGCCATGATCGGAGCCCCAAGGGCGCCCGAACACCGGGAGAGGGAGGAGGCAGGGTAGATCAAGGTCTCTATGGCAGGGAGATAATCGCCGCCGCCGAGAGTAGGAAAACCCTAACGAGAGGGGAAAAAACCACGATACCCACGTTTTTTGAGGCGGATACTGGTGTCCGTGGGGCGGACCCTGGTTTGGGCTTGTTTGGGCTGAAAACGCATTAATCATGGGCCGCTGGATGGGGGGGGGGTAGGAAATAGGAAACTCGAAAAGGAAAAACCTAGAAAATGCTATGATCATTGCAGAAACTAGAGAATACCCCGCGCGTTGCTGCAGGAACCGATTGCAATATATTTCAGTTATTTGTTTGTATGAAGCTTCCATTGTTGAATTACTAATATATAAACTAAAGCTAAAATAAATATTATATATTATAATTGATTATTGTGTTGAATATAAGTGTCGTAATATAATGGGAAACTTTTTTTCATGCATGTTGAGGTGAAAAGTGTGCATGAGATCAACTAATAATGGAAAAGTTTTTCTTATGCATGTAGTGGTGGGCCTTTGAGGAGGTGCGTGTGTGCATGTTGAGATAAATAGGATAGTGGGGATCAACTTCTTATGTATATAGGATTAGGAAGATGCTTGTAACTAATAGTGAGATTTCATTTAAGTAAGAGTGTAGAGAATCAAATGTGGATGCCCACAACATAGCTTATAACACTTTAGACCTTGCTATCTGAAAAATGGAACTCTTTAGACCTAGCTCCTAGTCGCCATGTGTGGCTTCTCGGGCCCTCGAATTACGTAAACAATGTATTGATGCAGTAATAACTCGGGTGTTCCGCTAAAAAGAGCTAAATAAATCCTGAAAAGTGCGGCTGCAATATCTCGTGCAATCGAGCGCACGCTCTTCATGGTCTCATGATAGCGTCCGAATCGCTATGCGGGTGGCCTAGGTGCTACCTCGTCGGGTGGGGTGAGATAGACTTCCAGTGTGTGCATATGCACCAACATGTTTATGAGTTTTATTTTTATGCTCATCAAACCTAAGTTTACACCGAGTTATTTCATGAAATGGAGATATTTGCTTTAATATTGCTACTAATGAATAATGAATGCAAACAATCCCAAATATCCAATCATTATTTTGTTTCCACGGGAAATGGGCTAAATGTGGACTAAATCAAGCCAATACATGGAAAGGAGTAAGGAGATAAATGAGATCAAGTGGGAGGCGCGCTAGAAAAAACAGATTGCAGGATGACATTACATACGATCGTGTGCGATCATATGAGAAGAACGACGTCCACCCTGCTAATCCCAGGATGCCAACCGGGACCTACCCTATGATAGAACTCCGAATGGAACAAGCATCACTCTCATGTCAAAGCATCGCTTTACTTGTACCTGCACCTGTTGTTATAGTAATATATGAGCCTTTATGGGACTCAACAATCTCATTGTCATGGGTATCAAAACTTACAATACTTTAATGGATATGGAATGGTTAAGTTATGAGGTTGCAGTAAGCACTAAGCATTTTGTATCTGGCTAACTCATGAGTAGAATAATAAGAAGAGTAGTCTGCGCATAAACGGACGTGAACTAGTAATGATCAAGAAGTGATCCTGGACACCTACTTATGAGTCATTCATAGTCCCACCATGTTCTCTTCCCGAACACCCTAGAAAATAGACGACCACTGTTAGCACACAATTGATGTATTTTGATTGGTTTTAGTGTCAAGTTCTCTACACCTTGATATTATAAATTTCCAAGTCAGCACATAACCACGGGCACGTCTTTCCGAAAGATTTAACCCTGTAGGGGTGCTCCAACTCGTCCATCACAAATTAACCACAAGCTACATTGAGAGGCTTCAACATTGCGGTAGCCCGACGCATCATCGGAGACCAGGTGCACTAGACATGGGACTAAGGTAAAATTAGGCCATGTTCGGATGGGACATCCTACAGGGAAATACAGACCTTGAGTTTCCCCGTGGTAGCCTCACAGTCTACCCGTTTTGGACCAACACTCATGAGGAGCACTAGACCGGTTTGTTGATTAAGAATCTGTCGTGGAATTGACACGGCAGATGTCCTTAGTGTGAGGACTTAGTCGTGAAGCCAACGCATCTATGTGGTAGCTTGAGAGGGGTTGAGAGGAATCAAGAGACGCAACACGCAAGACAAAGATTTAGACAGCTTCGGCCCCAGGAAACATCATCCAGTAACAACCCTACATGCTATTTGAGGCTAGGTCTCATTATGCTCATGAGGGAGTCGCCGTAAACCGGCTCTCCTTTAGTTGTGTCTAGCCCTAGAGATTGTTTCTTCTTGTCTGTCCCTCTTTGGGGAGCCCTGCCCCTCCTTATATATGTTGAAGGGGCGGGTTACATGTGGAGTCCAACTCGGACTTAAGACTTAACTATTCTGACTTCTCTTTATGGGCTTCATGACATCTCGGGCTTCATAACCCTTGGCAACCCAGTTATCACTATTTGTCGGTTTAAGATGGTCTGCCGGTTTAAGATGGTCTGCCAGTTTAAGATGGTCTGCCGGTTTAAGATGGTCTGCCGATTTAAGATTGTCTGCCGGGTTATCATCTGACTTAACTCCTGCCGGGTTATCATCTGACTTAACACCTGCCGGTTTACCACCTGCCGGTTTACCACCTGCCGGTTTACCGTCTATCTTAGTTGTCTGCCGGTTTACCACCCGCCGGTTTACCAAGTCCCAGCCGGGTTATGACTCCGGCCGGGTCATACTGCGGGGTATATCCCCGACAGAATCCGTGGGTTCACTTCCCTTTGCATTTTTATTTAGTTAGACATATGTTAACACCAATGTTGGGCCTTGCTGGAAGAGTTTTATTTAAAAACCAATTATCAGGGGGGCATAAAACCCCAAACATGTTTGGAGCACCATCAAGGAACATAACACGAGTATTACGGAAACTAGGTGGCATGAGTGGAACAAAACACCAGGCAAATTGCCAAGCCTTCCACACATTACCAAACATATAGATGTATTAATTAAATAGAGCGATATTGTGATATCCCATGATATCCATGTCCCAACATTGAACAACTTACACTGCACCTGCAACTACCAACGCTGTAAGAGGGGTTGAACAAAGTGGTAACATGGCCAATCAACAGTTTGCTAGGATGGTGGAGGTCAGAGGCTTGTCATCGCAATTTGGGAGGCTTGACAAACAAGTGATAGGTAGCGATACCAAATGATAGCATCGAGACATCTAGCAAAGCAAAGATAATAGTGATATCCAAGGTAATGATCATCTTGTCTGGAATCCTGCTTGGAAAAAGGTTTAATCCATGAAGTAGTAAACAAACAAGGCATGCAATTTATGCACAACCAAGTATGATGCATGCCCGGTCGACATAGGCATGGCATGGCAAGATGCAACAACCAAATACTACAGATTAAGTAAGCTCAATATGCAACGAGTTGCATATTGACGAAACTACACATCATTTACTTCACTCCCGTTTATGTACTCGACAATATTAGATGTTGTTAAAACTTGGCAAGAGGTGACGCACAAGTAAACTACCAATCTAGGCAATTTAAATGAGGCCAAAAACAAAACATAACAACTCCAGAGAATTCCCATATGCAAATTTCAAATTTGCTACTGTTCTGATCTCAACACGATTTTAAAGTTGTTAGACATGCAAAGTAAGTGCATCACGTTATTATAGATGTTTTTCTATCCAAGTTACATATATTTAATTCAGAGCTACGATTACTTAGTTATGAAATAAAGTATTTTAGCATGTCATTAAGCAATTATAATTCAATCAACAATTTAAATGTTGTTAACATGCATGAGGTTGGCGTATTCAAGTTATGCACAATTTTATGAAAATGGTGGCGTAATATGATAAGGAGAATTTGTCGCCGTGACGGAAAGAAAAGGGTGCCACGGCGGCCAAAATGAAAATGGTGCCACGACAACATTCCGGTGATCCAGCAACTCCTTGAGATGTCGGTGCAAAGGATCAAACATGTGTGTGAGCGTGGGTCGTGCAAGAGTGACGAGTGGGATGATCCCGATTACCGAGGTCCCACGTGTCGGTGGCATGGCAAACGAGGAGCGTGCATGAGAAAATCCAAACACGGTGAAAACACAAGCATCACATTCAACACATGCAGTCGTCCAAGGGCATCATATCAGCGGTTATACCTTTGAAGCATGCATTCTGTGCGGATCGAGTTTGAAACGGTGTAGCGGAAGTAGTGGTACACGCGGTCTTCGGCGACGGTAGTCGTACGCGTTATGTAGACGAATTGTATGGGTTGTGGATGTCGTGGTACTTGGGATCTTCGGACTCCAATGGTCGTCGAGGTAGACGTCTGTGTAGTCGATCTTGATGGTCTTGGAGTTCGGGGTCATCGAGAGACTTGCGAAAATCATGGCCTCGGGTCGGTGGTACTTGGCACTCATTGTGTAGTCATACACAAGATCAAACAGAGGGCCTTGGTGATTCAACGGGTAGGAGGCAACGAAGATGCATGGGTCCCAGGTCTTGGTCTTGAGGAGGTCATCGGTGTTGTTGTCCATGAACAAACATGAGGCCTTGGGGTGCAGAAGGTCATCAGCACCACAACATGGGATGGACCTTGGAGTTGGAGTGAACGGATGCGGGCTCCTGTAGGTGAAGCAGGGTTCGTCGGACACAGATATGGCGACGGTGGGCACAACGGTGCCCACTGGGGGTGAACGAAGGCAAGGAGTAGGAAGGTAGAAGGAGGTGCAGGGTAGCAGTAAGGAGGTGATGGCAGCGGCGGTAGAGAAGGCATGGGGCGGGTGCAAGGAGAGCAGGCAGCGAGCAGAGGAGGACCATGGCCATGGAAAGGAGGCGGCACTGCTCGGGGTCGTGGACTTGTGGTACAGGGAAACACCGAAGGCAGAGCAGAGGAAAGGGCGAGGCAGCGCTTGTAGCAGCAGCTCACGATGGAGGAGGTGATGCAGAGGAGTTCGATGGTCAGAGTTGTGGGCATCGGTAAGCAGAGCTCGCGGGCGAGGCGGCCACCAGCATTGGGCAAGAAGGCAGGGCAAGGCTGCTCGCGTCGTGGATGAAGCGGAAGGTGGAGGTGTAGCATCAACTGGGGCAGGAGGCGTCGTGGCTGGCGAGTGCATTGAGCGCAGGTAGCTCCTCTCCCTGGGGCGATGTGTGTGTGCATTGAGTGTGTAGTGGCGGGCTGGAGTATGAGGGAGAAAGTGGAGATCGGGGTTGCGAGTGAAAGCATAAGTGCTCCCTGGGTGATTTTGGTAATTAATGTCAACATATCTTTTGTTGGACTAATACTTCTACCTAGTATGTTTCAGATAAGTTCAACAGTGGAGTGGCATGGACAAGAGGATGTGGAACCCCTTCAAGATGCTAAGGACAAAGGATTGGCTCAAGCTCAAAGCTCAGGACTCTAAATTTTCTATTTCAGTGATCCAAGGTCACATTGAGTCCATAGGAAAGCCAATACTATTAAAAGGGGATGAGGTGTTGCTTAATGGCTTGTTTGCTCAAAGTGCTAAGTGATATGCTCCAAAGCCCTCAACCACTTTCTCATATCCACATATTGTTGGGGAACGTGGTAATTTCAAAAAAAATCCTACGCACACACAAGATCATGGTGATGCATAGCAACGAGAGGGGAGAGTGTGTCCACGCACCCTCATAGACCGAAAGCGGAAGCGTTATGACAACGCGGTTGATGTAGTCGTACATCTTCACGATCTGGCCAATCTTAGCACCGAATGTACGGCAACTCCGTGATCAGCAGACGTTCAGCATGGGGACGCCCCTTGTACTCTTGATGCAGTTGAGGCCAAGGGAGAGTTTCGTCAGCACGATGGCGTGGTGACGATGATGATGAAGTTACCGGTGCAGGGCTTCGCCTAAGCACTATGACGATATAACCGAGGTGTGTAACTGTGGAGTGGGGCACCGCGCATGGCTAAACAATGTCAACTTGTGTGTCTATGGGGTGCCCCCTGGCCACGTATATAAAGGATGGAGGTAGGAGGAGGCCGGCCCTCATAGGGCACTCCCAAAGTGTGGAGTCCTACTAGGACTCCCTAGTCCTAGTTGGATTCCACCTCCCACATGGAATAGGAAAAGGGGAAGGGAGAAGGGGAAGGAAGGAAGGGGTCGGCCCCCTTCCCTAGTCCAATTCGGACCAGTCCATGGGGAGGGGCGCGGACACCCTTCAGACCTTTCTCTCCTTTCCCGTATGGCCCACTAAGGCCCAATACGAATTCCCGTAACTCTCGGTACTCCGAAAAATACTCGAATCACTCGGAACCTTTCTGATGTCCGAATATAGCCTTCCAATGTATCAATCTTTACGTCTCGATCATTTCGAGACTCCACGTCATGTCCATGATCTCATCCGGGACTCCTAACTACCTTCGGTACATCAAATCACATAAACTCATAATACAAATCGTCATCGAACGTTAAGCGTGCGGACCCTACGGGTTCGAGAACTATGTAGACATGACCGAGACTCATCTCTGGTCAATAACCAATAGCGGAACCTGGATGTTCAAATTGGCTCCCACATATTCTACGAAGATCTTTATCGGTCAAACCACATAACAACATACGTTGTTCCCTTTGTCATCGGTATATTACTTTCCCGAGATTTGATCGTCGGTATCCTCATACCTAGTTCAATCTCGTTACCGGCAAGTCTCTTTACTCGTTCCGTAATGCATCATCCCGCAACTAACTCATTAGTCACATTGCTTGCAAGGCTTATAGTGATGTGCATTACCGAGAGGGCCCAGAGATACCTCTCCGATACACGGAGTGACAAATCCTAATATTGATCTATGCCAACCCAACAAACACCTTTGGAGACACCTGTAGAGCATCTTTATAATCATCCAGTTACGTTGTGACATTTGATAGCACACAAGGTGTTCCTCCGGTATTCGGGAGTTGCATAATCTCATAGTCTGAGGAACATGTATAAGTCATGAAGAAAGTAGTAGCAATGAAACTGTAATGATCATAATGCTAAGCTAATGGATAGGTCATGTCCATCACATCATTCTCCTAATGATGTGATCCCATTCATCAAATGACAACGCATGTCTATGGTTAGGAAACATAACCATCTTTGATAAACGAGCTAGTCAAGTAGAGGCATACTAGGGACTATAAGTTTTGTCTATGTATTCATACATGTACTAAGTTTCCGGTTAATACAATTCTAGCATGAATAATAAACATTTATCATGAATTAAGGAAATAAATAATAACTTTATTATTGCCTCTAGGGCATATTTCCTTTAGTCTCCCACTTGCACTAGAGTCAATAATCTAGTTCACATCACCATGTGATTTAACACCAATATTCACATCTGTATGTGATTAACACCCATAGTTCACATCGGCATGTGATCAACACCCAACGGGTTTTACTAGAATCAATAATCTAGTTCACATTGCAATGTGATTAACACCCAAAGAGTACTAAGGTGTGATCATGTTTTGCTCGTGAGAGAAGTTTAGTCAACGGGTCTGTCTCATTCAGAGTTGTATGTATTTTGCAAATATTCTATGTCTACAATGCTCTGCACGGAGCTACTCTAGCTAATTGCTCCCACTTTCAATATGTATCCAGATTGAGACTTAGAGTCATCTGGATCGGTGTAAAAACTTACATCGATATAACTCTTTACGACGATCTCTTTTATCACCTCCATAATCGAGAGATATTTCCTTAGTCCTCACTAAGGATAATTTTGACCGCTGTCTAGTGATCTACTCTTAGATCACTATTGTACCCCCTTTCCAAACTCATGGCAAGGTACACAATAGGTCTAGTACACAACACCGCATACTTTGTAGAACCTATGACTATAGCATAGGGAATGACTTTCATTCTCTTTCAATCTTCTGTCGTGGTCGGGCTTTGAGTCTTACTCAACTTTACACCTTGTAATACAGACAAGAACTCCTTCTTTGACTGGTCCATTTTGAACCTCTTTCAGAAACTTGTCAAGGTATTTACTCATTGAAAAATCTTATCAAGCGTCTTGATCTATCTCTATAGATCTTAATGCCCAATATGTAAGCAGCTTCACCGAGGTCTTTATTTGAAAAACTTGTATTCAGGTATCCCTTTATGCTATCCAGAAATTCTATATCATTTCCAATCAATAATATGTCATCCACATATAATATTAGAAATGCTACAGAGCTCCCACTCACTTTCTTGTAAATACAGGCTTCTCCAAAAGTCTGTATAAAACTATATGCTTTGATTAGACTATCAAAGTGTTTATTCCAACTCCGAGAAGCTTGCACCAGTCCATAAATGGATTGCTGGAGCTTGCACACTTTGTTAGCACCCTTAGGATCGACAAAACCTTCTAGTTGCATCATATACAACTCTTCTTCCAAAATCCATTCAGGAATGCAGTTTTGATATCCATTTGCCAAATTTCATAATCATAAAATACAACAATTGCTAACATGATTCGGACAGACTTTAAGCATCGCTACGGGTGAGAAAGTCTCATCGTAGTCAACTCCTTGAACTTGTCGAAAAACCTTTTGCGACAAGTCAAGCTCTGTAGATAGTAACACTACTATCAGCGTCTGTCTTTCTCTTGAAGATCCATTTATTCTTAATGGCTTGCCGATCATCGGGCAAGTCCACCAAAGTCGACACTTTGTCCTCATACATGGATCCCATCTCAAATTTCATGGCCTCAAGCCATTTCACAGAATCTGGGCTCATCATCGCTTCCTCATAGTTCGTAGGATCATCATGGTCTAGTAACATGACTTCTAGAACATGATTACCGTACCACCTTGGTGCGGATCGTACTCTGGTTGGCCTACGAGGTTTGGTAGTAACTTGATCTGAAGTTTCATGATCATCATCATTAGCTTCCTCACTAATTGGTATAGGAATCACTGGAACTGATTTCTATGATGAACTACATTCCAATTTGGGAGAAGGTACAATTATCTCATCAAGTTCTACTTTCCTCCCACTCACTTCTTTCAAGAGAAACTCCTTCTCTAGAAAGGATCCATTTTTAGCAACGAATATCTTGCCTTTGGATCTATGATAGAAATAGTATACCCAACAGTTTCTTTTGGGTATCCTATGAAGACGCATTTCTCCGATTTGGGTTTGAGCTTATCAGGTTGAAACTTTTTCATATAAGCATTGCAGCCCCAAACTTTTAAGAAACGACAACTTTGGTTTCTTGCCAAACCACAGTTCATAAGGCCTTGTCTCAACAGATTTTGATGGTGCCCTATTTAAAGTGAATGCAACTCTCTCTAATGCATAACCCCAAAACGATAGTGGTAAACCGGTAAGAGACATCATAGATTGCGCTATATCCAATAAAGTACGGTTACGACGTTCGGGCACACCATTACGCTGTAGTGTTCCAGGTGGCGTTAATTGTGAAACAATCCCATGTTGTTTCAAATGAAGACTAAACTCGTAACTCAAATATTCTCCTCCACGATCAGATCGCAGAAACTTTATTTTCTTGTTACGGTGATTTTCCACTTCACTCTGAAATTCTTTGAACTTTTCACATGTTTCAGACTTATGCTTCATTAAGTAGATATAACCATATCTGCTCAAATCATCTGTGAAGGTAAGAAAATAGCGATACCCACCACGAGCATCAATACTCATTGGTACATCGGTATGTATTATTTCCAACAAGTCAGTAGCTCGTTCCATTGTTCCGGAGAACGGAGTTTTAGTCATCTTGACCATAAGGCACGGTTCGCAAGCATCAAATGATTCATAATCAAGTGATTCCAAAAGATCCATCTTTATGGAGTTTCTTTATGTGCTTTACATCGATATGACCCAAATGGTAGTGCAACAAATATGTTGCACTATCATAATCAACTTTGCATCTTTTGGCAGCAATATTATGAATATGTGTATCACTACGATCAAGATTCAATAAACCATCAACATTGGGTGTATGACCATAGAAGGTTTTATTCATCTAAACAGAATAACAATTTATTCTCTGTCTTAGATGAATAATTGTATCGCAATAAACATGATCTAATCATATTTAAGCTCAACGCAAACACCAAATAACATTTATTTAGGTTCAGCACTAATCTAAAAAGTATAGAGAGTGTACGATGATGATCATATCAATTTTGGAACCACTTCCAACACACATCGTCACTTCACCCTCAACTAGTCTCTGTTTATTCTGTAACTCCTGTTTCGAGTTACTAATCTTAGTAAGCGAGCAAGTATCAAATACCCAGGGGATACTATAAACACTAGTAAGGTACACATCAATAACATGTATATCAAATATACCTTTGTTCACTTTGCCATCCTTCTTATCCGCCAAATATTTGGGGTAGTTCCGCTTCCAGTGACCATTTCCTTTGCAGTAGAAGCACTCAGTTTCAGGCTTAGGTCCATCTTTGGGCTTCTTCACGGGAGTGACAACTTGCTTGCCATTCTTCTTGAAGTTCCATTTCTTTCCTCTTTGCCCTTTTATTGAAACTAGTGATCTCGTTTAATCATCAACACTTGACGCTTTTTCTTGATTTCTACCTTCGTCGATTTCTGCATCGCGAAGAGCTCGGGAATCTTTTCGTTATACCTTGCACATTATAGTTCATCACGAAGTTCTAGTAGCTTGGTGATAGTGACTAGAGAACTCTGTCAATCACTATCTTATTTGGAAGATTAACTCCCACTTGATTCAAGTGATTGTAGTACCCAGACATTCTGAGCACATGCTCACTAGTTGAGCAATTCTCCTCCATCTTTTAGGCAAAGTACTTGTCAGAAGTCTCATACCTCTTGACATGGACATGAGTTTGAAATACCAATTTCAGCTCTTGGAACATCTCATATGTTCCGTGACGTTTCAATAACATTTTGAAGTCATGGTTCTAAGCCGTAAAGCATGGTGCACTAAACTATCAAGTAGTCATCATATTGAGCTAGCCAAACGTTCATAACGTCTGCATCTGCTCTTGCAATAGGCCAGTCACCTAGCGGTGCATCAAGGACATAATTCTTCTGTGCAGCAATGAGGATAAACCTACTATCATCTTTCAACTTAGTTTTCTCTAGGAACATATAAAAAACATAGGGAAGCTATAACGCGAGCTATTGATCTACAACATAATTTGCAAAATACTATCAGGACTAAGTTCGTGATAAATTAAAGTTCAATTAATCATATTACTTAAGAACTCCCGCTTAGATAGACATCCCTCAAGTCATCTAAATGATCACGTGATCCAAATCAACTAAACCATGTCCGATCATCACGTGAGATGGAGTAGTTTTCAATGGTGAACATCACTATGTTGATCATATCTACTATATGATTCACGCTCGACCTTTCGGTCTCAGTGTTCCGAGGCCATATCTGCATATGCTAGGCTTGTCAAGTTTAGCCCAAGTATTTCTGCGTGTGCAATACTGGCTTGCACCCGTTGTATGTGAATGTAGAGCTTATCACACCCGATCATCACATGGTGTCTCAGCACGACGAACTTTGGCAACAGTGCATACTCAGGGAGAACACTTATACCTTAAATTTTAGTGAGAGATCATCTTATAATGTTACCGTCAATCAAAGCAAAATAAGATGCATAAAAGATAAACATCACATGCAATCAATATAAGTGATATGATATGGCCATTATCATCTTGTGCCTTTGATCTCCATCTCCAAAGCACCGTCATGATCACCATCATCACCGGCGCGACACCTTGATCTCCATCGTAGCTCGTTGTCGTCTCGCCAACTATTATTTCTACGACTATCGCTACCGCTTAGTGATAAAGTAAAAACAATTACAGGGCGATTAAATTGCATACAATAAAGCGACAACCATATGGCTCCCTGCCAGTTGCCGATAACTTTGTTACAAAACATGATCATCTCATACAATAAAATTTAGCATCATGTCTTGACCATATCACATCACAACATGCCCTGCAAAAACAAGTTAGACGTCCTCTACTTTGTTGTTGCAAGTTTTAAGTGGCTGCTACGGGCTTAGCAAGAACCGTTCTTACCTACGCATTAAAAACCACAATGATTTTTCGTCAAGTGTGTTGTTTTAACCTTCAACAAGGACTGGGCGTAGCCACACTCGATTCAACTAAAGTTGGAGAAACAAACACTCGCCAGCCACCTATGTGCAAAGCCCGTCAGTAGAACCAGTCTCACGTAAGCGTACGCGTAATGTCGGTCTGAGCCGCTTCATCCAACAATATTGCCGAATCAAAGTATGACATGCTGGTAAGCAGTATGACTATTATCGCCCACAACACTTTGTGTTCTACTCGTGCATATAACATCTACACATAGACCTGGCTCGGATGCCACTGTTGGGGAACGTGGTAATTTCAAAAAAATTCCTACGCACACGCAAGATCATGGTGATGCATAGCAACGAGAGGGGAGAGTGTGTCCACGTACCCTCGTAGACCGAAAGCGGAAGCGTTATGACAACGCGGTTGATCTAGTCGTACATCTTCACGATCCGACCAATCTTAGCACCGAACGTACGGCACCTTCGCGATCAGCACATGTTCTGCTCGGGGACGTCCCTCGTACTCTTCATCCAGTTGAGGCCGAGGGAGAGTTTCGTCGGCACGACGGCGTGGTGACGGTGATGATGAATTTACCAGTGCAGGGCTTCACCTAAGCACTACGACGATATAACCGAGGTGTGTAACTGTGGAGGAGGGCACCGCACATGGCTAAACAATGTCAACTTGTGTGTCTATGGGGTGTCCCCTGGCCACGTATATAAAGGATGGAGGGAGGAGGAGGCCGGCCCTCATAGGGCGCGCCCAAAGTGTGGAGTCCTACTAGGACTCCCTAGTCCTAGTAGGATTCCACCTCCCACATGGAATAGGAAAAGGGGAAGGGAGAAGGAGAAGGAAGGAAGGGGACGGCCCACTTCCCTAGTCCAATTCGGACCAGTCCATGGGGAAGGGGCGCGGCCACCCTTCAGGCCTTTCTCTCCTTTCCCGTATGGCCCATTAAGGCCCAATACGTATTCTCGTAACTCTCCGGTACTCCGAAAAATACCCGAATCACTCAGAACCTTTCCGATGTCCGAATATAGCCTTCCAATATATCGATCTTTACGTATCGACCATTTCAAGACTCCTCGTCATGTCCATGATCTCACCCGGGACTCCGAACTACCTTAGGCACATCAAATCACATAACTCATAATACAAATCGTCATCAACGTTAAGCGTGCGGACCCTACAGGTTCGAGAACTATGTAGACATGACCGAGACTCATCTCCGGTCAATAACCAATACTGGAACCTGGATGCTCATATTGGCTCCCACATATTCTATGAAGATCTTTATCGGTCAAACTGCATAACAACATACATTGTTCCCTTTTGTAAGTGCATCTAGTGCCACCCCTAGTTGGTTTTGGAGTATGGACGACAAAGTTGGTTGAGGGACTAATGCGTTTGTGAGAATTGCAGGATAACGCAGGTAGTGTCCCTCATTGATTCGGTTTACCTACCAGAGATGACCCCTAAAAATGTATGAAGACATTGAAGACAATGGTGGTATGAGAAGATATTCATATTGAAGACTATGACATGAGAAGACATTGCGTGAAGACTATGGAGCGCGAAGATGTGTGGTTTCATTGTTTCCTTTTCTTCTTTGTTGAGTCATAGGAACCACCGTACTGTTAAGTGGGGTCCAAGTGAACTAAGTCAGAGTGACTGAAGTGATGCTCAACTCAAATCCTATGTCTTCGAGCGAAGACAATGAGAGTAAATTATCCAGAGCTGGATGAGTCAACCTTGCTTGTAGCCCAAGTAAAGCTGCCGCGTGTGTTTGAAATCTGACCGTTGGAACACGTGTCAGTTCCTTAGTGACCCAGGGTCATTTTGGACAAATTAGGTCGGGTTGCCTAGTGGCTATAAATAGCCCACCCCCTACACAATAAATTGGTGGCTGCTCAGAGTTTGTGCACGGCTTTTGTCGTTTGAGAGCAACCCACCTCGAAGCATTTGAGAGAGAAAAATCCTTGCGAGGACAAAGCCCAAACACACAGAGCCAAAGAGTGTTAGGCATCACTGAAGTCTTTCTGTCTGTGTGACCTGAAGACTTATTACACTTGAGGACTGTGAATCCTCCAGCCGGTTAGGCGTCGCGTTCTGAGCATCCAAGAGTCATTGTGGATTGCCGGTGAACGAAGTCTGTGAAGGTTTGGAAGTCTCCCTTGAAGACTTACCAGAGTGATTGGGCGAGGACTGGGTGTCCTTAGCTCAAGGGGAATAACGTGAAGACACGGTCTTCTGAGTTAAATCTCAGCCTCCCTAACCAGACGTACAGTTGTCACAGCAACTGGAACTGGTCTAACAAATCCTGTGTATTCAACAAGCAACTGGTTCTATCCCTTCCCAACCTTACTTAAGTTTGTCTTCGTGAAGTCATTGCCTATCTATGTATCTGTTTGACTTCATTGCTTGACTACTACTGTTGATTGGCTTCATACTATCTTCCATCTTGATCCTTACTACCTAGCTGCTATTTGTCCTGTACTTTCACATTGTTGCATACTTGACTATGGCTTGCTTAGGGTAGTTTATCTTCCGCTGCATAACAATTTGGTCATTTCTGTTGTTTGTCTTTGAAACTTCCAAGTTTTGAAGACTTTCATAAAAATTGCCTATTCACCCCCCCTCTAGTCGATAGTAGCACTTTCAATTGGTATCAGAGCAAGGTACTCCCTTGTTCTGTGTGATTCGGTTTAACCACCTGGAGTTTCAGCTATGTCGACTGAAGGGATAATCAAAGTCTCCACTGCTTGCCCCGTGTTCGATGGAACTGAATATCCCTACTGGAAGAATAAGATGCGTATGCATCTTGAAGCCATTGATGTCGACCTCTGGTATGTCGTCAAGAATGGCGTTCCCAAAACTGGTGAAGGTGTCACCCCCACTGATGTCAAGAAGTTCATTCAACTGGACTCTACTGCAAAGAACATCATCTGTGGTCATCTGACCAAAGGACAGTATGGCCGTGTGAGTGCTCTGGAAACATCGAAGCTAGTCTGGGACTGGCTATCCAAGGTCAACGAAGATGTGTCAACCCAGAGAGATCAAAGAATCAGTGTTCTTCGCAACCTCTTCAACCGCTTCAAGAGAAACGACAATGAAAATGTCCAGCTCACATTTGATCGCCTCACTGATATCACAAATGAACTTCAAGCTCTTGGTGCAACTGAGATTACCAAGCATGAAATCATCAAGACATTGTTGAGATCACTTGACAGCTCCTTTGACACCCTTGCCCTCATGATACAAGAACGTCCTGACTTCAAGTCACTCGATCCGTCTGATATTCTTGAGAGGCTCAACACACATGAGTTCCAGCTATCTGAGAAAAGAGATATCTATGGCCCAAACTATGGCCGAACTCGCGCTTTGAAGGCAAAAGTTGTTTCCTCATCTGAAGAAGAATCTGACTGCAGTTCTGAAGATCCTGAAGACATTGGAAAGGAACTTGCTATGCTTGTGAAGAAGTTCCAGAAGTTCACTAAGAAGAAAGGCTTCAGAAAGTCTTCACGATCCAGCTCAAGGAATGATGAAGCTTCCACCCATGACCACAAAAAGAGAACCTGCCACAAGTGCAAGAAACCTGGTCACTACATATCTGAGTGTCCACAGTGGGACAATGAGAAGAAGAAGAAGAAAGCAAGGAATATGATTCTGATGACAAGAAGAACAAGAAATCCTCAAAGTCTTCTAAGTCTTCTTCCAAGTCTTCATCATAGAAGAACAGCTCATCGGGCAAGGCTCGTGCTTTTGTTGGCAAGGAAATGGATTCAGAGGAGGAGTCTGCTTCGGAGGAGGCGAAGGTGGAGTCTGGAGAGGAGTCTGACCCTGGCGTTACAAGTCTGGCTCTAGCCACAGCCTATGTCGCCAAGTCCATCTTCAACACTAAAGACAATGACTTCCACACCAACGCTGAAGCTAATGACGAAGACGATCCTACTCCCACCTACTGCTTCATGGCACGTGGTGCCAAGGTAAAATCACGCGATGCTTACTTTCAAACTTCAAGTGAAGATGACTCTGATTGTGAATCCAAACCCACCTACAAAACACTTGCTAAAATTGCAACTGAACAACAAAAGGCTATGGAAAATACTCAAAAACTGTTAGACAAAAGCGATGACCTGTTGGACGCTGAAATGACACATTCACAGTCCTTAGTTGATGACATAAAAAATCTTCATACTAAGTACCAAGAACTTGAAGGTCGTCATGAATCGCTCTCAACTACTTATGAAAGGCTCTCCTATGATTATCTTCAAACGAAACAAGAGCTTGAGAAATTGAGAGCGGCTCATGAAGATCTTCAAAAGGTGAATGAGTCACTTCGCGCTCAACAGATCAGTTCCGCTTAGGATGGATTTGAACCACCATGTCGAAAATGCATTGAGCGTGATAACGCTACATCTGTTGCTGAATGTTCCACTGCTGCTACTGTTTCATTGTCTTCACCTACTGATGTGGTTACTAACCCCTCTGCGGAGGATACCACTGCTGTTGCTGATGAAAATGCTATGTTGAAGACATTGCTTGAAACAGGGATGCACAAAAGTTTGAAGGGACATCAGGCTCTCTGCGATGTCCTCAAAAAGCAGATTCTGAACCGAAACCCTAGGAAAGAGGGTGTTGGGTTCGAAAGGAAAATGAATGTTGATGGCTCGTACTGGAAGCCTGAGCAGTACCCCAAAACCACATGGGTTGCTGCAAAGGAACCTTCATTAGATCCATCCACCTTATTTGGCTTTACCTGTGCTAATCCTATTGTCATTGATGAATCCTTTGATGCAAACTATAAGATGTTCAAAAATCAGAAGGTGAAGTGTTTGCCAGGTACATTGGTACTAACTGCAGGAATGGACCACCTATGAAGAAGATCTGGGTACCCAAGCAGTACATTGAGAATCTTCCTGTGAATGTCGTCATGACACCACCAAGGAAGAAGACAAACCCCAGACCTATAGCTTCATGTGGCCCAAAGGCTTCACATGAGTCACCCTAACGCCAATGTTTTGCAGGGAAATCATGCTCAGACTTATGAATATGAGCGTGTATCTTCGAACCGCTATGTTCATAGGACTAAGAACTTTTCAGCTTATTCATATGAGTATCATTCATCTCCTGCAAGGCTATTTGCTAGGGCTTCAAAGCCAAAATTCTCAGATGCTGCACTAAGACTCATTGCTTCTAAGCCACCACTGAAGATGTGGGTGGCAAAGAAGAACTAACTCTCTTTTGCAGAAAACGGTCTCCAGCCAGCAATCAATGGCGTCCGATACTATTGCTAGGGACCTAAAACTCATTTAGGACGCACGCTAAAATGTCATTATATATACTTCACATCTGAATCTCTTATCAGTCATACTATGTCCTAACTTTGATATAAGCTGTGACTGTCCCTATATGTGTCAAATGCATATGCTTCACAACACTCTTGTGAAGCCTATCCTCCTAACTGCACTGTAGGGTACATCACCAAAAGCTTCAGAATGGATTATGGACAGTGGATGCACAAATCACATGACTGGTGATCGAAGTCTTCTCATGGACTCAACCTTACGTCCATCCGACAAGAGTCACATTACATTTGCTGACACTGGTAAAAGCAAGGTATTGGGTCTAGGTAGAGTTGCAATCTCAAAGGATCAACACATGGATAAAGTGATGCTTGTTGAATCCCTTGGTTTCAACTTAATGTCTGTCTCAATGCTTTGTGACTTGAACATGATTGTGATATTTGGAAAATATCGTTGCCTTATGCTAATGGAATCTGACAAATCTCTAGTCTTTGAAGGGTATCGAAAAGATGATCTATACATGGTAGATTTCTCAGCGGGTCCACAGCTTGCCGTATGTCTTCTCACAAAAGCTTCAGAATGCTGGCTCTGGCATCGAAGGCTAGGGCATGCTGGCATGAGGAATTTGCACTCACTCGTCAAGAAGAAGCATGTCATAGGCATCGAAGATATCACGTTCAAGAAGGATCATCTGTGTGGTGCCTGCGAAGCTGGAAAGATGACAAGGGCAAAGCACCCCTCGAAGACAATCATGACAACATCTCAACCCTTCAAGCTGTTACACATGGACTTATTTGGACCTACTCACTACTCCACCCTCACAACAACTGCCTGTCTCTATGGCTTCGTCATTGTTGATGACTACTCAAGATACACATGGGTTCATATAATTCTTTACAAGACTGAAGTGCAAGATGTCTTCAGGCGCTTCACAAATCGAGCAATGAACAATTATGGCATGAAGATCAAGCACATCAGAAGTGACAATGGCACTGAATTCAAGAACACTAGACTTGATCTGTATCTGGATACAATGGGAATCACTCATGAGTTCTCTGCTCCATACACACCTCAGCAAAATGGCATCGTTGAGCGCAAAAACAGAACCCTCATTGAGATGGCTCGAACAATGCTAGATGAGTACAAAACACCAAGAAAGTTCTGGCCTGAAGCTATTGATACAGCATGTCACATCATTAACCATGTGTACATCCATAAGCTTCTGAACAAAACATCTTATGAGCTCCTTACTGGCAAGAAGCCAAACGTCGGTTACTTCAGAGTATTTGGAGCTAGATGCTGGATAAAGGATCCCCATCACAAGTCAAAATTTGCACCTAAGGCTCACGAAGGCTTCATGCTTGGCTATGGAAAGGATTCACACTCCTACAGAGTCTTCAACCTTTATCTCTACAAAATCGTTGAAACTGTGGATGTGAAATTTGATGAAACCAATGGTTCACAGAGAGAGATTCTGCCAAGTACACTAGATGAAGCTCCTTCAAACGAGTCTATCAAGCTGATGGGAACTGGTGAAATCATGCCCTCTGAAGCACAGCCTGAAGAGGAACTTATCATCTCTGCACCAAATCAACCTGAAGACAATGCTCAAACCGAAGACAATCCTTCCAACGATGACAATGGTCAGCCAGAGCAAAATCTTCGTCCTGTTCATCCTCGTGTTGCAAATGAAGTTCAAATAGAGAAGATAATTGACAGCATCAATGCACCTAGTCCGCTCACTCGATCAAGAGCAACACAGCTAGCAAACTTCTGTGGGCACTTTTCATTTGTGTCAATATCAGAACCCAAGAAAGTTGCTGAAGCTTTTATGGAACCTGAATGGATTCAAGCCATGCAAGAAGAACTTCAACAGTTCAAACTGAATAATGTCTGGGAACTCGTCAAGTGACCTGACCCTCGCAAGCATAACATTATTGGAACAAAGTGGATATATCGAAACAAGCAAGATGAGCATGGTCAAGTCGTCAGAAACAAAGCACGTCTTGTGGCTCAAGGATATACTCAAGTTGAAGGAATTGACTTTGATGAAACATTTGCTCCTGTTGCTAGGCTTGAAGCTATTCGCATACTGCTAGCCTACGCTAATCATCACAACATCTTGCTATATCAAATGGACGTAAAGAGTGCATTTCTCAATGGCAAGATTGAAGAAGAAGTATATGTCGCACAACCACCTGGCTTTGAAGATCCAAAACATCCTGATATGGTGTACAAGCTAAACAAAGCACTGTATGGCCTCAAACAAGCTCCTCGTGCCTGGTAAGATACAATCAAAGACTTCCTGGAGAGCAAAGGCTTCAAACCTGGATCCCTAGATCCCACACTCTTCACGAAGACATATGATGGTGAACTGTTTGTGTGCCAAATATATGTGGATGACATAATCTTCGGCTGCACCAACCAGAAGTATAGTGATGAGTTTGGGTACATGATGCTAGAGCAATATCAAATGTCCATGATGGGTGAGCTGAAGTTCTTCCTTGGTCTTCAAATTCGTCAGCAAAGGAATGTCATCTTCATATCTCAAGAAAAATACCTCAAAGATTGTCTGAAGAAGTTTGGAATGGAAGACTGTAAAGGCTACACAACGCCAATGCCAGCCAAACACCATCTTGGTCCCGACGACAATGGTAAAGAGTTCGATCAAAAGGTATACCGCTCCATGATTTGGTTCTTTGCTTTATTTATGTGCATCTAGGCTAGATATTATGCTTAGTGTTTGCATGTGTGCTCGATTCCAAGCGGCACCAAAGGAATCGCATCACTTAGCTGTGAAGCGAATTCTTCGATATTTGGCTTACACCCCAACACTCGGATTATGGTATCCCAAGGGCTCAGAATTTGATTTGGTTGGATTCTCGGATGCTGATTATGCTGGTGACAAGGTGGATCGCAAGTCTACATCAGCCACATGTCATTTTCTTGGTCGATCACTTGTCTGTTGGTCTTCAAAGAAGCAGAACTGTGTATCACTCTCAACTGCTGAATCTGAATACATTGCTGCTGGATCCTGTTGTGCTCAGCTTCTATGGATGAAGCAAACTCTCAAGGATTATGGCATCAACCTGGAACAAGTACCTCTCTTCTGCGACAACGAAAGTGCCATCAAAATAGCCAACAATCCAGTCCAACACTCGAAGAAAAAGCACATTGAAATTCGTCATCACTTTCTCAGAGATCATGTTATGAAGAAAGATATCGATATCATTCACGTCAACACTGAAGAGCAACTGGCAGATATCTTCACAAAGCCCTTGGATGAGAAAAGGTTTTGCAAGTTACGGTGTGAGCTAAGTATCTTGGAATCCTCTAATGTCCTGTGAACAGGCACACATCCTAACACTTATGCATGTTGATGACCTAGATGTGCAACACACAAAGTAATGTATATCTTCAATCAATGCAGATTTACACTCTGAGTGTGAATACATCAACATGGAATTTGACTTCGGAGTGCCACGATAATTGTGCGCCGTGTCTGGGTCTAATACTTCCTATACGGTGGGTAACGCCACCACCAACTTTCTCTGTTTGAAGTGTTTCACTCATGGTGTTATATTGCAATGACATCGCATTTGGTTTGTCTTCAGCTTCAATTTATCTTCATGACTTTCTACACTATGATGATTTGATTGTTTTCTGATATATATATATACTAGTGTTCTGTCCTCTACAGCATTCACTTATAGCTATGTCTTCAAGATTGGATCTTTTGAACTAAGTGAATGTGATCGGACCCTAACCTCTCTATGCTTCCTATCTCAAACTCTATCTGTCCAAATCATATGCATTCTATTGAAACTGTCAAATGTCTTCTCTGCATCCTAGTCAGCAGAAGGCAAAGAGACAAACATTAAATCTGTTTTAAATGACTTATCTTTATTGTTGAAATCCGGAGAAGCCGGAACAACTCTCCGACATGCCTGGCGGGCGTGGGAACGTGGGACAACTCTAAGTATGTTGCATGCTTGTCACATGCCCCTCAAATGTGAACCGCCAGGGGCACCAGCATAATTGCGCTGTGTCTCTCACCTACTTATAAATACTTGTCCCCTGCGTAAAGAAATCCTTCTTTCACCTCTCCACCTCCGTCAAAACCCTAGCGCCACCGCTAGCTCACGACGACGCCGGCGATGAAGAGCTTAGCTACCGTGACTTCTCCGACGCCGTCCTCACGCAGGCCGCGGACATCGTGCTCTCCGCCGTCGCCGTAGGTGTCCTCCGTCACCAAGTTAGGGCACGGTGGGCTGAACTGCTCGGTCTCCTATTCATCCCATCTAGCAGTTCTTCATGCGGTAATTATAACTCTATTTTTACCACCTTTTTGATCTTCAAGATTCATCCTGTTTACCGAAAGTGGTTTCTGTCTATTCAAGTTAGATCTATTCTGTCCGCATCTCATACTGCCTAGTCAATTCACTTAGATTTCCTGTCTAGTTTGATTCCTCACTTGTACTTATTCACGGATTGGTACAAATCTGGAACCAACTCACCTATATAAGTGAATGTCTTCGCATCATGAGGTCAATGTCTTCAAACTGATTTATCTTCAAAATCTTCTGAGAATGCATATGACCTCTTCCCCTTCCCTCGCATCTCTAATGTTGTCACAGGTACATGTCCGTGGGAGAATCCCTTGGTTCTCATAGTCTGCATTTGTTTGCAGAATACTTACAGCATCATATCAATTCTCCTGAAGCCAATTCCTGCTTGACCAGCAAGCGTAAAGCTCTGAAGCCTTTGAACGTATTGAAGCCATTCAGCTTGAAGTTCATGGCTGCAGAAAAATCAGCAAGGAAGGGTGGCAGACAGCGCAGAGAAGGAACATCCAAAGATCTGCCTGATGACTTAGCAGAACTATACAAGACAGATCCCGAAGAGAATTATCATCAGAGAAAGACGTGAATCCAATGGATTCGACGCTATTGGACTGAGGAATGGTTCAAGTACAAGTTTGTGACGAAGGAATATGCAGAGAAGAATGACATCAAGAGACCTTGGGGTGATATCCTCTATCGAGGCCTTCAACCCAAGAACAGAGCTGAAGCCATTGCTCAAGGCTTCTATCCTTGCATGGTGCGTGGACCACAGCCTGAGAACGCCGATCCCACCTCACTACTCTGGTGTCGTGACGACTCTCTCTTCAAGCGCAACTACCAGTTTGTTGTGGCTTCGGCCAAGAAGAACAAGAAGTCCTTGGGCTTGGACTTCAACCCAGGTCCCTCTGCTCCCCGTGCTGAAGGCTCCCGTGATGCTGATCCCAATGTCATCGGCCCCTTCTCCAACCTTGACGGCCTCATCACCTACATTGTGGTCCAAGGCGCCAGAGTAGATCATTCTGACAATGATGCTAACTCCGATGAAGCCCCTGCTCCTCCTCCAAAGCCGCAAAAGCAAAAGAAGCCAAAGGCTTCAAGATCAGCTGCACCTCCGAAGACTTCTCGTGTGAAGCCACTGGCCACTGCACCTCCTGAAGCCAGTGTGCAGTCTGAAGATCAATCCCGTGTCTCCAAGAGAATGGAGAAGAAAAAGCAACTTGTCAGACCATCTGATCAAAGAGCCTTGACTCCTGCCGCCATTCTGCGCGAACAACCTATTGATCTGTCAAGTGATGAAGATCTTGCTGATGATGCCCTTGAGCAGCTGATAAAGAGCAAGGAAGAAGTAGAAATCTTCAACAACTTGCCTCTCCTTGATGTGGCCATCATCCACAATTTCATTGATGAGTGGTTCGGCACCCCCAATCTCAGCTTTGAAGCTTTACAGCTTCCCATTGGCCTCAGTGTCGCCTTCAATGGCGCCATTGCTTCTGAGCTAGCTCTCGCTCAGCGCATCGTTGAGCTCAAGAACAAGATTGATTATGAGAAGGCTCAATTCAAGAAGCATGTGGCCAAGCTAAGTGTTCAAGACGTCAGAAACTTCAAAGTCATGCTACATGAGCTCAAAGAAGCTTTTCTGAAGAAGCGTGAAGAAGCTCAGGGCTCTCGAGAGCGCATGAAGAGTTTGGCTGATAAGTGTGTGCTTGCCTACAATGAGGCTGAGAAGCGCAAGTCACTTGGCCGTCCTGGCATTGACCCCAGGATGGCTGCAAAGAAGAAGAAGAAGCTTCCTGCTGAATAGCCTGAACCTTCAAGCCAAGAAGCCCCTCGCATTATCTTCCCCAGCAGCATGACTGGTTCGAAGCCAAAGGTCACCACAACTGCTTCAGAACAGAAGAAGACGAGGGCTGCCGAGGCTGAAGCCAGAAAGAGAAAGAACACTGAAGCCTCTAATGCCGCTCCCTCCAAGAAGAAGCGCAGGACCAAGAAGACTAGGGCTGCTTCCATAGAGCCCTTAATTGTTGAACCCATTTCAATGGTTCGCCCAGCGTCAGAACAACAAGAACGAAGGATGATAGTCCATGAGCCTGCTCCCACAGAGGCTCATGAAGCTGAAGATATTCCAGCAGCTGAACCCACCGCTGCTGAAGACATTGATCATGATGACAATGTCGCTGATGATGAAGTTCTTCCTCAGATCGAACATGATGTGGTATCATCGCCTGTTCATACGAACAGCGAACTCATCAGCATTGGTCGTCCTCTGATGCCAATTGCTCAGGATGCATCATGGGCTGATCACCCACAACTACAAGACTCCCCCAGTACTCCCCAACAACAACAACAAGCTACACCCCCCGTGCAAGAAGAGGATGAAGACTTTCAGGCCCAGCCAACTCCATCATCTAAGGTGTTGCCAGCATTTCGCAGGCTTCGCAAAGGACAAAGGCCTAAAGTTCCTCTGTCGAGCGTTCCAGAAGGAGAAGTGCAACGTTCACCTGTTGCACGTCAAGTATTTTCTGAACCTGCTCCAACTGTGAATGTCTCCAAGTCTGAAGCACATGCGGCTAAAGACATTCCGGCTGCATCAGCCAAGGAAAATCAAGAAGAAGTATGTGTACCTACTCCCCCAGTAATTGAAGAAGAAGCAGTTCCTGATGTGAACGTGCCTGTGCCCGACCCTCCTGTTCGTCAAGAGGAGGTTGACAATGTTGAGGCTGCCACCGCCACCGCCAATGAAGCCAATGACGTAGTCATGGCTGATGCTAATGTGGAGCCTGCACCAACTAGTGTGCCTGAAGCAAATGCGGCCACTAAACCTGAAACCACTGAGGCTGCTGCACCTGAAGCTAATGAGACAATCGCTCCCGAAGCACCTATTGTGCAGCCTGATGCCTCAGCTGTTGCCCCTGCTCCTGTTCCGCCACCAAGGCCTCACACAATTGAGCAAGCATACAGTCATGGTCAGCTTACCACTGTCCGATGGCCCATTCTGGTGCCTCCGCCTACTTCCTCAGGACCTCAATTTGACTATCATATTGAGCATAGGCCTCAGGTCCAGAAGCCAAAGCCTAGGTTGCCAAGGTTTCCTGGTACTGCAAACTCACCAGGGTCCTTCAATGCAAATGGCTTCAAAAGCCACAATACCTTCTTTGACAGCGCCAAGAACCCCTACTCCAAGCCAAGGATATCATCCGATCGGTTCTGGAGCTATCAGCAGAGAAGCTATTACTCATGCGTACTATATGATCAAGGGCGCATTTTCCCTCATATGCGCCTTGATACTGAAGCCATTGCTGGACTGCCGTGCTTAGAAGAAGCACTTGATTGCTTTCGTAATGCTGGTCTGCTCCACTTTGTGACAGACAAAGGACATTGGAATGAAGAGCTATTGCTTCAATTCTATGCTACTCTACACATTTGTGGCTACTACAGAGACATCAAGACATGGGTTCTCGAGTGGATGACTGGAAATGTTCATCATGAAGCCAAAGCTATGGATATCATCGAGCTTACAGGGCTAGCCACTCCTGGAGAACTATATGAACCTGACTGTCAGCTACACCGCAATGCTGTAGAGAGTATCTTCCATAAGCCAGAACCCAATATGAGCCAGATGTTGAGCATGATGAAGCCCTTGCCATCTGACGCTGAATATCCAACAGATTTCTTTGTTGAAGACCTTGAGTATCTGCCTCACACCATATATCATATCATCAGGCGAACTCTCTGGCCTGTCAAAGGACATTCATCAGCGGCCAAGCTTGAAGGAGCTATGAAGACTTTAGTCTTCTATATTCTCAATGGCATCATCTTCAACACTCAAGAGTTCTTCATCAGGCAACTTGCTGCTTCCGGCTCTGACCTATTTGGTCTGAAGTTTTATGCTCCATGGGTCATGCGCCTCATCAAGAGACACTCATCTGTCAATTATCAGCCCTCTACTCGCAATCATATGATCTTTCTACCAGAGGTTGATATGTCAGTTGAAGCTATATACTCTGACCCTGCCAAGAGGCCTCTTTGTATTCAGAATGCCGAACACCAAAGCTTCACTCAACCCATTGAAGGTGTTCAAGCAGCAACACGAATCTATCCATTGGCTGGAAACACTCGTCTGCCTCATCGGGCACCTACTGAAGCCACTGAAAGCACCATTGCACAAAGGCCTCGGAAGCGTTCTCGCGTTCTCAATGACCGAGAACTTCTTGTGGACCTTCATCAGAAACAGGATAAGCATCATTTCTGGCTCAAGAGACAGATGCAAAGCCTCTTGGTGGATGTCAATCGCATTCGCAACCTTGCCACCAAGAATGCCTTTGTTGCTCATGAAACTTGTCGGTGATCATGGAAGAGTTTGACCCTGCTTAGTGCTGAAGCTGATCTTCAAGACGATGGCTTCAATGAGAGATTCCAGTTTGACTCCACTCCTCCACGGCTGCTGTCCTACGTCGCACTCCATCTCTTGAAGACTCTGAATATTCTTCCTCCGCAGCAACGGTAAATGCCAGAGTGCTCGATGATGAAGATGATGCTACTTCACCACCTCCTACTACTGCGCGCATCGACACTGCACCAAGTTCATCTGCACCGCCAACCAACGACGACAACCCTGCTGCTTCACCTACTCATGATGACGAGTAGATGCTCTATGTCTTCAAACCTTTGTGGTCCTTACTGACAAAAGGGGGAGAAGCGTATGAGTTGATAGTCTTCAAGCGGGTTCATATGGGCGGTTGCATTATATTTTGCCTCGTGCTTACAACTCTTGCTTTTTAAAACATTTGGTTCTTTGAGTTGTAACACCTAAACTTGATGGTCGTCTGCTACTTATTTGCTTTACTGTGATGCGATGATAAATTCCGCATGTGCGATGATAACTTCCGCACTTAGATCATTCTGCAGACGTCCATTTTTCAGTATGCATGTCATTCTACTTGCTATATCATTTCATGCATGATGAATAATCTTCATAAGTTGAAGTGGATCTCCACAAGTATAACCTGCCATGTGCATTTGTATTCCAAAAGCAAATTACTTATATGAACATCTTCAGGGGGAGCCCTTGCTACTTATGAAGACAATTCCCTATCCTTACAATTTCACATACTTTATCCCCGTTGAAAACTTCAACCAGTTTGTCATCAATCACCAAAAAGGGGGAGACTGTAAGTGCATCTAGTGCCACCCCTAGTTGGTTTTGGAGTATTGACGACAAAGTTGGTTGAGGGACTAATGCGTTTGTGAGAATTGCAGGATAACGCAGGTAGTGTCCCTCATTGATTCGGTTTACCTACTGGAGATGACCCCTAAAAATGTATGAAGACAATGAAGACAATGGTGGTATGAGAAGATATTCATATTGAAGACTATGACATGAGAAGACATTGCGTGAAGACTATGGAGCGCAAAGACTGTGTGGTTTCGTTGTTTCCTTTTCTTCTTTGTTGAGTCATAGGAACCGCCGTACTGTTAAGTGGGGTCCAAGTGAACTAAGTCAGAGTGACTGAAGTGATGCTCAACTCAAATCCTATGTCTTCGAGCGAAGACAATGAGAGCAAATCTTATCCAGAGCTAGATGAGTCAGCCTTGCTTGTAGCCCAAGTAAAGCTGCCGCGTGTGTTTGAAATCTGACCGTTGGAACACATGTCAGTTCCTTAGTGACCCAGGGTCATTTTGGACAAATCAGGTCGGGTTGCCTAGTGGCTATAAATAGCCCACCCCTACACCATAAATTGGTGGCTGCTCAGAGTTTGTGCATGGCTTTTGTCGTTTGAGAGCAACCCACCTCGAAGCATTTGAGAGAGAAAAATCCTTGCAAGGACAAAGCCCAAACACCCAGAGCCAAAGAGTGTTAGGCATCACTGAAGTCTTTCTGTCTGTATGACCTGAAGACTTATTACACTTGAGGACTGTGAATCCTCCAGCCGGTTAGGCGTCGCATTCTGAGCATCCAAGAGTCATTGTGGATTGCCGGTGAACGAAGTCTGTGAAGGTTTGGAAGTCTCCCTTGAAGACTTACCAGAGTGCTTGGGCGAGGACTGGGTGTCCTTAGCTCAAGGGGAATAAGGTGAAGACACGGTCTTCTGAGTTAAATCTCAGCCTCCCTAACCAGACGTACAGTTGTCACAACAACTGGAACTGGTCTTACAAATCCTATGTCTTCAACAAGCAACTGGTTCTATCCCTTCCCAACCTTACTTAAGTTTGTCTTCGTGAAGTCATTGCCTATCTATGTATCTGTTTGACTTCATTGCTTGACTACTACTGTTGATTGGCTTCATACTATCTTCCATCTTGATCCTTACTACCTAGCTGCTATTTGTCTTGTACTTTCACATCGTTGCATACTTGACTATGGCTTGCTTAGGGTAGTTTATCTTCCGCTGCATAACAATTTGGTCATTTCTGTTGTTTGTCTTCGAAACTTCCAAGTTTTGAAGACTTCCATAAAAATCGCCTATTCACCCCCCCCCTCTAGTCGATAGTAGCACATTCACCTTTATCATCGGTATATTACTTGCCCGAGATTTGATCATCGGTATCCTCATACCTAGTTCAATCTCGTTACCGGCAAGTCTCTTTACTCATTCCGTAATGCATCATCCCGCAACTAACTCACTAGTCACATTGCTTGCAAGGCTTATAGTGATGTGCATTACCGAGAGGGCCCAGAGATACCTCTCCGATACATAGAGTGACAAATCCTAATCTCGATCTATGCCAACCCAACAAACACCTTTGGAGACACCTGTAGAGCATATTTATAATCACCCAGTTACGTTGTGACATTTGATAGCACACAAGGTGTTCCACCGGTATTCGGGAGTTGCATAATCTCATAGTCTGAGGAACATGTATAAGTCATGAAGAAAGCAGTAGCAATGAAACTATAACGATCATAATGCTAAGCTAACGGATAGGTCATGTCCATCACATCATTCTCCTATTGATGTGATCCCGTTCATCAAATGACAACGCATATCTATGGTTAGGAAACATAACCATCTTTGATAAACGAGCTAGTCAAGTAGAGGCATACTAGGGACTATAAGTTTTGTCTCTGTATTCACACATGTACTAAGTTTCCGATTAATACAATTCTAGCATGAATAATAAACATTTATCATGTATTAAGGAAATAAATTATAACTTTATTTTTGCCTCTAGGGCATATTTCCTTCACATATGTCCCAAACCAAAAGTCAAACTCGACCCCACCGAAACTTTCTATCCGGCGCCACCGAGTTCACTTGACATAGCCACTTCCAAAACCCTAATCAATTCGGTCTCACCGATGGGATCTCAGTCTCACCGAGATGGGCTTGCAAACTCTCTGTTGTCTATTTCAATAATCTCAGTCTCACCGAGATATGCAATCGGTCCCACCGAGTTTGCTTGGCCAACTCTCTATTTCGCTTACTACCCAAATCGGTCCCACCGAGTTTGAGTAATTGGTCAAACCGAGATGAGGCTTTACCCTAACCCTAGCACATCGGTCCCACCGAGTTGATCATATCGGACCCACCGAAATGCCTAATGGTCACATTATGAACTGAATCGGTCTGATCGAGTTTTCTGATTTGGTCCCACCGAGTTTGGCAAATTGTGTGTAACGGTTAGATTTTGTGAGAACGTGCCTACAGTTCCAACATACATTTTCTGAGAGAGAACCACCTACACTTATGTTGAGGTCAAGATATTCCATTCCAACCACATAAATCTTGATCTCTAGCCTTCCCCAAGTTGCTTTCCACTCAAATCATCTTTCCACCACATCCAATCCTATGAGAGAGAGTTGAGTGTTGGGGAGACTATCCTTTGAAACACAAGAGCAAGGAGTTCATCATCAACACACCATCGATTACCTTTTGGAGAGTGGTGTCTCCTAGATTGGTTAGGTGTCACTTGGGAGCCTCCGTCAAGATTGTGGAGTTGAACCAAGGAGTTTGTAGGGGCAAGGAAATCGCCTACTTCGTGAAGATCAACCCTAGTGAGGCAAATCCTTCGTGGGCGATGGCCATGGTGGGATAGACAAGGTTGCTTCTTCATGGACCCTTCGTGGGTGGAGCCCTCCATGGACTCGCACAACCGTTACCCTTCATGGGTTGAAGTCTCCATCAACGTGGTTGTACGATAGCACCACCTATCGGAACCACAGATAACTCCGAGTCTACATTGCGTTTGCACACTCCAATTCCATCCTTTTACATTCTTGCAATTTGCATGCTTTACTTTCCACTGCTCATATACTCTTATCATGCTTGGTTGATATGTATTGTGAATGTTTAAACATGTGCTAAAACTCCACTTCAACTTAAAGAATTTAAAAACTGCCACTTTTCTTGCTAAGAGTCTATTCACCCCCCTCTAGACACCTCTTCTCGACCCTTTCAATTGGTATCAGAGCATTGGTCTCCATTGCTTTGGTTTAATCACCATTGGAGGAAGATGGATGAGTCTACGTTGGGGAGTCTAAGACATAGAGTGCCTATACTTGATGGAGAGTACTTTCATGAGTGAAAAAATGAGATGCTTGAGATTTTCAATGAATATCATTGAGCAAGTATATTACCACCCCTTGTGCTTGCCTTGTTGATCCTTTGCATCCTACCCTTGATGAGTCTATTGACATGATTCGCAACCTTAGAACTGTTAATCTTATCACTAGAGGTTTGCCTAAAACTTGATTAGATGTTTGCCTACTCTTGATTGTGCCTACACTATATGGAGATTTATTGAGGAACGATTTCCAAACTATTCCTTGCAAAACTTAGATGAAATCCTTCAGAAGTCTATTGCGTGACAAAGGAGACAAAGGAGATGTTGGAATCATTAGCAATATCATCTCCAAAGTTTGGTGATTGTCTTTTTAAACTTACTAATCTTATGCGTGACAAAGGAGATGTTGGAATCATTAGCAATATCATCTCTGAAGCCATTAGATTTCATAAGGATGACTATTGTGATGATCATTTATCTAATGAATCACTCTCTCTAGGAGTTGATCCATCACATGTTGATGTTGAACATGGATACTATGATGAGGATGATGATAGTGACTATGATATTGATGATGCGATGAGACACTTTGGTCTTATGGCAAATCTTCGTGACTACATGGCTGGAGGAAAGGAATGGGTCCTTGATAGTGGATGTACCGATCACATGACCGGATACAAGGATATGTTTCATGAGCTTACTGAAAATGATGGCCCTCGAAAGTATGTCACTTTTGGTGACAACTCAAAGGGTAAGGTGGTTGGCCTTGGTAAGGTGGCCATATCACATGATAGCTCCATACAAAATGTCATGCTCATTGAATCTCTTGGCTATAATTTACTTTCCGTATCTAGACTTGCTGACTTTGGTTTCAATGTCCTATTTACTAAAGTAGATTGCCAAGTGTTTCGTAGAGATAATCATAAAATGGTCTTTACCGGTATACATAGAGGTGATCTTTACATTGTTGATTTCACTAAAAAGGCTCAACCTAGAACTTGCTTAATTTCTAAATCTTCTAAAGGCTGGTTGTGGCATAGAAGGTTAGGTCATGTGGGCATGCAAAATCTTGATAAGCTTATTAAAGGTGATCACATCCTTGGAGTAAAAGATGTTATATTTGACAAGGATAGACTTTGTAGTGCTTGTCAAGCAGGAAAACAAGTTGGAGGAAGCCACCCCGTGAAGATCATCATGACCACGAGAAGATCGCTCGAGCTACTTCACATGGATCTCTTTGGTCCCAATGCCTACAAGAGTCTTGGTGGTAACTCATTTGGTCTAGTCATAGTCAATGTTTTTTCAAGATTTACGTGGGTGTTCTTTCTTGATGATAAATTGCAGGTCCAAAAGATCTTCAAGAACTTTTCTAGGAAGGCCCAAAATCAATTTGGAGTGAAGATCAAGAAGGTTCGCAGTGACAATGGAACGGAGTTCAAGAATGAAAATGTGGATACCTTTCTTGATGAAGAAGGGATTTCACACGAGTTCTCGGCTATGCACACGCCTCAAGAAAATGGAGTTGTTGAGAGGAAGAACCGGACTCTTATTGAGATGGCAAGAACGATGATTGATGAGTACAAGACACCAAAACACTTTTGGGCGGAAGCGGTTGAGACAGCTTGTTATGCAACAAATCGCTTGTATCTTCACAAGCTACTCGGCAAGACGGCATACGAGCTTCTCACCGGTAACAAACCCCAAGTTGGATACTTTCGAGTGTTTGGCTCAAAGTGCTACATTCTTGATAAGCATCATCGTTCCAAATTTGCTCCTAAATCTCATGAAGGTTTCCTACTTGGTTACGGCTCAAACTCTCACACTTACCGTGTCTACAACAATTTCACCCGAAAGGTTGAAGAGACGGTAGATGTGAAGTTTGATGAATCTAACGGCTCGCAAGTAGAGCAATTGCCAATTGATGTAGGAGACAAAGATCCTTTGGAAGCAATCCAAGACTTGTCTATTGGCAAGATCCGTCCAATAGAGGTGAAGGAGAGTACCTCATCCGTCCAAGTGGAAGCTTCTACCTCACAACAAGGTGAACCAAGGGTTGACATGGAAGCATCCACAAGTGGGACACACCAAGATGAAGAAAACGAGGAAGTACACCAAGATGAACCTCATCAACCTCCTTCTCCACCACGACAAGGGAACGACAACGTCACCAATGAAGAAGGCCAAGAATGGGAACAAGATGATGAAGAAGATGATGAAGAAGATGTTCCACCCCGACCAAAATAAAAGCTCTCATGAGTTCGAGCAAGAGTCGCCCGAGACCACCCCGTCGAGCAAATCTACAATGATATCCAAACCGGGAGAATCACTCGCTCTAAATCTCGTTTGGCTAATTTTTGTGAACATTACTCATTCATCTCTAGCATTGAACCCATGAAGGTTGAAGAAGCATTGGAAGATCCGGATTGGATAAATGCCATGCATGAAGAGCTACACAACTTTGAGAGAAACCAAGTGTGGACATTGGTCGAGAAGCCCGACAACAACCACAACATAATTGGTACCAAATGGGTGTTTCGCAACAAGCAAGATGAAGATGGACAAGTAGTTCACACCAAAGCACATCTCGTCGCCCAAGGCTACACTCAAGTCGAAGGTATGGACTGTGGTGAGACATATGCCCCCGTTGCTAGACATGAGTCCATTCGCATCTTACTTGCTTATGCTAATCACCATGATATCACCTTATACCAAATGGACATTAAAAGTGCTTTTCTAAATGGTGAAATTGACAAGGAAGTTTATGTTAAGCAACCTCCCGGCTTTGTCAATCCTAGGAAACCTAATCATGTTTACAAACTTCACAAAGCTCTTTATGGTCTTAAACAAGCTCCTAGAGCGTGGTATAAATGCTTGACCAAGTTCCTTATTGAAAAAGGCTTTGAGATTGGTAAAATTGATTCTACTCTTTTCACTAAAAGGGTTAGTGGAGAACTATTTTTATGCCAAATTTATGTTGATGATATCATATTTGGTTCGACTAACCCTCATTTTAGTGAGAAGTTTGGAAAGCTAATGTCGGAGAAGTTTGAGATGTCTATGATGAGTGAACTCAAATTCTTTCTTGGTTTGCAAATCAAGCAAACTAAGGAAGGTACCTTTGTCTCTCAAACAAAGTACACCAAGTACTTATCCAAGAAGTTCAATATGCAAGAATGCAAAGGTATGAATACCCCCATGCCTACTAGTGGACATCTTGATTTGACTAAAGATAGTGAACCGGTTGATCAAAAAGTTTTGATTGGTTCATTGTTATATCTATGTGCCTCCCATCCCGATATTATGCTAAGTGTGTGCATGTGTGCACGATATCAAGCGGCCCCTAAAGAATGTCATCTTAAGGCTGTGAAAACGATAGTGAGATACTTAATACATACACCAAATTTTGGCATTTGGTATCCTAAGAGGTCTTCCTTTGATCTTGTCGGCTACTCCGATTTGGACTACGCCGGAGACAAGGTTGATAGAAAGTCCACTTCGGGTACTTGTCAATTTCTTGGTAGATCTCTTCTGTCTTGGTCCTCCAAGAAACAAAAGTCGGTATCCTTATCCACCGCCGAAGCGGAATACATTGCCACTGGTTCATGTTGTGCTCAATTACTTTGGATGACGCAAACTCTTAAGGATTATGGGATCTATGTGAAACATGTTCCTTTGCTTTGTGATAATGAAAGTGCTATTAAGATTGCTCACAATCCCGTGCAACATTCTCGAACTAAGCATATTGAAGTTCGTCATCATTTCGTTCGAGATCATGTTGCTAAAGGGGACATTGATCTTAAGCATGTTCGTACCGATAAGCAATTGGCGGATATATTCACCAAACCGCTTGATGAGAAAGTATTTTGCCGGTTGAGAGGTGAATTGAACATCATTGATGCCTCAAACTTGGAGTAGGAACTCCATTTTGGATACATGCAAGGCATGAGCCTATGACTAATCCTTGATATATCTTTCATGATGCTATTCATATGTCTTGGATATACTTGCACCCTTTCATGCTATCTAACCCTTGTAGGAACTTGGATGAATCTAAATCTATGAGATTGCAACTCACTCATATCTTGAGCAATCTCTACATCATCAAGTCTCTACAATATGGTGGTTGAAGACAAGGAAGCATGAAATCCTTCAAGATATCCTTTGACAAATTCCATATATCAAATTTCATTTGGTATCAAATTCCATGATTGTCATGTTGGATACACAAGTGCTCTTCCTTGCAAGACTAACCCATGTAGGTAGATGAACTCAAATTACAAGTGGTGCTCCCAACTCTTGATGAGCTACATCAACCTTGAGCATCCCACACAAGTTCAACTACATGATCAAGATTAACACCACCACCCAAGGTATGGCATTCCATCTTAGAGAAGCTTTACACCAAGTCATGGGTCAAAGCAACTCAAGAAGATGAGAATACATCAAGACACTTAAACGAGAAATGGTAACCCCATTTTGAGCTTAAACGATGAGTATGACCTATGATCAAGTGACCTCACTTGACTCCTAAGTCAATATACTCTAACATAGGTGACTTTGTCGCCGACCAATTCTATATGAAGTTCTCTTGTGTTTCTCTGTGCTCTTGCATTTGTCTCATGCATGTTTGTTTCCCCTTTCAAAAAAATCATCTAGATCTCTTTCTTTTATTTTTTGTTCTGCATTCCCTGCATCCAATTCATTGCATATCATTCAGTTAATTCCTTGCAAATATTTGTGAGATCATATTTGCCTAGTGAGGTGAGGTGACTATTGCTCTTTCTCTGTGTTGAACTCAGTCCCACCGGTGTGCTACTTTCGGTCCAACCAAATCCTTTTGGTGCAACCGAAGAACACAACTCGATGCCACTGATTTCACTGCGGAGAAGACAATTTGCCACTTGTTCCTGCATTTTTTTGCTCCAGCTCCACTCAATGATTCTTGTCCTCTACTAGCATCACATTTCATATATTGCTTTGCTCTATGACTCAAGGACCAAACCTATTTTGACTCACACTCTAGAGGATCCCTTCTTGGAAATTGATGTCAAAGGGGGAGAGAGAGTTCACATCAAGGCTGAATCCTTCAAAAGGGGGAGAGAATGCTTCAAACAGGGGGAGAGAAGAATCACATGCCCCAGATGCTTGGTGTTCAATAGGAGAGAATTCACATGTCTTTAAGAGGGGAAATACATGGCTATGTTATGTTTTCCTGTCTTCTCTGATTTTGTTTCCCTGTCTTCTATGTGATCTGATATGTTTCTGCTCTGATTTTGTTTCCCTGTCTTCTCCCAGTATCCCATATAAGATTCAGGGGGAGCAAGACATCCAAGGGAAGGAAATCCTCAAATTCTTGGCACATTTTTACCTTTTGGGGACATGTCTATATCCAATAGAGTACCGAGTACTCACTCTCTACATGTCATCCCAATCTTGGTACTCTTGTGGTTTGCTGTTCTTGCTCTGCTTAGTAGATGTATCTGTGTTATCTAACCTTGTTTACCCAGGTTCATCTCTTCCAAAGCCAGCTCAAGACCAAGGTAAGTATATGCATCACACACATGTGCATGAGGATCTCTTGCTGATGTACATATTGTTTGCAAGAAGGACTCATGGGCATGAAGGTACATTTCCTATATTCACACCATTTGCTCTGATGCATATAGCCAAGATACATGCAACTCATTGCTTGCTCTATCATGATCATGCATTCACATGCTCTTACATTCCATGATCACATGAATGCATACATGTAGGGGGAGCCTATGCATGTTACATGTCTTTCCAAAGCTTTACTTGTTATTCCTCATATCTTTATCTAAAGCTTTGATGTATGTTGTCATCAATTACCAAAAAGGGGGAGACTGAAAGCACAAGTGCTCCCTGGGTGATTTTGGTAATTAATGTCAACATATCTCTTGTTGGACTAATACTTCTACCTAGCATGTTTCAGATAAGTTCAATAGTGGAGTGGCATGGACAAGAGGATGTGGAACCCCTTCAAGATGCTAAGGACAAAGGATTGGCTCAAGCTCAAAGCTCAGGACTCTACATTTTCTATTTTAGTGATCCAAGATCACATTGAGTCCATAGGAAATCCAATACTATTAAAAGGGGATGAGGTGTTGCTTAATGGCTTGCTTGCTCAAAGTGCTTAGTGATATGCTCCAAAGCCCTCAACCACTTTCTCATATCCACATATGTTCCAAACCAAAAGTCAAACTCGGGCCCACCAAAACTTTCTATCCGGCACCACCGAGTTTACTTGACATAGCCACTGCCAAGACCCTAATCAATTCGGTCTCACCGATGGGATCTCGGTCTCACCGAGATGGGCTTGCAAACTCTCTGTTGTCTATCTCGGTCTCAGCGAGATATGCAATCGGTCCCACTGAGTTTGCTTGACCAACTCTCTATTTTGCTTATTACCCAAATCGGTCCCACCGAGTTTGAGTAATTGGTCAAACCAAGATGAGGCTTTACCCTAACCCTAGCACATCGGGCCCACCGAGTTGATCATATCGGTCCCACCGAAATGCCTAACGGTCACATTATGAACTGAATCGGTCTGACCGAGTTTTCTGATTCGGTCCCATCGAGTTTGGTAAATTGTGTGTAATGGTTAGATTTTGTGTGGAGACTATATATACCCCTCCACCCACTTTTCATTCATGGAGAGAGCCATCAGAACGTGCCTACACTTCAAACATACATTTTCTGAGAGAGAACCACCTAAACTTGTGTTGAGGTCAAGATATTCCATTACAACCACATAAATCTTGATCTCTAGCCTTCCCCAAGTTGCTTTCCACTCAAATCATCTTTCCACCAAATCCAATCCTATGAGAGAGAGTTGAGTGTTGGGGAGACTATCATTTGAAGCACAAGAGCAAGGAGTTCATCATCAACACACCATCTATTACCTTTTGGAGAGTGGTGTCTCCTAGATTGGTTTGGTGTCACTTGGGAGCCTCCGTCAAGATTGTGGAGTTGAACCAAGGAGTTTGTACGGGCAAGGAGATCGCCTACTTCGTGAAGATCTACCCTAGTGAGGCAAGTCCTTCGTGGGCGATGGCCATGGTGGGATAGACAAGGTTGCTTCTTCGTGGACCCTTCATGAGTGGAGCCCTCCGTGGACTCGCGCAACCGTTACCCTTCGTGGGTTGAAGTCTCCATCAACGTGGATGTACGATAGCACCACCTATCGGAACCACGGATAAAAAATCTCCGAGTCTACATTGTGTTTGCACACTCCAATCCCATCCCTTTACATTCTTGTAATTTGCATGCTTTACTTTCTGATGCTCATATACTCTTATCATGCTTGCTTGATATGTATTGTGAATGTTTAAACATGTGCTAAAACTCCACTTCAACTTAAAGAATTAAAAAACTGCCACTTTTCTTGCTAAGAGTCTATTCATCCCCCCCTCCTCTAGACACCTCTTCTCGATCCTTTCAGCGAGCTACGGTTATAGGGGCACGGCTGGGCAGAGAGTTGTCCTCGCCATGGACAGCTCGGCATGAACGGCCCCACTCGACCCGGCCCGACGCTACTCCCACGCCAGGCCCGAGCCTAGATTTTGAGCCTGAAGGCCGGGCCGGGCCCAGGCCCGTCGATTTTGTGATTTCCTGAAGGGGCCCGGCCCAAGGCCTGTGGCCAGGTGGGCTTTTACACGTGCGGGCTAGGCTTGGGCCCAAAAATCACGCCCGATGGCCGGGCCGGGACCAGGCCTGGGTTTTTCGCGTCGGGCTTGGCTAGGCCCAGCCCGAAGCTCGGCCCGACCCGAGGTATGGCCAGGTATAGTGAAGAGGGGGATGGCAGAAGGCATGCTCAGTTGAGCTTCTCTCTTTGATCTCTCTCTTCTCTTTTATTTTCCAATTACAGAAAATATCAAATAAGAAAAGGAGAAAAAGAAGGGTTAAGGGTAGAATTTGGGCATGGGGTTATTTTCCTGGACTCACATAAATGTGTTTAATCTAGAAAAACTGCAAAGAGACAAGTTGAAGGGTTTGGAAAACAAAGTCATTTGAACTTATTTCAAATGAGTTTGAACTAGTGGATTTATGATTTCCCGCAATTGAGGAAAACTGTGGGTAGCTACTCTGACATAAATAAAAGCTCCACAACTTGATTTGGAGAAAAAGGACAAAGATCAAGGATTTAAATATTCAAAAACACAAGGAACTTTAAATTGCAAGTGGGCTATGGTTAATTCCTTATTAATGGAATATTTTATAAAGCTCCCCAAATATTAGGGGGATTATGTTTTAAAGAGACATCATCATGTGAATTCCCTCAATTTAAATAGATCAGAAGATCTATGCAATTTCTTTATTTTAGTTGCAAAAATTTAATGACTTGATGGCATGATGAAATGATGCAATGCAAAAATGAAATAGAGCAAGCAATATTATAGCAATCATGGAAATAATCGATCTCGGGCTGTTACAACTCTCCCCCACTTACAAGAAATCTTGCCCCGAGATGTAAGAATGAGAAGAGGAAGAGGAAGAGGAAGAGGTAAAACAAATTTTCTTCTTGGACAAATGAGTGAAACCAAAGAACCTTGGAGGGGTGCAAAGTGATAACGGGTGACATAGGGAATAAGAAAGAATTTGGATAAAACTCCAGTTAAATGGAGAAGCGAGGAATAGAACATGAACTTGACCATGATGGTATGATAGATCGTAGAGAGCAACATCACAATGCCTCCAGGACAAATGGATGATAGCTAGATAGTTGGAATGAAAAGACATGGAGAAGAAAACAATTCTTCCACCTGAAATGAACTTGAAAGAGCAACCTTGCAACGAAGACTTAAACGGAGTTGTTGCATGAATCAACAACCAAAGGTATGCTTCGCATGGACTAACGAAAACATCTCAATAATTTGAGGTGAACTTATGCCACTACCAAATGATTGATTAGTTGAGAGGAACAAAGAGATGCAAAGCTCCACTTTGAAAGATAAGGGAGAATGAACTGCACTTTGGAATGCAAGACAAAGAACAGTTGAGCTCCACCAAGAATCTTAAAGAACACCTCAAGAATGTAAATCCTGAACGAACCACCATGAAGAACCTCTTGGAAGAACTCTGAAAATGAAAGGATCTAGAAAAGAAACAAAGGTCGAAAAGAATAAGATTGAAGCATTGCGATGATTTACATGTAGCTTCGTGACAAGACAACCGAGAAAACTTGGAACTCCAAAAAAGAAAAGATGAACAACTTAGAACCGAGAAATTGATACACTACAGAAAAAAGACAAATCCGTGACATTTTGGCCCGAATGAAAAAAAATTATGTCATGGTTATGACACTTCTATGATGATGATTGTGACAAAAACACGTATCATCATAGATGTGGTGGGCTCCTACTTTTATGACAAAAAATCATGACAGAAAATGGGCTTTTCATCCTGGGCGAGCCAGGGATGCAACTACATGACATTCTTTGGGCCGTCCATGACATAAAAAATCATGGTAGAAGTGAGGGCGAGGAAATTTTTGCGGAGTTCCCGGTTACGGTGGGTGGTCGGGCCCGAGCGATGAACTGTGGTTTGTGTGTTTCTCTCATACGTAGGTGCGTGTGTGTGCGAGGTGTTGGCTCTAACTGAACCCGAGGGAGAGGCGTTCGCTTACTGAACCCAAGCGATTACACTAGCTACATTACTAAACCGTAGCGATCTATCCCTTGTCTGTTAACTGAACCCGAGCGATTCATTCATTGCTGACTGAACCCGAGGGATTCCTTCGCTATTGCTGCTAACTGAACCCGAGTGATTGATCGCTACTACTGCTTACTGAAGCCGATCGAGCCCCAATGCGAGACGCAGCCAACCGGTGTGTTGGGTTGCCTCTCGATGAACAGTGACCATTGCTACTGCGTGCGCTATACATAGAATGAGTCGAGATGTGGTTCAACCTAGCAATCTGACCCATGAGCGGCCGCGCCCATGGGCACCCGACCCGAATGGGTAGGGTATGGGTCGCCATCTTCACCCATGGGTAAACCCAATGGGTAACCCGATTAGTCATGGGTAGGGTATGGGTGCGAGTTCGTGCCCATGGGTTACCCATGGGTCGCCCGGTTAATATTAATAAGTATATATATGTTTTATTTTACATGACTTGTGAACATTTTTGGTGAGATTTTTTAGGACAGCATGCACCCACGTTGCTTTATTACTTCTAGACAAACATAAGCTTGAAATAACAAAAAGCTATCTCAGTAGCATTAATGGAGCAACACGTTCGGCTTGTTGGGCCTCCAAAGCCAGCCCATGTGCTGCTTTGCATGCACGCAGCAAGCAAAATACGCAACTTGTCGGCTGGATTAGTACCACCTCGCCTAGAGAGCATAGAGGAAGTGGGGCGCTGCCTATATAAGTCAATAGAAGAAGCAGTTCGCCGGTGGAAATCCGTGGTTCCGTGGAAGTGCATGGACTGGCAGGGAGCATATAAATTAAATAATAATAAATGAATTATGCCCGATGGGTGCCCGATTGAGCCGGGTAACCCGATGGGTTCGGGCATGGGCATGAGATTCGACCCATGGGTAGGGTCGTGGGTTTGTGGCAAACCCGATAAGTATTCTGGGCATGGGTCTGGTAAAGGTCGACCCGACCAAACCCGACCTGATCGCCAGGTTGAGACGTGGTGACTCGAGACGGTTGTGTTGGCTGTGGATGAACAGTTCTCGGTGGGGGTTGGATGAACAGTACCCCATTGTAGTAGGCAGTTGCCGCTGGATGAACAGGACCCCGAGGAGGCCGTCCCACCCCAGTTGGTTGGGGGTGGATGAACAGGCACTGGTACAACGATGTGCTATACAAATGGTTTTTAACCCCTTTTCACGACGGTGTTTGGAACCATGGCCAAGTGAGTGTGGGCGATATGGGGGTCCTTCCCACACGACCCAAAAACCGTCGGGGATAGGGAGCCTTGATGCATACAGTTGTCCCTATATAACCGTTTCCGATATCTCAAATATCCAAAATGCTTCATCCTAGCTACTCGTTTGTGCTCGCATTGCCATCACAGTCGGAGTTTTGTGGTTTTACCTAAAACTAGGCAGATTCCAGGCATGGGAGTTTTCCAGGCACATACTAAACTAGCTCTTAGTTTACGATGCCTGGCACATCACAAACAGTTCATGATTATAAACCGTGTACGATAGGTAGACGATCACACACATTTAGTTTTCCCGCACCGTATGTGATAGTGCCTGACATCAGACATGCTTTGCAAACGACAACTGTGTGCATTGTTACACACATTTCTGAAGGAAATATGCCCTAGAGGCAATAATAAAGTTGTTATTTTATATTTCCTTATTTATGATAAATGTTTATTATTCATGCTTGAATTGTATTGATCGGAAACCTAAATACATGTGTGAATACATAGACAAACACTGTGTCCCTAGTGAGCCTCTACTTGGCTAGCTCGCTGATCAAAGATGGTTAAGGTTACCTGACCATGGACATGAGTTGTCATTTGATAATGGGATCACATCATTAGGAGAATGATGTGATGGACAAGATGTTAGGGAACGTAGCATGCAATTTAAAAAAAAATCCTACGATCATGCAAGATCTATCTAGGAGATGCATAGCAACGAGAGGAGGAGAGTGTGTCCACGTACCCTCGTAGACCAAAAGCGGAAGCGTTATCTTAATGCAGTTGATGTAGTCAACGTCTTCGCGATCCACCCGATCAAGCACCGAATGTACGGTACCTCCGAGTTCTGCACACGTTCAGCTCGATGACGTCCCTCGAACTCTTGATCCAGCAAAGTGTCGAGGGAGAGTTTCGTCAGCACGATGGCGTGGTGACGGTGATGGTGATGTGATCCGCGCAGGGCTTCGCCTAGGCACTACGACAATATGACCGGAGGCGTAAACTGTGGAGGGGGGCACCGCACACGGCTAGGAATCAATGTTGTGTGTTCTAGCGGTGCCCCCCCCCCCACACATATATATAGGTGGGAGAGGGAGAGGGGCTACAAGGGGCACCCCAAGTAGGAGTAATCCTACTTGGGTGCCTCCTCCAAGTCAGCCTCCCCCCTTCCATATCCATCGGAGGGGGAAGGAAAGAGAGGGGTGAGGGGAAGGAAAGGGGGAGGCCGAATCCTCCCCTTTCCTTCTCCCTTCCCTTCCTTTCCTTCTCCTCCTATTCAGCCCATAGGGGACGCACTAGCTCCTTTTGGGGCTGGTCTGTCCAACTCTTGGCCCATTAGGCCCATATAGCTTGCCGGGGGTTGCCCGAAACCCCTTTCGGTGACCCGATACGTACCCGATACCCCTAGAACACTTCTGGTGTCCGAATACTATCGTCCTATATATGAATCTTTACCTCTTGACCATTTTGAGACTCCTCGCCATGTCTGTGATCTCATCTGGGACTCCGAACAACATTTGGTCACCAAATCACATAACTCATATAATACAAAATCGTCATTGAACGTTAAGGGTGCGGACACTACGGGTTCGAGAACTATGTAGACATGACCGAGACACCTCTCCGGTCAATAACCAACAGCGGAACCTGGATGCTCATGTTGGTTCTTACGTATTCTACGAAGATCTTTATCGATCAAACCGTAATGACAACATACATTATTCCCTTTGTCATCGGTATGTTACTTGCCCGAGAGTCGATCGTCGGTATCTTCATACCTAGTTCAATCTCGTTACTGGCAAGTCTCTTTATTCATTCCGTAATACATCATCCCATAACTAACTCATTATTCACATTGCTTGCAAGGCTTATTATGATGTGCACTATCGAGAAGGCCCAGAGATACCTCTCCGATACTCGGAGTGACAAATCCTAATCTCGATCTATGCCAACCCAACAAACACCTTCGGAGATACCTGTAGAGCATCTTTAATTTTTTTTATTTTTTAACAAATGTTAAAGAAGGTCTACCGCACTACTTTTTGACAATGAGCAATACATGGCATACAATTGATCCATCCGACCTATTTGTGATGGAATAGGCTGTCTGTGTTGTGGGCAAACGCTTGCTAGTATTCAACCATTTGGGATTGATGAATTCATCACCGACGGGATCCCTAGTGTGGTCTGCGTTCTCTGATCATCATCTACTTCTTGTGCTAGCTCGATGCTAAGTTTCCATTAATTGATGGTGTTTTATGAACACGCCACCCACTACAAAAAAAGACACATCCGTGACATTTTGGGCCGAACGAAAAAAAATCTGTCATACATAAGACACTTCTATGACGATAATTGTGACAAAAACCGGTATCATCATCGATATGGTGGGATCCTATTTCTATAACAAAAAATCATCACAGAAAATGGGCTTTTCGTCCTGGGCGGGCTGGAGACGCAGCTGCATGACATTCTTTGGGCCATCCATGACGGAAAAAACCATGGTAGAAGCGAGGGGGAGGAAAATTTCCGGGAATTGCCGGTTACGGTGGGAGGTCAGGGCGGAGCGATGCGTGTTTCTCTCGTACACGTACGCGCGTGTGTGCGAGGCGTTGGCTCTAACTGAACCCGAGCTAGGCGTTGGGCTCTAACTGAACCCGAGCGATTGCACTGCAGGCTACGCGTTACTGAACCTGAGCGATCGATCGATGGCTGTTAACTGAACCCGATGGAGCGATTCCTTCGCCACTGCTGCTAACTGAAGCCGATCGATTGGATGAACAGTGAGCGTTGCGGGGGGGTTTGGATGAACAGTGAGCGGTGGCGTTGCCTCTGGATGAACAGGAACCCCGTGGTGTGGAGGGCTGGATGAACAGTAGACGATGGAGGGGTGGTTGAACAAGACCCCGTGGTGTGGAGGGCTGGATGAACAGTAGATGGTGGAGGGGTGGTTGAACAGTAGCCGGTGGAGTAGCGCGCGGTGGAGGCTGGATGAACAGGAGCCCGTGGAGGCTGGAGGAGGTCGACGGTAGCCCGTGGAGGCTGGAGGAGGTCGACGGTGGAGATGAACAGTATCCCGTGGAGTCCCGTTTTGCGGTACGCCACACCCCTCCTGATGAACTGGACCCCCGTTTCGACCGTAGCGCTCCAACACAAGTCCGTTTCGTCCGTTTTGCGGTACGCCACACCCCTCCCGATCAACAGGACCCCCGTTTCGACCGTAGGAGGTCCGTTTCGTCCGTTTTTCGGTACGCCACACCCCTCCCGATCAACAGGACCCCCGTTTCGACCGTAGGAGGTCCGTTTCCTCCGTTTTGCGGTACGCCACGCCCCTCCCGATCAATAGGACCCCGTTCCGAATGTAGGAGGTCTGTTTCCTCCGTTGTGCGGTACGCCAGGCCTCGTTTCCATCGCATGTTCCGTCCAAGCCCTCCCGATGAACACGACCACGCATTCCGTTCCGACCCAGCTGGTTGGCTCCCACGCGTTCCATTGCCTCTCGATGAACACGACGCATTCCGTTGCCTCCCCATGGACACGACGCATTCCGTTGCCTCCCCATGAACACGACGCATTCCGTTGCCTCCCCATGAACATGACGCATTCCGTTGCCTCCCCATGAACACGAGCCCTCGCCGTACGTATGCGCGACTAGGCGTTCGAGACCCCGCCCGTATGTACACATACGTGGCTGTATTTTCTTTCTTGCACCATGGCCAATGTACGTACGTGTACATGCTATGTGCGCGCCTCTACTACGACACGTGCACGCCTCTACTACGACACGTGCGCGCCTCTACATCGACCAGTATGTACGTACACGTTCGCGACCAGGATGACAACGCTACGTACGCTTCGACCAGGTGGGTCCCGACTGTCAGGCACTTCCTTGCCTGGGAAGATGTAGATGGTGGGTCCCAGCAGTCAGGGGGCGAATCTTTTTTTTTGCCCAGACGCACTTCCTTGCGTTCGAAGGTGTAGCTGCTGGGTCCTAGCAGTCAGGGGGCGAATAGTTTTTTTTTGCCCGGACGCACTTCCTTGCGTGCGAACGTGTAGCTGCTGGGTCCCAACAGTCAGGGGGGCGAATTGTTTTTTTTCAGACGCACTTCCTTGCGTGCAAAGGTGTAGCTGGTGGGTCCCAGCAGTCGGGTGGCGAATCATTTTTTTTCGGACGCATTTCCTTGCATGCGAAGATGTAGCTTGTGGGTCCCAGCAGTCAGGGGGCGAATCGTTTTTTTTCTGGCTTGCGTGCGAAGATGTAGCTCGTGGGTCCCAGCAGTCAGGGGGCGAATCTTTTTTTCGCGAAATACAGTGGCCCGTCCAGTGGGTCCCCGCTGTCAGGTGGAGGAATAATTATTTTGCGCGTAATAAGGAGGCACTTCCTTGCGGCTGCCATGGACCCAGGTGTCAGCCTCTCCACGTACAGACCACGTCCGATGGAAGTCGTTCCTTGACCACGTTGACCACACCGCGCCGAGAGCACCACGGGGTGGACGACGGTGAGGCCTAGGAAGGGGACGACGCGGAGCCAGGGAAGACGCGGTAGTGGATGCACATGCGGAGAGGAGTACAAGGGTTCACTGGTTCGGCTGCGCTGTCGTCGCCGCAGAATAATAGGGGGTGTGGGTGAGTGGAGGGATGGCCTGGCCAGCGGTGGGAGTAGTAGGGGGCGGTGAGGCCTCCGCGGCAGCACAGCCGGCCACGGGAGGCAGGAGCAGGCGGCACGACCGGCGCTGCTTTGGGCGGCTGGAGCAAGAAGACCAGAGGTTGAAGAAGCATGACGGCCATTGGATGGACATCGTACGGTCACTGCAGCTAGAATCGTTTATATTGACTAAGTTGACAAAGCCCTTGGTACGTCAACTTAGTAGGCCCACAGGTCAGCTTCCGAAACAGTGTGCCCCAGATGTCAGGGGATGAATCATTTTTTGGGCGGGTGAAGCTAGAATATCCGAGATTGAAGAAGAAGCACGACATCCGTTGGATGGACATCCAACGGCCACTGCTGCTAGAACCGTGTCTTGACTATAAGTTGACAAAGCCTTGCATACCCGTCAACTCTGTTTTTTTAGGGGACGCGTCAACTTAGTAAGGCCAGAAGTGTGTGGCAGAGAACTTATAGCCCATTTGAGATTTGTAAGAATGTGTAGCCCATTTTTGAATTCTAATGGAATTTACTACAGCCCATTTACAGTTTGTTAAAAGTACAGCCCATTTCAACCAGCCGTTCAAAACAGAATTCAATAAAATTTCCCACATTTTGATAGGATCCGAATATTTTTATCCCAAAATTTCTAGTCAGATTAAATACAATTTCAATATAAGTTTATATTGCGTAAAAATCCAACGAAACATTCCGCTCGCAACAATTAAATAAATTAAAATTTTCAATATTCCAAAAATAATATTTTATAAAGTAATCACTGTTTGGTGCATTTTTTTATAGTTACTACCTAGTTTTCATAATTACATCCCATTTATTATTTCTTAAAGCCCATTTACTTGTTAAGCCTAATACATCCCTCCTAGGAAAGATTTGCAGCCCAGCGGGGCGGAGAATAACAACTTGACCTTGCCTGGGTATTCCTCAAAAAAGTATAGTTGGGCTAGCCATTTTCAGCTTGAAAAAAATTAATATCTGGGCTGGATATCTGGCCTGGGCTAGACGGGCCACAGCCCGCCCAGTTAATACATGCAGCGCTATTTTCGTTGTTGTTCAGAGGAGAAAAATTAATATCTGGGGTAAACATCGAAAAACTCTGCAGTGCTCACACCTCAAAAACACAAATACTGCTCGAGCTGCTTGGTCCGAGCTGTCGGCCGCTTCTTGTGCAATTTTCTCGTTTATTGACTACTCCCTTCTTTCCGGTTTATAATGCTCAATTCAAAAATCTCAACAATCAAGGTAGATGGCGAGTGGTGGAATACTTTTTCTAGTTTTGCAAAAGCACCTAATTAATGCTCTTGTTATCCTCAAAAAATTATGTTTATCAATGCATTAATTGCAATGCATGCATGCATAAAGTACATGCATTGGTCAATTTTCTCTTAATACTTGCATGCAATGATTTAATGCACCTTGGAATCTGAACATGTGATGGAAAACAACCAAATTGAGCCTTATAAAATGGAAAAACTAAAATTTTGAGATAAGCCCTATAAACCGGAAAGGAGGGAGTACATAGGTTGACAATGGTGTGGGACCGTGATGTCAGGAAACCAGGAGGAAGCAAAATAAATTATAGTTATATATATATATAATAAGGAGGCACTTGCGTACGTGAGGCTATGGACCTGGTGGGTCCCCATTGTCAGCCTATCCAAGTAAAGTGATCTCCTCACCCGCGCGCGCTTTCCGCCCGAAACAGTCAGCGTCGGCCGCCCCGCTTCCCGGTGCAGGCAATTGCTCCGCCTTCAAACGACACAAGTGTCGTCCGTCCGTCCATCTGCCACACACATTAATGATACGCGGTTGCCGAGGCGGCTACTCTGGCACCACACGTCCGTCCCTCCGCCCGTCCACCATTGCTATATAAACTGCTGCGCCGGCCATAGCCGCAGTCATCCGCATCCGTTCCCATTCTCCTGTCCACACCACTACTGCCCACCATGGCTTCCTCGCGCTCCAGCGCTCTTCAAGACGAGTGGACGATGGACCACAAGGAGATAGCATCCATTGCTGCCGACCGGCTGGCCGGCAGGCAGCTAGAGGATGACGATGTCCCAATGGAGAACATGGTAGTCGATGATCCAGCGCCAAACCCCTCATCTGCGCCATCCTCGCCGGTGCATTGCACCATGACCATCGGCGAGGCCCGTGCCCAATATATGGACAGGGTGAGGCAGATGCGTGAGGAGCAGTTCCAGGAGGCGCAGGCCAACGCTGCCTACAACCACCATCTCCTCCAGGAGCACCTGCAGGCGGAGGAGCAGATCGCCGCGGAGCGGGCGAAGCAAGAGGCGCTGCTTGACTCGTACCGCTCCGCCCGCAAGGGCCGCCTCGAGTGCTGGCGGTACTGCATGCGGGTGGCGGAGGCTATAGCTGCCTACAAAGAGGCTAGCAAAGAGGGCGATGAAGCGGGCGAGGCGCTGTTTGGCGAGACCGAGTACGAGGCAGAGGACAATGCCGGCTCCGACGAGTCCCCACTCCGCTGGCGTCGATGATGCCCTGCTCCGCCGACGCCCCGCGGCGCCAACAACGAGGCAGACGACACCACCGGCTCCGCCGAGGCCCCGTGGCGCCAACAACGAGGCAGAGGACACCGCCGGCTCTGCCGAGGCCCCACCCCGCCAACAACGAGGCAGAGGACATCGCCGGCTCAGCCGAGGCCCCACCGCGCCGACAACGTGGGGGAGGATTTCCACCGCTCCACTGAGGCACCGCCCGCCGGCAACAAGACAGAGGCATCGCCGGCTCCGCCGAGGCCCCGCCCCGCTGCCAACGAGGCCACGCCACACAGTAAACGAGGAAGAGTAGAACACGGTAGGTTGCCGCTGCTCGGGTCCAAGTAAGGCCACCGCTGCTACCCTCTGGTTGAAGCCAAGCTAGGCGGGTTGACCATTGACGGCCGGTTAGCTTCTTGGCGGCGACGTGGAGTCGGAGAGCTGCGCTGGAGAAGAACACTGCTTCTACTTAACTGCTGGTGCAGTTGGCTGACTGACACGTGGCCCAACAGGCCACCTGTCAGTTATGCAACTGCACCTGCAGTTAAGTCACTGAAGCTTCTGTTCGGCTTAGCGAGACACGGGTGGTTAGCTTCGGTTAATTAATTATACCTCCAGCGCACCCCTTTTTAGTTTTTTTCGAAAAGGAGGATGACCCCCGGCCTCTGCATCTGGGAGATGCATGCGGCCACAAACACCCCTTTTTAGTTGAAGAATGTATGAAATGTAATGAAATTCGGCATGTTTATATGAAATCCGACCGTGTCAGAATGAATTTATTTCGATTAGTTCGAATTCATGTATCACTGGCATTGGATGAACATGGAAAACAATACATACTAGCATTATTCCCAGGGTGATCACCACGTTTGCAGCAGTTTCACATGTACTCCCTCCGGTCCTTTCTAGTCTGCATACAAGTTTTGTCTGCAGTCAAAGTATCTCTACTTTGACCAATCTTATACAAAAAAGTATGCACTTTCACAATGTGCGAAGTAAAAAGGAACGGAAGGAGTACAAAGAGTTTGAGCAGCTTTTTAGCGTTTCTGTACATTGCAATCAAACACACAGGCCTGGCAATTCATAGAGAACATTCAAAACAATCGATGATTATGCATCTCAGCGACTCACATGTCAGAGGCAATATTTACTTCACAACTAAACATTAAAGAAAAAATTGATCGCCGCTGCTGACAACAAAGGGCGTCCCATTCGAAAATATCAAACACATATCTTGCTAAAATCAATGAGCAAAATTTGAGAAGGTTGTCCCATTCCAAAATATCAAATGCCTACGATTGTGGAATGGGCAGGGTTTGCCATCAGTTCAGACATTGACATGGCACCTTGTGCTAAATAAACCAGTTGTTCTTTTTGTTCAGTTCCACCAAAATCAACCAAATTCGCGCGTAGCTTGTATGATTTCGCCCTTATATGTTGCAACGCCTTGAACTTATGGGCACCTCCTTTCTTGTGGTGGAAATGAATGATTCGATGTATTCATGAACATTTTGTGCAGTTCCCGTTGAAATCAAGCTGAGCACCCCTGTTTGCACAAATACAAAAAAGTGATTAGTATAAAGCAAACTGTACTATGAATTGACAGTTTCAACAGGCACATACATGGTCCATGTTGAGCACACTTTTAGAAAAATGGAACTCACCAGAAAGAATCCTAGAACAACATTGTACTCGCGCATCACAGCAAAAAAATGGAGATTTGTCAGTCCTTCTGAGCTGAAGTTAGTTTGGTCTTGTGGGGAGTAATGTAACCATCCTTCAACTGCTCCTTCTGATGAGAAGATAGACAGGGCTTCTTCATCCTGGCATAATCGGAACTAGTCACTTCACGTACTCCATATTCTTCTTTAGAGGAAGATGATCCCTGTTTGCTCGAAAAAAGGAAAGGAAATATTTAAAACAGCACAGATAAAGCACTTCTCAAGGACAATACCACTTTTTCATGACAGTATCTAAACAGTAGCAGAACACCAATAGAGATGACAAAGCTCAATCATATGGATGAAATCAGTGGGTGAGTACCAACATTTGTCAGGAGGTTGATTGTGTAGAGCATACAGATGAAGCACTTCTTGGGAACCATCTGTTGCTATCTACGGGGGTGGCCATGCTTACTATATACTCCTCGATTAGTTTAATGTTTCCAACATCTTCTTGTGCAGTTCCACTAAAATATATGGTATCTTCAAAGAAGATCCCTGTTTGCACAAGTAGAGATAATTATGTATGGCATCAAATTAGTGGCAAAACAATTGCTCGTTCCAGCCATAGCAATAAATTAAGATGCAAAACTATATCATTACTTGTGTCATCACAGTTCCAGTGCTTCATTACAGCACCGGGAGTTGATTTTTGTTTTTCTTCCGCTTGTTCTTCCCCTTCATCACTTGGTTCAATAACAGACAAGCTTCGCCTTCAATGTAAGATTTGGCATGTCAATTAGGGAGCACAAGTATAGTACTAAACTTAATTTTCTGATGAAAGTGGCAAAATACAGGCCAGCAGTTGTGAAATATCCTTATCTTACCTCAATGGGATATTACGGTGCACATACAGATTGGAAGTCTTGTCTCCATTTGTGCAGTTCACTAAAATCAAGCAACATTATCGTACAAGTAGCACAACATATGAAAGCACACTGCAGAATCATGTGAAAGAAATCTAGTACTGACCTCTCATGATGCGGAATTCAAACAACTCGCAAGAAGAAGATCTGAACCAAATTCGCCTTACTGGATAGGAAGTAAGATCTCCTCTTGTGCAATTCCACTAAGATTAAGCAATCAAGCAACGTTGTCGGTGTGACATTTTGGTTGAACTGCACAAAACACTCTTAAAACAAAAGTGTTTTGTGCAGTGCAACAAAAGGTCACAATGGCAACGAGGTGAAGTAGATAACCCTGTTTACACAGAGGTGCAAAGGAAACAATTAGTGGTCAATAACGGTGGATGACACAGAAGCCAACAAAAAGAAGCATCTACCTTATCTAAATGGGAAAGAAAGCAAGACAGTAGCATTTCTCAAACGGTGGCATTGATTAATATTAACATAGAGATTATATTAACAATAAAATTCGTTAAACATGTAATTTTCTTTTAACTGTGGCATTGCATCAATTTTCCAGCAGCATTATTAGAGGGTGTTTGTTTACAGGGACATTTTGGTGTAGGGACTAAAAAAACTCCGTGTCAGTCACATCTAAACCAAACATGAGGGACTTTTCGGGACTAAAAGTGGGCATTTGGGACTAAAGAAAGAAGACCCCGAGGGAGTCTTTTTGGAACTTTTTCCAACAGTTGCCCCTGCCACGCATCGCACCTTGTTTTTGTTAGTTCATTACTAGGGGTAACATGGTCTTTTATCATGTCATTTAATAACCTCTAGTCCATGTTTAGTCCCTCGAACCAAGCGGGTAGGAACTAGGGAGTTTTTAACCAAACAGGGCCATAGATTAACGACAGCTAATGAGTTGCACGGGACAGTGGACACACCAGCACCATGTGCATCTACCGATGTATTGTGGCCATGCATAGTCTTTTGCAACAAAGAACAAACAACCAAGGAGCATATTTGTGTTGGTCCCAGTTTTGTTATCTTTAGACACCTTTCCCTATGTGAGCGCAGTAAATCTAGTCCTGCTCAAACTCTACAGCCTTGTCCCTTCCTTTCCTTTTTGAACTAGTACTTTTGCCCCTTCCTTTCCTCTTTGAACCACATCCTAGATTTATGTGATACAACTTTCCCCACTACTTTCCCCCATTCCTTTCCTCTTTGAACCACGTCCTAGATTCATGCTATACAACTTTCCCCCCTTCATTTCCTCTTTGAACCACGTCCTAGATTCATGCTATATACAACTTTTCCCACTACTTTCCCCCACTCCTTTCCTCTTTGAACCACGTCCTAGATTCATGGTATACATGTAGCTAGAGCAATGCATGTGGAGTAAGTAAAATATACTCCCTCCATCCGAAAATACTTGTCATCAAAATGGACAAAAAGGGATGTATCTACAACTAAAATACATCTAGATACATCCCCTTTTATTCATTTTGGTGACAAGTATTTCCAGACGGAGGGAGTACCTTAAGGTTCTTGGGGCGTGGTTCGGTGGGCGACGGGACGACGGTGAAGAAGAAGGGGTCGGAGGCCCTCCCGCGCCGCCTCTGGGTGGAAAGTGAACAGCAGCGCTGGTAGTAGATTCCCTCCCTCACCGACAGCGACAGCGTTAAGCCTCCTTCCCTTCCTGGCAGACGGATCCTGCCGGCTCTTTGAGCAGCAGTGAGGGGACAGAGAGGCCAATGAAGTCTTGTTTAGATCTGGAGAGGGCGAGAGAGTGTGAAGAGAGCAACTACAAGCGCCGAGGCTCCAGCGGGAGAGGGCGAGAGAGTGTGAAGAGAGCAATTACAAGCGCTGAGGCTCCAGCATGTATATATATACTGGAGAGAGAGTGTGAAGCGTGCAAACCCTAGAAAACATTTTGACCAGTCAAAGAATCCTCCTAGCAAAAATTATGCCCAAGTGTAGTTATCGAACCCAAGACCTCAAGTTTGATGAGCGAACAGGCTAACCAGCTACACAACCCTCCCGTTATGTTCAACGAGAGGAAAATAACCTTTTATACATTCCTGCATTCGTGTGACAAGCATGCCATGTTTTTTTTTTGTGTGTGTGTGGGAGTCATTAGGATTTCAATCATAATCGTGTCATGTGGCTTTGGTGGTAAGACTATCCATAGTGGTGCAGAAATAATGCAGCCTTTGTCACCTTGCCTCTCTCCACGTAGTATGTTGGGTCCCACCAGTCAGAGGGTGAAACAAACAAATTAATACGAAAAATTAAAAGCGCCAACGGTGTATCTTACTACCTCACACACATCTCGCTACTGCTCGGGAACACTTTCCAATTGATCCCTTTGTTCGCTCACGTACTATTTTAAGTGAATCCTTATTATAACATGCACACAAATTTTGGGCACTTGTATTTGACTTAAGTCAGTGTGCCACCGTATCTCGTATACTTACTACTCCCTCCGTCTAGGTGTAATAAGTCACGTTAGAACGTGCAACGGGACCAAGGTGCGTGTGTGTGCGTGTGTGTGTTTAACAGCATGTGTGTGTTAGAGAGTGCGACAGATCGACCTACTCCTACAGAGATATGGTGTGTAGTGTACGATTTTAGCCGCGAGAGTCGGTGCATCCTCTCGTTTCCGGGCATGTCCGGTAGGGACATGCGGACAGCTGCCACGCCCGCTCCTGACCAGCCTGGCCCACCCAAAGCCCCTCCACCGCCCGCACGCGCTTCTCACCCGAAACGGTCAGTGCCGCTCCAAAGAATCGGTGCCGCATTCATGCCCGGGTAGAGCAAACGCAACCTCTCACTGGCGCAAGAGTGATGGTTGCTTCGTCCGTCCAACTTACTGCTGGGTCTATGTGATTTGACGTCTCATTGGTCTTTATTACTGAGGTGGTAGGACTGCTGGATGTCCCACGCTTTCGGCGAAAGGAGGTATAGTAGATTACAATTTCCTCCATTCTTACAGCGGAGGAGTGCAAGAGCAGTGAAAACACGCAGGCTCAGTGATTACATGGCCCACCTAACACTATCACCGTGCGACACCTAACTCTTTACATAGTACTCCCTCCATTCCTAAATATTACTAGATGAGTCCCCGCTCGTTGCCGCGGAACAGCGGTATATCTCTCTGCGCAAAATTATTGATTTCATAGAACTAAAAAAAATCTATAACCGCATGACAAATGTGGTAGCCAAACTAAATAAACTCCCATCATCATTTAGATCATCCCACGTAAGGAAAAAAGATCAGCCAACTCCTACTGCATAATGGGATTATATTTTTCTTCTTGACATGTTAATGGGACTTAAAAGCTCACTTACATGCATGCTACCGGTGCATGCTTGCATGCAGACATGTTGATGTGATTTAAAACCCACTCACATGCATGTGCCACGGTATTTCTGCATGCTTGCATGTGGCTTAGTGCGGAGCCTCTCAACGTCTAGATAAGACGGCTATTATGACTGATTTACTTCATCTAACGGCTACGTCAATTTTGATGATGTGGCTCAAGGAGAGGATAGAGAATTCCTAGTAGTGGGGGCTAGCTATTACTAGTAGATAAGTCTTTGTAGAGATTCCACTAGGTGAACTACATACGGAACAAAATGAATGAATCTATACTTAAAATGCATCTATATACATCCGCATGTGGTTAATGGTGAAATCACTACAAAGACGTATATTTAGGAATGGAGGAAGTACTAGTATAGTACTAGTACGTACTGTAATTTATCAGCGAGATAAATTTGTACAATACTATGAAGCTTCCAGCTCCTGTTACATGTATCTTGCGTCCAAGGTTGCCCGTTGCAACATTTCATCAAATACAAAGGAGACTAATATGCATCCTATTGCATCTCAATGATTGACAGATCATAGCAAATATGTACTCCCTCGGTTCCAAAATAAGTGTCTCAATTTTGTGCAAACTTTAGTACAAAGTTGTACTACTACTAAAGTTGACACTTATTTTGGAACAGAGGCAGCTAAAGAAAAAAACGATCCATGCAGTCCCTAGCCCTTGAACCGTGAACCCTGACCAGGCTTCAATTTGCTGGCAACGTTCGAGATTCCTAATAAATGAAGTTTGCAACCTTTTGACCATCGGATCATTTTGTGCAGTTTCACCAAAATCAAGATGAGCATCCCTGTGGCAAAGAAATTGAAGAAGCGTGATTAGAATAAGATTACTAGGACTAGTTGATGAGACATAAACTCATCACAAATACAGTACGTAGAAGCCAGTAGAGGTATCAGGTATGTGCGGGGCAAAGAAGTAGAGAAATATCCACAGGGAGTGATGTGGGCAGCTGGAGCAGTGGTGCAAGCCAGCTGTAAAGGGAGTTGTTCCTGAGGGACGTAGCTCAACCTGAGGAGGGCGGCGGGAGGCGGCAACTGCCCACGTCGTGGCAGTGAGCAAGGGACGAAGGCAACCTCACCGGCTTTGTGAGAGAGAACAGCGGGGACCCCTGATCGGGACGTGCCGACATTGGGTTTTTGCCGTCGGCGACGGCCACCGCATCTACACTAAGCATCCACCCCTTCCCCAAGCGGACGTGATCCGCCGGGATGTTAGAGATGTGGCCACAGTCGTTTTGTGCGAGAGAGTGTGAAGAGAGCAACCCCAGCAAGCAACCGTGCAGGCTGGCCCGTCCTGACTATGTATATAGTGGAGCGGTTTCCTTTTCTCTCCATATGAATCTATCATATTGCGTACGTGCCACTGAAGAAAAAATATATTTATAAATGACGCGGCACCTACTACTCGTTCTCCTATAACCTTGCGCTTGGCATCTCCAAAATATTAACCTTGCGATTGGCTCTTCGCCTCTTCGGGAAGTCGAGCAATAATGGTAGTGCAGTATATATCATTCTGGCTATATGAGACCGAATGAATTGTTGTACGTCCACCACGTGGGCGAGGGTCGAGGGGCGAGGGAGAGTGCTACTACATACGGAGCAAAATGAGTGAATGTACACTCTAAAATACGTCTATATACATCAGTGTTTGGAGTATGTACTAGTAGTTCATATTGAAATCTACTAAAGGTCATATATATTCCAAACAATATGATATAATCTCTATAACCAAGGTAGTAGGGACGAGCAGTAAACGGAGGGAGTAGTAAATTTTTCTCCTCATCCTGCGAGCCACCGCGCGCATGGGCGAGGGAGGAGCAAGCTTCACCTCATCCTGCGAGCCACCGCGCCCATGGGCGGGGGAGACGGCGTACTAAGCAAGCTTCTCCTCGTTCTGCGAGTTGACGGGGCACATCAAAAGTACTCCAGTGTATAGAGCCTTGCCTCTAAGGTAGGCCCCACATGGTTTGCCTCTTTTTTTAATTTAACATAAAGCGTCAAGTCGCAATTTGTTTGTTCACCCATGGTAGACGATCCTCCCTCCACCAAGTGGACAACCAGTACACGTGCCAAATTACCACGTGGGCTGCCTTTTTCGTACAGAAATGAGCTCCACCGTCTACCCAAGCGGGTGTGGTTGGGAAAGAGACGGGAGTACGTGCGCCGTGCATGCACCTCTTCTCTTCATGCACGTCCCCCACCTACGTGGGTGTGTGTGAGAGATACAAACCATGTTCGTGAGTGTTTTTTGTTTTGTGGTGGGGGTGGGGGTGGGGTGGGGGTTGATTTCGTGAATTATTTGTGGGAATATGTGTCAATGACATCTCAAACAAAATTTTGCATGCAATGTGTGTGAAATGGAGGCCTATCCATATCATACATAGAGGGTCGAGCAATCCACGAGAAGAGAGGGAGGGCTCATAGCTATCGATAAAGTCGAAGAGAGGATCAAGTACGGGTGGGTGCGAGATCGATGAAGAGAGCCATCGCAATTGTGTGTGTGTGTGTGCAAGTCAAAGATATAGGGCGACTGGCCTACCGGAACGTTAGAGGGCACATGTCAAGTTTGTGTGTGGCAGGGAGACATGACTAGAGCGCTTGATGTATCGGTGTGTGTGGGGGGAGGGGGTGGGGGAGGGGTAGGCAGAGGCCTAACTATAGAGGTAGAACGACTCGTATATGTGTTGAGAAGGAGAGACCCAACTATGTCTTGAGGGAGATCGGTCGACATCCATACATAACTGAAGGACGGGAAATATGATGGGACAGAGAGAGAGGAGAGAGAGAGAGGAGAGAGGGAGGGAGGGAGAGGGATGGGTGATGGAGTTGCTTCTCGGAGATGTTGGGAGAGGCCTACTAGACAAACTGAGGGTGGAATTTGTTGGGGAACGTAGTAATTTCAAAACATTTCCTACGCTCACGCAAGATCATGGTGATGCATAGCAACGAGAGGGGAGAGTATTGTCCACGTACCCTCATAGACCGTAAGCGGAAGTGTTATGACAACGCGGTTGATGTAGTCGTACGTCTTCACGATCCGACCGATCCAAGTACCGAACATACGGCACCTCCGAGTTCAGCACACGTTCAGCTCGATGACGATCCCCGAACTCTGATCTAGCAAAGTGTCGGGGATGAGTTCCGTCAGCACGACGGCGTGGTGACGATGATGATGTTCTACCGGTGCAGGGCTTCGCCTAAACTCCGCGACGATATGACCGAGGTGGAATATGGTGGAGGGGGGCACCGCACACGGCTAAGGAACGATCACGTAGATCAACTTGTGTGTTCTAGGGTGCCCCCCTGCCCCCGTATATAAAGGAGCAAGGGGGGGCAGCCGGCCCTAGGAGGAGGCGCGCCGGAGGAGTCCTACTCCCACCGGGAGTAGGACTCCCCCCCTTTCCCTAGTTGGACTAGGACTTGGGGGGAAGGAGGAGAGGGGGAAAGGAAAGGGGGGGCACCGCCCCCCTTCCTTGTCCTATTCGGACTTGGGGGGAGGGGCGCGCGGCTGCCCCTTGGCCTCCTCTCCTCTTCCTCCACTAGGCCCAATAAGGCCCATTAGGTCACCGAGGGGTTCTGGTAACCTCCCCGTACTCCGGTAAAATGCCGATTTCACCCGGAACACTTCCGATGTCCAAACATAGGCTTCCAATATATCAATCTTTATGTCTTGACCATTTCGAGACTCCTCGTCATGTCCGTGATCACATCCGGGACTCCGAACAAACTTCGGTACATCAAAACTTATAAACTCATAATAAAACTGTCATCGTAATGTTAAGCGTGCGGACCCTACGGGTTCGAGAACTATGTAGACATGACCTAGAAATATTCTCGGTCAATAACCAATAGCGGAACCTGGATGCCCATATTGGCTCCTACATATTCTACGAAGATCTTTATCGGTCAAACCGCATAACAACATACATTGTTCCCTTTGTCATCGGTATGTTACTTGCCTGAGATTCGATCGTCGGTATCCAATACCTAGTTCAATCTCGTTACCGGCAAGTCTCTTTACTCGTTATGTAATGCATCATTCCGTAACTAACTCATTAGCTACATTGCTTGCAAGGCTTATAGTGATGTGCATTACCGAGAGGGCCCAGAGATACCTCTCCGACAATCGGAGTGACAAAACCTAATCTCGAAATACGCCAACCCAACATGTACCTTCGGAGACACCTGTAGTACTCCTTTATAATCACCCAATTACTTGTGACGTTTGGTAGCACCCAAAGTGTTCCTCCGGTAAACGGGAGTTGCATAATCTCATAGTTACAGGAACATGTATAAGTCATGAAGAAAGCAATAGCAATATACTAAACGATCAAGTGCTAGGCTAACGGAATGGGTCATGTCAATCACATCATTCTCCCAATGATGTGATCCCGTTAATCAAATGACAACACATGTCTATGGTTAGGAAACATAACCATCTTTGATTAATGAGCTAGTCAAGTAGAGGCATACTAGTGACATTATGTTGGTCTATGTATTCACACATGTATCATGTTTCCGGTTAATACAATTCTAGAATGAATAATAAACATTTATCATGATATGAGGAAATAAATAATAACTTTATTATTGCCTCTAGGGCATATTTCCTTCAGTCTCCCACTTGCACTAGAGTCAATAATCTAGATTACACAGTAATGATTCTAACACCCATGGAGTCTTGGTGCTGATCATGTTTTGCTCGTGGAAGAGGCTTAGTCAATGGGTCTGCAACATTCAGATCCGTATGTATCTTGCAAATCTCTATGTCTCCCACCTGGACTTGGTCCCAGATGGAATTGAAGCGTCTCTTGATGTGCTTGGTCCTCTTGTGAAATCTGGATTCCTTTGCCAAGGCAATTGCACCAGTATTGTCACAGAAGATCTTCATTGGTCCCGATGCACTAGGTATGACACCTAGATCGGAAATGAACTCCTTCATCTAGACTCCTTCATTTGCTGCTTCCGAAGCAGCTATGTACTCTGCTTCACATGTAGATCCCGCCATGACGCTTTGTTTAGAACTGCACCAACTTACAGCTCCACCGTTTAATAAAAACACGTATCTGGTTTGTGATTTAGAATCATCCGGTTCAGTGTCAAAGCTTGCATTGACGTAACCATTTACGACTAGCTCTTTGTCACCTCCATATACGAGAAACATATCCTTAGTCCTTCTCAGGTATTTCAGGATGTTCTTCACCGCTGTCCAGTGATCCACTCCTGGATTACTTTGGTACCTTCCTACCAAACTTATTGCTAAGCATACGTCAGGTCTGGTACACAGCATTACATACATGATAGAGCCTATGGCTGAAGCATAGGGAACATCTTTCATCTTCTCTCTATCTTCTGTTGTGGTCGGGCATTGAGTCTGACTCAATTTCACACCTTGTAGCACAGGCAAGAACCCTTTCTTTGCCTGATCCATTTTGAACTTTTTCAAAACTTTATCAAGGTATGTGCTTTGTGAAAGTCCAATTAAGCGTCTTAATCTATCTCTATAAATCTTGATGCCCAATATGTAGGCAGCTTCACCGAGGTCTTTCATTGAAAAACTTTTATTCAAGTATCCCTTTATGCTATCCAGAAATTCTATATCATTTCCAATTAATAATACGTCATCTACATATAATATCAGAAATGCTACAGAGCTCCCACTCACTTTCTTGTAAATACAGGCTTCTCCAAAAGTCTGTATAAAACCATATGCTTTGATCACACTATCAAAGCGTTTATTCCAACTCCGAGATGCTTGCACCAGTCCATAAATGGATCGCTGGAGTTTGCACACTTTGTTAGCACCTTTTGGATCAACAAAACCTTCTGGTAGCATCATATACAACTCTTTTTCCAGAAATCCATTCAAGAATGCAGTTTTGACATCCATTTGCCAAATTTCATAATCATAAAATGCGGCAATTGCTAACATGATTCGGACAGACTTAAGCATCGCTACGGGTGAGAAACTCTCATCGTAGTCAACCCCTTGAACTTGTCGAAAACCTTTCGCAACAAGTCGAGCTTTATAGACAGTTACATTACCATCAGCGGTAGTCTTCTTCTTAAAGATCCATTTATTCTCAATGGCTTGCCGATCATCGGGCAAGTCAACCAAAGTCCATACTTTGTTCTCATACATGGATCCCATCTCAGATTTCATGGCCTCTAGCCATTTTGCGGAATTTGGGCTCATCATCGCTTCCTCATAGTTCGTAGGTTCATCATGGTCAAGTAACATGACTTCCAGAATAGGATTACCGTACCACTCTGGTGCGGATCTTACTCTGGTAGACCTACGAGGTTCAGTAGAAACTTGATCTGAAGTTTCATGATCAATATCATTAGCTTCCTCACTAATTGGTGTAGTTGTCACACGAACCGGTTCTTGTGATGAATTACTTTCCAATAAGGGAGCAGGTACAGTTACCTCATCAAGTTCTACTTTCCTCCCACTCACTTCTTTCGAGAGAAACTCCTTCTCTAGAAAGGATCCGAATTTAGCAACAAAAATCTTGCCCTCAGATCTGTGATAGAAGGTGTACCCAACAGTCTCTTTTGGGTATCCTATGAAGACACATTTCTCCGATTTGGGTTCGAGCTTATCTGGTTGAAGTTTCTTCACATAAGCATCGCAGCCCCAAACTTTAAGAAACGACAACTTTGGTTTCTTGCCAAACCACAGCTCATGAGGCGTCGTCTCAACGGATTTTGATGGTGCCCTATTTAACGTGAATGCGGCCGTCTCTAAAGCATAACCCCAAAATGATAGCGGTAAATCTGTAAGAGAGATCATAGATCGCACCATATCTAGTAAAGTACGATTACGATGTTCGGACACACCATTTCGTTGTGGTGTTCTGGGTGGCGTGAGTTGCGAAACTATTCCGCATTGTTTCAAATGCAGACCAAACTTGTAACTCAAATATTCTCCTCCACGATCAGATCGTAGAAATTTTATTTTCTTGTTACGATGATTTTCCACTTCACTCTGAAATTCTTTGAACTTTTCAAATGTTTCAGACTTGTGTTTCATTAAGTAGATATACCCATATCCACTCAAATCATCTGTGAAGGTGAGAAAATAACGATACCCACCGCGAGCCTCAACATTCATTGGACCACAAACATCAGTGTGTATGATTTCCAACAAATCAGTTGCTCGCTCCATAGTTCCGGAGAACGGCGTTTTAGTCATCTTGCCCATGAGGCACGGTTCGCAAGTACCAAGTGATTCATAATCAAGTGATTCCAAAAGCCCATCAGTATGGAGTTTCTTCATGCTCTTTACACCGATATGACCTAAATGGCAGTGCCACAAATAAGTTGCACTATCATTATCAACTCTGCATCTTTTGGCTTCAACACTATGAATATGTGTATCACTACTATCGAGATTCAACAAAAATAGACCACTCTTCAAGGGTGCATGACCATAAAAGATATTACTCATATAAATAGAACAACCATTATTCTCTGATTTAAATGAATAACCGTCTCGCATCAAACAAGATCCAGATATAATGTTCATGCTCAACGCTGGCACCAAATAACAATTATTTAGGTCTAAATCTAATCCCGATGGTAGATGTAGAGGTAGCGTGCCGACCACGATCACGTCGACATTGGAACCATTTCCCACGCGCATCGTCACCTCGTCCTTAGCCAATCTTCGCTTAATCCATAGTCCCTATTTCGAGTTGCAAATATTAGCAACAGAACCAGCATCAAATACCCAGGTACTACTGCGAGCATTAGTAAGGTACACATCAATCACATGTATATCACATATACCTTTGTTCACTTTGCCATCCTTCTTATCCGCCAAATACTTGGGACAGTTCCGCTTCCAGTGTCCAGTCTACTTGCAGTAGAAGCACTCAGTCTCAGGCTTAGGTCCAGACTTGGGTTTCTTCTCTTGAGCAGCAACTTGTTTGTTGTTCTTCTTGAAGTTCCCCTTCTTCTTCCCTTTGCCCTTTTTCTTGAAACTGGTGGTCTTGTTAATCATCAACACTTGATGCTCCTTCTTGATTTCTACCTCCGCGGCTTTTAGCATTGCGAAGAGCTCGGGAATAGTCGTGTCCATCCCTTGCATATTATAGTTCATCATGAAGCTCTTGTAGCTTGGTGGCAATGATTGAAGAATTCTGTCAATGACACTATCATCAGGAAGATTAACTCCCAGTTGAATCAAGTGATTATTATACCCAGACATTTTGAGTATGTGTTCACTGACAGAACTATTCTCCTCCATCTTGCAGCTGTAGAACTTATTGGAGACTTCATATCTCTCAATCCGGGCATTTGCTTGAAATATTAACTTCAACTCCTCGAACATCTCATATGCTCCATGACGTTCAAAACATCGTTGAAGACCTGGTTCTAAGCCGTAAAGCATGGCACACTAAACTATTGAGTAGTCATCAGCTTTGCTCTGCCAGACGTTCTTAACGTCGTCAGTTGCATCAGCAGCAGGCCTGGCACCTAGCGGTGCTTCCAGGACGTAATTCTTCTGTGCAGCAATGGGGATAATCCTCAGGTTACGGACCCAGTCCGTGTAATTGCTACCATCATCTTTCAACTTTGCTTTCTCAAGGAACGCATTAAAATTCAACGGAACAACAGCACGAGCCATCTATCTACAACAAACATAGACAAGCAAAATACTATCAGGTACTAAGTTCATGATAAATTTAAGTTCAATTAATCATATTACTTAAGAACTCCCACTTAGATAGACATCTCTCTAATCCTCTAAGTGATTATGTGATCCATATCAACTACACCATGTCCGATCGTCACGTGAGATGGAGTAGTTTCAATGGTGAACATCAATATGTTGATCATATCTACTATATGATTCACGCTCGACCTTTCGGTCTCCGTGTTCCGAGGCCATATCTGTTATATGCTAGGCTCGTCAAGTTTAACCTGAGTATTCCGCGTGTGCAACTGTTTTGCACCCGTTGTATTTGAACGTAGAGCCTATCACACCCGATCATCACGTGGTGTCTCAGCACGAAGAACTTTCGCAACGGTGCATACTCAGGGAGAACACTTCTTGATAATTTAGTGAGAGATCATCTTAAAATGCTACCGTCAATCAAAGCAAGATAAGATGCATAAAGGATAAACATCACACGCAATCAATATAAGTGATATGATATGGCCATCATCATCTTGTGCTTGTGATCTCCATCTTCGAAGCACTGTCGTGATCACCATCGTCACCGGCGTGACACCTTGATATCCATCGTAGCATCGTTGTCGTTACGCCATCTATTGCTTCCACGACTATCGCTACCGCTTAGTGATAAAGTAAAGAAATTATAGGGCATTTGCATTTCATACAATAAAGCGACAACCATATGGCTCCTGCCAGTTGCCGATAACTTCGGTTACAAAACATGATCATCTCATACAATAAAATATAGCATCACGTCTTGACCATATCACATCACAACATGCCCTGCAAAAACAAGTTAGACGTCCTCTACTTTGTTGTTGCAAATTTTTACGTGGCTGCTACGGGCTTGAGCAAGAACCGTTCTTACCTACGCATTAAAACCGCAATGATAGTTCGTCAAGTTAGTGTTGTTTTAACCTTCGCAAGGACCGGGCGTAGCCACACTCGATTTAGCTAAACTGAGAGAGACAGACACCCGCCAGCCACCTTTAAGCACGAGTGCTCGTAACAGTGAAACTAGTCTCGCGTAAGCGTACGCGTAATGTCGGTCCGGGCCGCTTCGTCTCACCCGGAACACTTCCGATGTCCAAACATAGGCTTCCAATATATCAATATTTATGTCTCGACCATTTCGAGACTCCTCGTCATGTCCGTGATCACATCCGGGACTCCGAACAAACTTCGGTACATCAAAACTTATAAACTCATAATAAAGTTGTCATCGTAACGTTAAGCGCGCGGACCCTACGGGTTCGAGACTATGTAGACATGACCTAGAACTATTCTCGGTCAATAACCAATAGCGGAACCTGGATGCCCATATTGGCTCCTACATATTCTATGAAGATCTTTATCGGTCAAACCGCATAACAACATACATTGTTCCCTTTGTCATCGGTATGTTACTTGCCCGAGATTCGATCGTCGGTATCCAATACCTAGTTCAATCTCGTTACTGGCAAGTCTCTTTACTCGTTACGTAATGCATCATTCTGTAACTAACTCATTAGCTACATTGCTTGCAAGGCTTATAGAGATGTGCATTACCGAAAGGGCCCAGAGATACCTCTCCGACAATCGGAGTGACAAAACCTAATCTCGAAATACGCCAACCCAACATGTACCTTCGGAGACACCTGTAGTACTCCTTTATAATCACCCAGTTACGTTGTGATGTTTGGTAGCTCCCAAAGTGTTCCTCCGGTAAACGGGAGTTGCATAATCTCATAGTTACATGAACATGTATAAGTCATGAAGAAAGCAATAGCAATATACTAAACGATCAAGTGCTAGGCTAACGGAATGGGTCATGTCAATCACATCATTCTCCCAATGATGTGATCCCGTTAATCAAATGACAACACATGTCTATGGTTAGGAAACATAACCATCTTTGATTAATGAGCTAGTCAAGTAGAGGCATACTAGTGACGTTATGTTGGTCTATGTATTCACACATGTATCATGTTTCTGGTTAATACAATTCTAGCATGAATAATAAACATTTATCATGATATGAGGAAATAAATAATAACTTTATTATTGCATCTAGGGCATATTTCCTTCAGAATTGCAATGTTATCAATAAGAGTGGGGATGTGTTTTTGTGTGTGCCTGTGTGTGATAGATCTGTCGGGACGCATCCATGGATGATGAAGGGGAACCATGTGTTTGGTAAGCAAACCTAACTAGATCGGTAGATCAATTGTTGTTTGTCGGAGGAAGGGAGAGACACAACTAATGAGGTAGATTGATCGATGTGTGGGTAAAACGAGTTATAAGGACCTAGTTGGCTATATGTATAGCAAGAGATCGGTCGGTGTACGTCCATTTGTTAGAGGCAAATAAGGCCCCGCGAGACGGATAGACAGAGAGAATGGAGCTAGGAGGTGGTGCGAGAGGCCCAACTACTAGCTAGATAGGGGGAGGAGTGTGCGGTTGTGAGATCGATTAAAAGAGGGGTGAGAGTTTACACGTGTGTCTGACCATATGAGAGACACGAGGCAAGGACACATAAGGGAGGAGATTGAAGCTGTGTGTGTATGCTGTAGGCAGGCATCGCTGGAGAGGTTTATCGAACGGTGTGTGTAGGAAAGGAGTTGTGGAGGCTCTGGGAGAACGACCTAAAGAAAAAAATGAATGTGCCCGGTGGATAGAATGCCGAGGGAGGGTTAGGGCGAGGAGGGCGTATGCATGCACGATAGAAAGTTAGTGGTAGCTACAAAGGTTAGAGGATCGTGTGGGTGTAAGAGACTAACAAAGATCATAATTTGATATGAAAGCGGATTCATATATTTGAATAGGAGATCATAGTGTTTTAAACATTGCATGCATGAATATAGCGGTGATACACGTGATGTGCACATGTTATACCATAATGTGATAATGCATGGCGTTTGCAACTCACAGCTAAATGCCAAACAATCTAAACCATACTATACATCAAACAATCTCACATTTTATTTGAATTTGTGATAATGTGCGGCGTTTGCAGCTTACAACTAAATATCGAGCAATCTAAACAATACTATATATCAAACATTCTCACATTTTATTTGAATTTGTGGTAATGTGTGGTGTTTGCAACTCACATCTAAATACTTGTAGGCGTAGGGGGCGGGGCACCATACATAATGTGATAAACACATTATACGTATGAGACATGGTTTAGATTATGAAGATCTAGCTAGAGCTAGAAGTGTAATGTGATTTGAAATCAAAATAAAGTGGATTCAAAAAATCTAGTTCGAGTTCATATAGTACACATAGTTCATATGTAACTCAATACTGATCATGTGGTGTGCTGTGAAGATAATACACAAACGATGGTTTAACTTGACAATAATGATGATTGTAGATCTTATTAAAACAGAGAAACGAATTCAAATGCTTTGACTTCACAACAATCATTACTGTAGATCTTATTCAAATTTAGTTCATATTGAAGCGGTAGTATATGCGTTTGGAATGCACTAAAACGTTCATTTGAGTAGTAGGTTGCATGCATTATACACGTAGCGAAATATTTCAATTGAACATAACATGAATTCAAAGTTTTGAGTGACATTTGTAGTGCGCATTGATTTGGTACAGTACACGTTAGGCTTGTCCGGAAATTTCAACCCGCGCCTTGTTAGCCCGAAATATTTCAGATATATCTTTGTCTCGTTGTGCTCCGACAACTCCCTCCATCTCAACCCGCGCCTTGCTATTCCGAAATTACAATGCGCGCGAAAACTCCCACCTCCTGTGAAATCCCGCCAAGCAAAATGCCTGTGGTACCCCTGAACTGAAAGAACCGCCTCAAATCGGTGGGGGGGGTACTTTTGTAACTTACCCCACATTTCGGACAAGCGCGTCTCTAAGCCATGGTTCCCCACTGCCATCCCATCCGCCCACCCATTTGTACACCGAGGCTGCGAAAACCCGCGACGAAACCCCACACCCTGCTCCGTCCGCCACCCAGTCGGAGCCTCTTCCCCGACGACATCGTCCACAGCAACACCTCGATGTCCCTCATCCACCGTACCGGATGAGGATCCTTCGTCGATCTCATCGTCCTGTCGGTTCAGCCACCCCGTCCTCCACCTTCAAGGAGCTGCCCCGATGTTCCCCTCATCTTTCGCGCCACCTCCATTCCCACACCGCCGTCTTCACCTGCACCACCGGAAGAGCATCATCATCACCGTTTCCTCGGATGAAGCTGCGGCCTAATCGGCGCCACCAAAGAGGTTGTACACTAATCGCCGCATTTTCTTCTTGATTCAATCTCACGGTGCTGCCGGCGCTCGGTCCCAAGCCGACACGGCACGGCTCCATCCACGGCGGCGTCGCCGGCCACTTCCTCCATGGCGTCGCTCCCTCGGCGGCGACGTCCACATCAGTAGGAGTTGCTGCTGCTTTGGCTCTCGCTCGCGCTGCTGCTCTGCTCTTGCTCTCGGTCCCCTGCCTGGTCTGCTCTTGCTATTGCTCTTGCTCGCGCTGCTGCTCTCGCTCTTGCTCTTGCTCGCGCTACTGCTCTCGCTCTTGCTCTTGCTTGCGATGGTGCTCCGATTTGGCTACACTTCAGTCGACTGAATCGACTTTTGGGTCAGTCGATTTTCAAGGGGTGGGCTCGCCAGGGTGAAGGAAGAACCAGCCGCAGCGGGCAGGGGGGCTCGCCGGAGAGGTACCCCACTATCTATCTTAGGGTTCAGGATGGGGGCGGTGGTCGCCGGTGTTGGCGGGGCGTTGGCGGGGCGGTGGCGTGGGGATCGCTGG
>NC_041385.1:258716577-258718922 GCF_002162155.2 Triticum dicoccoides | reverse complement strand
GGGGGGCTTAGAGGGATGGCCGGGGCGGCGGCGGACCGGCGGTGGGGAGTGTTTTTGGGGCAGGCGGGGCGGCGCACCGCCGGCCGCGGGCGGCGGGGGGCTGCTGTTTGGCCGGTGATGGCTGGCGGCTCAGAGGGGGTGGAGGTTGAAGATGAACCGCAGGCCCTTGATTTCATATCCAACGGCTGCAGAATCGACTGACCAGAGATGAAAAAGTCAATCGACCGACGTGTAGCCTCACCTTTCTAGTGCGTTTAGTTTCGACAGCAAAATTCAGTTTTGACAGTTAGGTTCAGTTTCGACAGCAAAATTCAGTTTCGACAGTTAGGTTCAGTTTTGACAGTTAAGTTCAGTTTCGACAGTTAAGTTTAGAGATGAGCGGCTGATGTATTTTACATCTAGCACTTTGTGGTTATGTATTTTACGTCATGTATTGGAGATGCTATTAGAATTCCACTCAGGTTAACGTTGTTTGCTGTCTCTCTTGTCCTGCTTCAGCCTCGGCGTCGTACAACTCACCGGAGCTGCTCCAACGACGAAACCCTCCATCACAGCGGAGCAGTACCTCGGGCTCCATCTCCAGACGCCTAAGATCTTCTTCCCCTCCTCTGACAGCAAAGTCAGCCGGAGCATCCTCATCGACCAACCCAATCACGCTGAGACCGACATGGCTTCGCCAAAGAGGTTGTACACTTGTTGCATCTCTTTTTTCCTCTACATGTTATATATATTGTCCACTGAGCACACGGATTTGTTCCTTTAGCGTCTCCTTGAAAGAAAAAATGTAGGAATTTTAATTTTCACTTGTCCTCCTTTTCAAATTCCTATTCATGAAGCACAAGACTAAGAGATAGTAGCATAATAGCATTATAACCGTACATTTTCTTGTGGTTTGACCTAATCTCACCATGCTTCTTTGCATCCTATGATCTTCCAATTGTTGTGAATCAAACACCCAGATTGGCAGAAATCCTGTGTTTTTAAATTCTCTGTTTTGCACGTGCATTCGTATCCTATTCTTGTCTATTTCCTATCCCTGCATTGTTGGAATCCTCCAATTCAAACGAGCCCTTACAGAATTACTTCTCTTACAGATAGTTGTCAAAGAAAACCTTGCGTGGTTTGTCCCGCTCCTGCTGCGCCATCGTCCACCCAGCTCAGCTGCTCCAACGACAGACGGGTCCAGCACAGTAGGGATCCGGCCTCCAGACTGTGTTTCGCCACCTCAGATCTTCTTCCCCGCCGCTGGCAGCCATGAAAACTGCATTACCATCATCAACCAAGCAGATGACCTCAAGGACTACATGGGTCCGCAAGAGAGGTCGCACTCTTTCGTGTCTGCTTACGTTATGCATCGCTTAATATTACATGCTACTTTATCGTCCAGTTCACCAATTAGACCCCTGAGTCAGCTCCAAACTAATGGTCAAACTTGAGTTTTTAAATGGTTGTGGGGTACATATCGGGGCCGCTATCAATAGTATCTATCTACTATCTGGTTAATATCCGGTGTCTACTATGAGTTTCATGTTGGGTGGGAAACAAACAGTAAAGAAGCCATTATCTGTATTTATTAACTGAAGCCATTATCTGCCTGCTATTATTGGTTTTGGGTCTATCCACAGGTTGCTACCATCACTCTGTATTTCTGCATGCACTCCTTACATAATCTCACTATGTTTTATTCCTATGCATGACAGTTATTGTAAACAATGGAACTGAACATGTAGAGCAAAAGAGACGAGCCTTGCGTGGCAATATAATTTCATGCAGACGTTGCTCCATGGTAGGCGCAAAGGCAGCCCCCCTCCACGCATTTCGGATTGTAATCGAGAGGAAGATATCTGTTCTGAAGGGGATTCAGAAGGAGAAGATAACTCCTATTTACCCCCTGAGGTCTTCGCTCTAACTTGGCATGCTGATGTTGGTTATATCATACATATGGTGTCTTGCATTGCTTACTTTATACATCAAATATGTCATCTGCTTAGTTTAGACATCCTTCGTGCGAATGCCATCTGCTTAGTTTATTCATCATTTATGTGAATTATGCAACGCCACCTTGTTTAGCCAGGCGTCATATATGTGAATTTTGCAATGCCATCCTACTTAGCCAGTCATCTTATATGTAAATTATATCAGTCCATCCTTTTTTTTCATTACATATTACATTCGTCAACAATGTTAGTACATTCAGCTGCTCTTCGTGTGCATCAGCCATTTGACATGGTGATGGCAAATTCTGGAGTGAAAACAAGGTCTTCTGAGCAAACTATGCTATCTGACGAAGCGCATATCTCGCTGGTTATGGATAGCTCCTCAGAGGAGGATTCAGAGACAGATGA
>NC_041385.1:258677658-258716265 GCF_002162155.2 Triticum dicoccoides | reverse complement strand
CCCCCCGAGGTGTATGCTCTAACTTGGCAGGGTTATGTTGCTCATATCGTGCGTATGGTGTCTTGCATTGCTATGCCATTTGATTAGTTTAGACATGCTTTGTGTGAATGCCACCTGTTCAGTGTCTAATTACCATATATGTGAATTATGCATTGCCATCTTGTTGCAAGACATTATATATGTGAATTATACAATGCTATCTTGTTGCAAAGGCATTATATATGTGAATTATGCAATGACATGCTGTTTAGCCAATCATCATGTATGTGAATTATATCATGCTATCATTTTTTTGTATTACGTGTTCCATTTGTCGACAACGTTTGTATATTCAACTACTCTTCCTGTGCATCAGCCATTTAAAGCGGTGATGGAAGTATCTGGAGTGAAAACAAGGTATTCAGAGCAGACAATGCTACCTGCTGAAGCAGACATCTTGCTGGCTACAGAGAGCTCCTCAGAGGAGGATTCAGAGACTGATGACCAGTCCTATTTCCCCCCAGAGGTCTATGCTCAAACTTGGCAGGGTTATATTACCCATGTCATGCATGTTGTCTTGCATTGCTTAGTTTTTACATCATATATAGATTGCCATCTGCTTACTTGCTTACTATATAAATCATATATTTGAATTATATCATGCCATCATGTTTACATAGTACATACACATCATCTATCTGAATTATGGCATGGCAACCCATTTAATAAAGACATCATATAGTTATATCATCTCATCCTGTTTAGTGTTTACAGTCATCATATTTAGAATTATGGCATTCTATCCATGAATGTATGTGAATTATGGCATGCCAACCTATTTAATAAACACATTATATAGTTATGTCATGTCATCCTGTTTACATAGTCTCATATTTTGAACTATGTCTTTCCATCTTTTTTAGTTAGCCATCATAATGTGAAATTGTGTCATGCTATCCTGTTTAGTTAGCCATCATATATGTGAAATTGTGTCATGCTATCCTGTTTGGTTAGACAACATAAATATGAATTATTTCATGCCCTCTTTTATTCCCCACTATCCATTGCACCTGTCTATCATAAATGTCTATACTATCAATTACTTTTCTTGTTTATCAGCCATTTGAATTGGAGAGCGTGATGGCAGTATCTAAGGGAGTAACAACACGGTCTTCAGAAAAGATAGTGCTACCAGTTGATGCAGATAGAACCACGGTTGTACTTGCCCAAGGACTAGTTCCACCACACATAACCCAGACTCTCGCAGATTGTACCCCTACCCAGTTGGACAAAGAACCAGCTACACCCCTTCTAACCCCAACCCCGGCAGATAGTAACCCAGTTCCAGTTGACACAGCACCGTCTCCACTACAAAGCACCCAAACACGAGCGGTTAGTAAGGGAACTGCAGTGCCCAAAGCACGAGGACCACCACTCCGAATCCCAACTCAACGCTTAAAGGAGAAGAATATTTGTTCTCAGGTCAGGTTCTGTAGCTATGGTTCATACTTCTTTGCTCTTGCATTACTGTATTTACTCATACCAACTATTTTCAAATTTGAAGGATGGAATTGAAACTCCAATGGCGCAATAGGTATGTCTTAAACTTGTTTCTTTAACTGGTTTGCTGTTGTAACCTGCTCTATGTTGATTTCAGTTTCAATTGAATAAACAATTATGTTCTCATGTCATGCACATTACAAGTGTTGTTATTGCTCTATAGTTACCCACACTTATATTCTGTCTATTCTGATTTGTCTTGAACAAATATTATTTGAATTGTGTCTCTATCTTGATTTGGCAACAAAAACTAGAATGATATAGACCATAAAGTGACCATGGCACATAGATATATGTTTGTTTCATGTTGTTATCCTGTCCACTTTACTACTGAACTCATTTACCAAAATGAGTTTCATATACAACATGGTAAACATGTGATGTGTCTGCTTGTTTCTCTTTTAGAATGCGGACAAAATATTGAAGAACAGTACCGCGTTATCCAATGGTAAAGGAAGTAATGCAGATAAGGTTCAAGATAGTGAGACATCCCTGTTGGTCTCCAAGAAAGCTGATAAAAACTATCTTGACGACAGTGAGGGAACCCAAAAGTCCTGTCTTGATGTAGTGTTCGAGTTACTGGCCACTACTGCTGGCACAAGCTCTTCGAACTCGCTGCCTGAATCAGTTCGTCTTCTTGAGTCTCAACTTCAAGTTGAAAGACATCGATCAGATGTGCTGCGACAGGAAGCTCAAGGACTGAGGAAGTCCCTGCAGAATTCAGATGCATATTTTCTGGTGCAACAGCAAGCGCTGGAGGATTTAAGCGCCAAATAAGAGAAAGTTAATAAGCTTGCTAAGCATCTTGCCAGCATTATGGGTACCCAGGATATTGTTTCTTGAGATCTTCTGAAGTGGTTTCAGTTCTAGATTTGTTTTGCTGTGGCGTTTATTTGCGCTGGTCGCCAACTTTGACAACCAGTGTATATGATATGCTGCTTTGTTCCCTATATTTGCACTGGTGGCGAACTTTGATGCCTAGTGGATGTAATCTCTACTCCTAATGGACGAATTGGTTGAATAGTCCCCCCCACTTTCAACCGGTTTATTTCCAACCGGTTTATTTTCAACCGGTTTTTCTTTGTCCCACCTCCCACCAGCCCCTCCCACCGGTTTTTCTCTTTTCTCGTCTGACCGGCAATACCCAACGTATTTATGGTAATCAATACCCAATGTATTTATGGTAATCAATCATAATTAATCCACGTATAGTAATAAATCAATCCAGGTATGGTAAGGTCATAACTCAGGAAATTTTGAATATGGTAATTATATGGTAATAAATTTAAATTACCCCAAAGGCTATCAATCCAGGTATGGTAAGGCCATAACTCGGGAAATATCGAATATGGTAATAAATTTAAATTACCACCAGGTATGGTAAGGCTATCCACGTATAGTAATAAATCATATAGTAATAAATCATAATTAATCCACATATAGTAATAAATCAATCCAGGTATGGTAAGGTCATAACTCAGGAAATTTTGAATATGGTAATTATATGGTAATAAATTTAAATTACCCCAAAGGCTATCAATCCAGGTATTGTAAGGCCATAACTCGGGAAATATCGAATATGGTAATAAATTTAAATTATCACCAAGTATGGTAAGGCTATCCACGTATAGTAATAAATCATAATTAATTCACGTATAGTAATAAATCAATCCAGGTATGGTAAGGTCATAACTCAGGAAATTTTGAATATGGTAATTATATGATAATAAATTTAAATTACCCCAAAGGCTATCAATCCAGGCCGTATGGTAAGGCCATAACTCGGGAAATATCGAATATGGTAATAAATCAGCGATCCGTCCGCATTACTAGCTCATCCGATAAATCAGCGATCGAGTAATTAAACCGTGCAGTAATTAGTACTCCCTCCGTATATGAAAGGAACCGCCGGAGTATTCCATAGATTAGCCACAGGATTTTGGCAATCTCGCTGTGGCATCTCGGATTTCGGAAATCACGCGCCCGCAGACGCCGCCGTGCCCCCCCCCCTGCAACCACCGCCGGAATCGGAGGCGAACGCGATCGCAATCGCGACGTGTATATATATACAAGGACGTACTACGTGCACAAGGGCCTGCAAGCAAACCCCAGTGCTCCTGATCACCATGCATTTCTTCCAGGTCGTCATGGCGTGGATGTTCCCGTGCGCTGTGTGGGCGGCGATGGCGCCGGCCGTGGCGACGGCAGCGACCACGAACGGCGCTTCGAGCGTTGAGCAGGGCAGCTCCTTGTTGCCGGCGTTCGGCCCTGGCGACGCTAAGGTGGCCTCCGACCCGGGCTCCTCCCCGGCGTCGAGGTCGTCCACCTCCTCCTCCTTGCTCGGCGCCCGAAGCAGCTCGTCGAACAGCGCGCGCTCACCGGTGAGGGAGGGCGGTGACACGGCCGCACGAAAGGGCCACGCGCTAAGGCGGTGCCTGCGCAGGTTCGCCAGAAATCTGCAGCGCGCCGGTGCTGCGGACGAGCGGCTAGACGGGCGCGGGAGACGGAAGGGCCGGGCGACGAAGCCGGACGGGAGGGTCGCCGCCGGCGAGGACGGCACCGCCCGGGCGAGGGAGGAGGCCGTCGCGAGCGCGATCGCCTACTGCAAGGAGTCGAGCCGGCAGCGCTGCAGGCCGCCGTTGGCTCCCTCGCCCAGCTTGGACGGCTGGCTCCTCGTTCGTCCGGAGGAGGAGATCGGCACCAGCGCCACGAGCGCTGTCTCGCCCTGCGAATGCGAGGCGCAGGGCACCTCGAGCGCCGCCGCCCCCCACCACGGCCACGCGGCCTGCGACAGTACGTGTTGTCAACCGATCCGTCGGTCGATCTGCTCTGCTGCACCCGTGCACGTCTAAACCGTCGTTGATCTCCTTCGTGCAATAGAATGTGGCGGCGGTAGGCCGTCGACGGTGGAAACTCGGCGAGGTCCAGCCGGGGAGATGGAAAAGGGTGACGCTGTCGACGGGCTTGACGGGGACGTCCTTAGGATAACGAGTTACTTCGCCGCCAAATATGTGCGCGCGGTGCGCCATTGAAGAATAGCTCGGGGTCCGTCTCACATGAGGCGAAGCAAACAGTTTTTCATAATATAGAGGACCTTGTCTTACGTACCTTCGATCTTGTATGATCTGTCGAGTAGTAGTAATATGATTGTAGTAAGATCTGTCCATATCAATTGTCGATCTTATTCTTATATGATATGATGGCTTGCAGCGTTCCTAAGATCTAACGAGAATCTCCTGGAGTTAACGACACAATCGTTCGATTGTTTCTGAATCAGACTGCAATTTTGAAGCTTAATTGGCAAAGGAGTTAAGATATAGACAATCCTATTTATTCGAACTAGCTTTGCTGAATCGAAAGAAAAGAGACAACTTGGATTCAATCAAAAGAAATTAGAAGATTTTAGTACTGGCATGTATTCACCTCAATCAAAAGAAACTAGGTCACCACTATATGCTCTGTTTGTACTCTACACATGAGGAATATATTCACCTTTAACTTCTTTTTTTGCGGAAATAAGACTTTCATTCATCAACCACGGTCATTACACTCCAGATTTTACATAGAGCGTGAATTCCATCCGGTGCATGCCCATGCACGTTGAATTATCAAATGAGTATAAAGTTGGTCTTTTTTTTAACTACTACACTCCAGATTCTCGAGCATGGAGATAGGCGAGTTGTAGACCAAGAGCTGGTACAGATATAGGCGAGTTGTAGACAAGAGCTGGTGGGCAGCAAGAAACGCATGCACACCAAAGAACAAATCTGAGTCACATGCCTACTTCTATTGGTTTCTACAAAGAGCGGCTAGCTTAGATCTTAGACCAGTCGGTCACTGTCGAGGTCGCCAAGGTGATCTTACAGCACTGCCGTGGGGATTTCTCATATGATTTTATGTAGGCAAGCCGCAAGCGGTGGTGGTGATTGGCTGGGTGGTGTCACTGCCTTGGGAAGAGACGAAGTGATGGTAAAAGTAAGCAGGATCCGATGATTCTTCTGTGGGGATAGCCAAAGTCAAGATGTCGACTACAGACTCGTCGCAGACTTGCAGTGAACCTGGATGCGGCGAGCCTGATTTGTGGATCGATGGCGGGTCTTGACTTTGTTAGGCTGGGATTGGATGGTTGCGGAGGGTGGTGTGCTTGGTTGGGTTCCCATGGAAGAATGTGGCCTCCTCGTGGATCTGGTCATGCCCATCCTAGAGAACATTGTGTCCCTAGCTCCCTCGAGGAGCAAGGACAGTGCAAGCGGCAGCAGGGGGTAGGGGTAGATGTGGGGAGGGATGTCGGCGGCTGCTCGAGGTCATCATGATGAAACCCTTGACGTCCCATCTTTATCAATGGAAGTGGAAGAGCACGAAGTCGAGATTGGATAGGAGTTTGAGTTCTTTTTGGCACCGATCGGTTCCCCACTTTAGAGATGTATTTTTTTTGCGTGCGAGCAAACAGTGGGTTGATTCTAAAAGGGATAGGCACTTTTCAACAGAAGTGCATGACGGACCAAAAATATGACCTCATTTTATTCGTTTGATAGATATCGTATTATTCATTGTTGTTCGTTAGGTGAAATTTCCTAATATTTGATTGTTGTATTTCTAATTAGAGCACCCCATAATCACCCAATATGAGGGGATGATAAATGAAAGATACTGATTATAAATTTTGAAGAGCCCGTGGCAACGCACGGGCGTTATACTAGTATGTGTAACAACCGTGATAGCCTAGCATAAGTTGCTTGCTTATTTATTTCCTTGTTGTCTTGTTTATTTGTTTGCTTGTAGTCAGTGTAGTTCTTTTTAAAACTAGGCCACAATAACCATGGGCTAATATTTACTGTAGTGACACTGGGCCTCCTACGGGCCGTAGAAACAGTGGGCCTTCTACGGGCCGTAGAAACAGTAGGCCTTCTACGGGCCGTAGAAACAATGGGCCTTCTGTGGGCCATAGAAACAATGGGCCTTCTACGGGCTGTAGAAACAATGGGCCTTCTACGGGCCGTATCATCAATGGGCCTTATACGGGCCGTATGACCATAACGGGCCATCGTTAATAGGCCATATTTGATGACGCTATGAAAACGGCCCAACGTATTAACGGACCACAAACGGGCCGATGTAACCACGGGCTGAATTTGGCCCACAAGCAGAAAATGACAGTAACGGGCCGTAAGTAAACGAATGCTGGAAATGAGCCCAAGAATAAATGGGCTCTGAGAAGGCCGAAAGATAACATTTGCTAGAAACGGCCCAACTTAATAACGAGCCCTTAATGGGTATAAAGTGATATATTGTTCATTACGGGCCAGTTTCACCACGGGTCGTTAGTGGGTGTAAAGTGATACACTGTTCATTGCGGGCCAGTTTCACCACGGGCCGTTAATAGGCCAAGAGTTACATAGGGCCTTATATGGGCCGAAAGACATCATGGGCCATACATGGGCCAGAAGTGAAAACGGGCTGGAATCATATTGGATGGCCTAGATGATGCTACTGGGCCTAATTCGGATAGGGCGTAACGGGCCTTGGGTTAGCGGGCTGTAAATGGGCTATATGCGAACAGGCCGTTAACAGGCTTTCCATGGGCCGACCCACCACCTTTTGACCAAGTCAAACGGGCCGGCCTTTTCACAGGAATGGGCCTCTGTTGGGCCGTGCCACGTGTCGACGTATCATAGGCGCCTTCTGTCCAATGAGTGGATGACATCTGACCCAACGGTGAGCTGACACGTGTTTCCTCCAGCCAATGATGATTTTACACGTGGAAAATCCCCATTGGTCGGGGCTGTTAACGGGTTATCGGATCCAAAACCCGACCCGATAGCTTAACGGCGTTCCGTTACGGTGGATGCCACGTGTCGGTCACCCTTGACGAAAGCAGTTTTGTGACGCGCGATTTATCGTCATGGAAGTGGACACTTCCGTGATGATAATTTTCGTAATGTCATGGAACACTTCTACGACAGCACAGGTATGACTATCTTGATTCTGTCATAAATTTGTCATGGATGTACATGCATGACAAAAACACGACCTACTGTGACAAACACGTATCATCACAGAAGTGTATTTTTTTTATAGTGACCGTTTCTCACCATTTCCTCACCTGGTTCCCGCCACCCTACTATATTGCGCATAGGGGGCGCACGACGCACGGAGGCGACAAGCGCAGCCTGTAGCACATCCACCTTTTCCAAGCATGCCAACCCACCAAAGCGCTGCCTCTGCATCAACATCGTCGATGAGGAAAATGAGCAGGCGCCACGGCCCGTCGAGGTCGAGGCGATCCCCGGCAACGCGATGGACGACGCTGTTATGCGCGTCATCGCCAGGGTTGAGCAGACCTTTGGCGCATGGCGCTTGAGCGCAGCGGATCAAGATAGGCATGTCAGCGCCGACAGGCTGCAGCTCGCCGCACAACATGATCGATGGCGCCGCAGAGCAAGCTAGGCGCGTCCGCGCAGATAGGCTGCAGCTCGCCGCACGGCGAGACCGTTGGAGCGCCACAGAGCGAGAGGCGCGGCGCGCAGCACAGCAAGAGGGGATCCATCGGTGCTTGCCTGCTATCGACACGGCGTCGCACCTGGGTACACGTCCCGTCAGTACCCCCATTCCTCGCCAGGAGTGGGCATAGGCCCTCAGCGTCGTACTTGCACCAGATGCCGGCCACGCCATACTTGCACCGAACGCCCGCCATGCCGTTCGCATGGATGCCATCGTTTGCCTTGTCCGCGGCCTGTTGGATGCCAACGCGCTAGTCCGTAGGCTCGACCGCCTCCTTGGCCCAGGTGTCCACCTGAGCGCAGTAGAGGAACATGGCAGTAGCATCCTCGAGCTGGTGATCTCCGATGAAATAGCCAACTTGGAGCTCGAGATTGCGCTCCATATGTACCGCGAGCGTGTCGACCGCTTACGAACGCCTGCATGAGTTCAGGCAGAGCCAAGAGTTACCCTAGGCAAGGGCTGCTGGTCATGGTCTCATGGACGCATTTTATTTTGAAAAGTTGTTTCGACATGTATAGCTTTGTATTCACAGCAATCATAGTATTGCTCTGTTTATTGCTCTGTTTCAATGTGTGTACTATGTTTTCCATTCTTATATGTTCTATTTCAATGTGTGTGTGTATACGCTTTCCATTCTGTATATGCGGATGATAACAGCTAGATTCAAATTAGTATACAAAAATAGATAGAAAATGGAATTCCTAATATATATATATATACATATATATATATATATATATATATATATATCACAGAATATATATATATAATATCATCACATATACGTGATGATATTTAACTACTAGGTACAATGCATAAAATTGAAAACGGACAATACTAAAACTAATAATCCCTCCTGGGGCCAGTATTCCGGCAGCCCCTCGCCAGTAGCTCCCTGGTGCACGACGTCTTCCCAGTGCGGAGGCAGTACTCTGACTCCTCCGCCTCGCAGCGCTTGACGTACCGATCTACCTCTTGCTGGCGGACGCGCGCAGCCGATCTTGCCATTTCATTGGGCGCCCACCGGAGCTCCTCGTCGGTGGCACACTGGAGCTTATCGGCCCACCTCCACGCAGCGACGAGGCACCCAGTGCCTATGACCTTCCTCGCGAAGTACCCGTCTTCGTACACCTCCTCGGCACGACGACGCGCCCGCCCCCAAAGCTCTGTCGCCTCCTTTTTCCAGGCCGCATCACGGGCTTCAAAGGCCGCCTGGTACCTGGCTTCCTCCTCTGCCATGTCCTTCTTGAATGCTACTTGCCTGGCTTTCTCAGCCGGTGGCAGCGACTTCCACAGACAAAGATTGCACTGGCCCCAAAACCAATCCAAAGTTGGGGGGTCCGGCGCAACCTCGTCAGGCGGCGCGTAGGGGTCCTTGTCGCTGCTAATCGAGTGAGTGTCCTCGGGGGCAGCGACTCCTCGTTGGCGCGTGGGCAGACCGGCGGTGCCATGGCAGAGATTTGAGAGAGAGAGAGAGAGAGAGAGAGAGCGCATGGGGAGGATGTAGATGAGAATGCAGGCGGGATGACATGAGCAAACTTAGTATTTATTGGCGGCCGGAATCTAGATTGACCGGGACAGTACACACGTCGGTCGCCGAAATTTACGAGTACTGTAGTTTGAGTTACACACAATTCCCACAGCAAATCCGTGTGTGAACATAATAGCTGACGGTTTCCAATACAGAATCGTGTCTGATTAATGATCCCCGCCAATCACCTACCAAACCTCGAGCCGCGAGATAGAGTGCCAATCATGTGGGGGCCGGTTGTCTTGCCAGATCTTTACATTTTCTTTTTTGAACACCAGATATTTACATCGTCTGATGATTTTTTAGCTCGCATAGAAGTACACAAAAATATGATTTTTCAAACCGTTTTGGTTAGGCATTGCATGTAGATGTAGTTCAAATTTGAATTACGGTCATTAAATGGTTAGAAAATCACTTAAATGTCTTTAAAAGGTCAAATGACCCCTGCAAATTTCCAAATTTTCACATGACAGTTATATTAGTGCACGTTAAACGTAGGAAAAAATTTGAAGGCCTTAAGAGGTAGCTATCTCCCGTCCATCAGCAAACATGCATTGTTCCCTCTCGAAACCACGAACCTTCTAGTGAGTTGCTCCGGTTTGTGAGGGGTGCGTGTCCAAACTTTCGTCAAATAGAACAATTTTTTTACCACATCATCTTGGTGGCATGGCATTAAATCAAGCAAGGTTTCATGCTTTTCTGATCATTTTATAATTTTTTGGAATTAAAATGCCATGGCATGCACTCCATGCATGTGCCCATGCCTTGACACCAATATGTTTGAAAATTCATTCGAATTTACTGCACATGGAATTAACTCGCACACAAGTACACAAAAATATGATTTTTCAAACCGTTTTGGTTAGGCGTTGCATATAGATGTAGTTCAAATTTGAATGGTCATTAAATGGTTAGAAAAACACTTAAATGTCTTTAGAAGGTCAAATGACCCCTGAAATTTACCAAATTTTCACATGACAGTTGTATTAGTGCACGTTAAACGTAGGAAAAAATTTGAAGGCCGTAAAAGGAAGCTATCTCCCATTCGTCATCAAACATGCATTGTTCCCTCTCGGAACCACGAACCTTCTAGCGAGTTGCTCCAGTTTGTGAGGGCCGTTTGTCCAAACGTTCGTTAAACATGCCAATTTCTTTACCACATCATCTTGGTGGCATGACATTACATCAACCAAGGTTTCATGTGTTTCTGGTCATTTTTCTTTCTTTTTGAATTAAAATGTCATGTCACTCCATGCATACGTATGCATGTGTCCATGTCATGAGACCAATATGTTTGAAAATTCCTTCTAGTTTACTGCACATGGAATTAACTCGCACACAAGTACACAGATATTATTTTTCAAACCGTTTTTGTTAGGCGTTGCATGTAGATATAGTTCAAATTTGAATTACGGTCATTAAATGGTTAGAAAATCACTTAAATGTCCTTGAAAGGTCAAATGGCCCTAGAATTTTCCAAAATTTCACATTACAGTTCTAGTAGTGCATGTTAGATGTTGAAAAAAATTCAAGGCCGTAAGAGGAAGCTATCTCCCATTCGTCATGAAACATGCATTGTTCCCTCTCGGAACCACGAACCTTCTAGCGAGTTGCTCCAGTATGTGAGGGGTGTGTGTCCAATCTTTCGTCAAACATGCCAATTTTTTACCACATCATCTTGGTGGCATGACATTAAATCAAGCAAGGTTTCATGTTTTTCTGATCATTTTTTAATTTGTTGGAATTAAAATGCCATGGCATGCACTCCATGCATGTGCCCATGCCTTGACACCAATATGTTTGAAAATTCCTTTGAATTTACTGCACATGGAATTAACTCGCACACAAGTACACACAAATATGATTTTTCAAACCGTTATGGTTAGGCGTTGCATGTAGATGTAGTTCAAATTTGAGTTACGGTCATTAAATGGTTAGAAATCACTTAAACGTCTTTAAAAGGTCAAGTGATCCCTGAAATTTACCAAATTTTCACATGATAGTTGTATTAGTGCACGTTAAACGTAGGAAAAAATTTGCAGGCCGTAAGAGGAAGCTATCTCCCGTTCGTCATCAAACATGCATTGTTCCCTCTCGGAACCATGAACCTTCTAGTGAGTTGCTCCGGTTTGTGAGGGGTGCGTGTCCAAACGTTCGTCAAACATACCAATTTCTTTACCAGATCATCTTAGTGGCATGACATTGCATCAACCAAGGTTTCATGTGTTTCTCATCATTTTTCTATTTTTTGAATTAAAATGCCAAGTCACTCCATGCATACGTATGCATGTGTCCATGTCGTGAGACCAATATGTTTGAAAATTCCTTCTAATTTACTGCACATGGAATTAACTCGCACACAAGTACACATATATGATTTTTCAAAACGTTTTGGTTAGGCGTTGTATGTAGATGTAGTTCAAATTGGAATTACGGTCATTAAATGGTTAGAAAATCACTTAAATGTCTTTAAAAGGTCAAATGACCCCTCGAATTTTCCAAAATTTCACATTACAGTTGTAGTGGTGCACGTTAGATGTAGAAAAAATTTGAAGGTCGTAAGAGGAAGCTATCTCCCGTTCGTCATCAAACATGCATTGTTCCCTCTCGGAACCACGAACCTTCTAGCGAGTTGCTCCGGTTTGTGATGGGTGTGTGCCCAAACTTTCATCAAACATGCCAATTTCTTTACCACATCATCTTGGTGGCATGACATTACATCAACTAAGGTTTCGTGTGTTTCTGATTTTTTTGGAATTAAAATGCCATGCCACTCCATGCATACGTATTCATGCATATGTGTCCATGTTGTGATACAAATATGTTTGAAAATTCCTTCTAGTTTACTGCACATGGAATTAACTCGCACACAAGTACACAAATATGATTTTTCAAACTGTTTCGGTTACGTGTTGCATGTAGATGTAGTTCAAATTTGAATTACGGTCATTAAATGGCTAGAAAATTACTTAAATGTCTTTAAAAGGTCAAATGACCCCTAGAATTTTCAAAAATTTCACATTACAGTTGTAGTAGTGCATGTTAGACGTATAAAAAAAATTGAAGGCCGTAAGAGAAAGCTATCTCCCGTTCGTCATCAAACATGCATTGTTCCCTCTCAGAACCACGAGCCTTCTAGTTAGTTGCTCCGGTTTGTGATGGGTGTGTGTCCAAACTTTGGTCAAACATGCCAAGTTTCTTACCACACCATCTTGGTGGCATGACATTACATCAACCAAGGTTTCATGTGTTTCTGATTTTTTTTTATTTTTTGGAATTAAAATGCCATGTCACTCCATGCTTAATTGTGTCATAGCCGTTAGACCAATATGTTTGAAAATTCCTTCCAATTTATTGCACATGGAATTAAATCACACACAAGTACACGAAATATGAGTTTTCAAACCATTATGGTTAGCTATTGCATGTACATGTAGTTCAAATTTCAATTACGGTCATTAAATGGCTAGAAAATCACTTAAATGTCTTAGAAGGTCAAATGACCACTGAAATTTTTCAAAATTTGACATGACAGTTGTATTAGTACAACAAAATGTCTCGTTCATTTAAAACACCATCCGTTGGCACTTTATTCCAAATTCGTCTTTCACAGCTAATAAAAAATATCTACAACATCACACACAGTTGTTTTCTAGGAACCGTTTGCGATGAAAATATTTGGGTCTATTTAAGTCTCCCTCCTTAAGCTTCGCCGGCTCGTCTGCTCTAGTGCGGCAACCCGTAAATCCACGAATCCCGATCCCCATTCCCGCACCCCCTTCTTGCAAAGATGAGGCCGTGGAAACGCTTCGTGAAGGCCCGTATGATGGCCGTGTCCCCCCCCCCCCGAGCGCCGCCGCCTGCGTCGAGAGCGCGGCCGCATCCGCATTGAGCGCAGACGCTTCTGCCGAGAGGGCGTCTGCGACAGCCGACAGGGCAGCTGCAGCAGCCGATATGGTTGCTGGTGCTGCGACGGCGGCTACAAACACCGAGAGCGCTCGAGCTGCCGTCCGTGCCACTGATGTCGCCCTGGCCCGGGTCGAGACCATCCATGCCAAGATCGAGGATGCACACGCCAAGATATTCCAGGCCACCTCGGACTCCAGCATGCAACCCACGTCTGAAAAGGCGGCGGTGGCCATGGAGCACCTGCTTCCTCATGAGGTCGCCGAGCGGGAGCTGGAGATGCAGGAGGCGGCGGAGACCGAGGAGCACCGGGAGGAGGAGTTGCGCGTGGCCGAGGTCGAGGTAGAGAAGAGTTTGTCCGTTAAGGAATCGACAGTGGAGTACCAACGCGAGCTCTGGCGCAGCCACTACTACGAATACTACAACCTTAACGGCGGCGCCGAGGACGAGGACGCGGTCGACTTCAGCAAGGGGGACGCGGAGTCCACCAACGGTGGCATGTCGCCAGGACAAGTCATCGACGTCTCATCTCACATCGGCGATGCATAGGCCGGTGCGGCGGTGGATTTTTAATTATGCGTACTTAGGCTTTGTTTTTAATGTTGGTCTTTTGTTAGAGCAATGTTTAGGTCAACTGGCTCTGTGTAATCACTAAAATTGCTCGATTCAGTAAGTGTGGTCTGTATGCTGTACGCTCTTTTGTGTGCCCAAATTAGCAAGCGATGTTAAATTATGCCATGACGTAGCCGGGGAAATTTCCACCAAATTTGAATCATCAAACTCATCCCATGCACGTAAAGCAGAAGAATCATTTGCGATGCACAAAAAGGTTCAAAGTGAATGGTCCGGCAGCATCGCACGTATTCAAAGTGAATGTGCCCATGCCTTGAGACCAAAAATTTGAATTATCAAACTCATCCCATGCGCGTAAAGCAGAAGAATCGTTTGCAATGCTGTTGGGGATATAACTACTGAGTATAAACCGCCCAGGAGGGGACGGGTTATGCTCATCTGTATTGAAGCCCATGAAGACAGGGAGTATGGCGCTTTACTATTGAAGCTTAGAGGCCTAGATCCCAAGGGCGGATTAGGGCCCATAGACATAAACTGCCATGAGATATGTAACTTGTGTTGTAAGTTAGGGAAAGATAAGAAACCAAGCCGGACACATGTATGAGCTGGCCTCGGTATTCTGTAAACCGCCGGGCGTCAACCTGTCTATATAAAGGGACGACCCAGCGGCGGTTCAAGAACAAGAAACAACAACTCGAGATATAGGTAAAGCGGATTCGCTCCCTGCTCATCGAGACCCCATCAATTCCACCACAACTGGATTGTAGGCTTTTACCTTCACCGCAAGGGGACGAACCAGTATAAACTCCCCGTGTCCTCTGTCTGATTTAACCCCTTTAAGCTAATCTTGTTGCGATGGCTCCACGACTAAGTCCTCTCACTAGGACATATGATGTGTTAATTCCATGACAGTTGGCGCCCACCATGGGGGGACAGGGCAATCAAGGCAACCAGGGCAACCAAGGTGGTTATAATCAACAGGGGAATCAACAACAGCAGCAGACGGGTTATCAGAGCAACCCGAAGCAATTAAATGGTGGACAGTATCATGTCTTCACTACTAGTCTGTGCAAGCGCGATCAGAAGCTTCATAAGAGGGCAGTGAATTCTGTTGAACCGGTCGTGCCCCGTTATTTGCGCTGGTCCGAACAGCCTATTGTATGGAGTCGAGAAGATCATCCGCCCCGGGTTGATAATCCGGGTCATCTGGCGTTGGTGGTTGCACCGCAAGTTGGATGTTATAAGTTCACCAAGGTGCTCATGGATGGAGGGAGCAGTATCAACATCTTGTATTATGAAACCTTCCGGCGTATGGGGTTAACGGATAAGAATTTTAAACCATCGTACACCGTTTTTCATGGTGTGGTGCCTGGTAAATCGGCCTATCCAGTCGGTAAGATAGCTCTGGAGGTTGTTTTTGGAGATGATCATGATTCAAGATCAGAAACATTGACCTTTGAAGTGGTGAAAATCAGAAGTCCATACCATGCCCTGTTTGGACGGCCGGTCTATGCTAAGTTCATGGCAAGGCCGTGTTATGTTTATCTACAACTCAAGATGCCGGGTCATAAGGGGACCATCACGGTTCATGGCAGCCGCAAGATTGCTTTGGAGTGCGAGAAGGTGATGCGGCTTATGCTGAGTTGGTTTGTGCAACAGACGAGTTAAAATTCTATAAAGACAATGTTGATTCGGCGGATATGACTTCTCTGAAAAAACCCACTACACAGCATGATCCGGCTTTGAAGTTTAAATCGGCTGATGAGACTAAGTTGGTTGATTTTGTTCCTGGCGATTCATCCAAGCAGTTTATCATCAGCGTTAATTTGGATCCAAAATAGGAAAGTGCGCTCATCGAGTTCATCCGTGAGAACCGGGACATCTTTGCATGGAAGCCTTCTGACATGCCAGGTGTACCGAGAGAACTCGCTGAGCACACTCTTAATATTGATCCCAAGTTTAAACCGGTCAAGCAGTTTCTTCGCCGCTTTAATGAAGAGAGACACAAGGCCATTGGTGAGGAGGTAGCCCGGCTCTTGGCAGCAGGGTTTATTGTGGAGGTCTTTCACCCTGAGTGGTTGGCTAACCCGGTGCTAGTACTCAAGAAGAATGGCACTTGGTGTATGTGTGTGGATTACACAGATTTGAACAAAGCTTACCCAGCTGATCCTTTTGACCTCCCCCGTATTGATCAGATTATTGATGCTACAGTAGGTTGTGAGTGGTTGAGCTTTCTGGATGCTTATTCGGGTTATCATCAGATCAAAATGGCGGTGAAGGACCAGGAGAAGACGGCTTTTATAACTCCCTTTGGATCCTTCTGCTATGTATCTATGCCTTTTGGGCTCAAGAATGCCCAGGCGACTTATCAGCGGTGTGTGCAAAATTGACTTCATAATCAGATTGGGCGCAATGTTCATGCTTATGTGGATGATATCATGGTGAAATCCAGGAAACCAGAGACACTCATAGCTGACTTGCAAGAAACTTTTGATAATCTGAGGGTTTGTAAGATGATGCTTAATCCGGCCAAGTGTGTTTTTGGTGTACCAGCTGGCAAGCTCTTGGGTTTTCTGGTGTCCAATAGGGGTATTGAAGCTAATCCGGAAAAGATCAAGGCTATTACGTCCCTGGCTAAACCGGCGTGTATCATTGACGTTCAATGACTGGCGGGTCGCATTGCAGCATTAAGCTGGTTTATCAGCCGGTTGGGGGAGAAGGCGCTCCCTCTGTATCAGATGATGAAGAAAACAGACAATTTTGTCTGGAGTGATGCTGCTAATGTGGCATTTGAGGATCTAAAGAAGCAGTTGGCCGAACCGCCCGTCCTTGCTACCCCCATTTATAAGGAACCATTACTATTATACATGGCTGCTAACGCCCGAGCTGTTAGTGTGGCTATTGTGGTGGAGCGCAAGGACGCTGGTAAGGAGTATCCGGTTCAACGGCCGGTTTATTATATCAGTGAGGTACTTATCGAGTCCAAACAGAGATATCCCCATTGGCAGAAGCTGGTGTATGGAGTGTTCATGGCAAGCCGGAAGCTTAAGCAATACTTTCAAGGCCATCCCATCACTGTGGTCAGTTCCGCTCCATTGGGAGATATCATTCAGAACAGAGAAGTGACTGGCCGGGTTGCTAAGTGGGCTATTGAGTTTGGGCCTCACGGGTTAAAGTATACGCCTCGCACTGCCATCAAGTCCCAAGCGCTCGTGGATTTCATCAACGACTGGACAGAGTTGCAGGCACCGGAGGATAAACCGGATAACACATACTGGACTATTCACTTCGATGGATCCAGACAATTGGAGGGCTCAGGGGCTGGAGTGGTTCTTACTTCCCCTCGAGGTGACAAATTTTGTTATGTTCTCCGCTTAATGTTTCCATGTACTAACAATGCAGCTGAGTATGAAGCCTTGCTCCACGGTCTTCGGATGGCTAAGGAGATGAACTTAATCTGGGTACATTGCTTTGGCGACTCCGATTTAGTGGCTCAGCAAGTATCCGGTACGTGGGACTCCAAGGATTTGCTTATGGCGGCTTATCGGCGTGAGGTGGATATCATTGCCGGTTATTTCAAGGGTTACCAGGTCGAGCATATTAATCGGCGCAAGAATGAAGCGGCAGACGCTTTACGTCGGCTCGGTTCCCAGCATAAACCGGTGCCACCCAATGTTTTTCTTGACGTTTTGCATAATCCATCGGTCAAAATACCAACGGAGGATGATCTGGCTATTCCCGACCCGGAGACTCAATTGGTGGTGGTTCTTCATGCTATCCCTGATTGGATAGTGCCATACCTGGCGTACATGACCTGAGGTGAGTTACCGAAGGACGAAATTTCGGCGAGGCAGATAATCCGGCGGTCCAAGTCCATGACTATTGTCAATGGCGAGTTACATCATTGCAGTGTCTCAGGGGCGTTTCAGCGTCGTGTTTCTCCTGAATAAGGCTATGAGATCTTGTGTGAAATACACGAAGGAGATTGTGGTCATCATGTCGGTTCAAAATCCTTGGTAGCTAAGGCCTTCCGGCACGGTTTTTATTGGTTAACAGCTCATGCTGATGCGGAGGATCTGGTCAGAAAGTGTGATGGCTGTCAGAAGTTTTCACGCCGAGCTCATGTTCCGGCCCAGGAATTGAGGATGATTCCAATCACCTAGCCGTTTGCAACTTGGGGGCTAGATATGGTTGGGCCTTTTAAGAGGTCCAAGGATAAGAAGACCCACCTTCTGGTAGCGGTTGACAAATTCACCAAGTGGGTAGAGGCAGAGCCAGTAAGCAAGTGTGATGCAGCCACGGCGGTTCACTTCATGAAAAAAGTGATCTTCCGCTTTGGTTTTCCACATAGAATTATCATAGATGATGGCATGAATCTCTCCAAGGGTGCTATGGAAGAGTTCTGTCAACGTGAGCACATCCGGCTTGATGTGTCATCAGTAGCCCACCCCAGTCTAATGGACAAGCGGAGAGAGCTAATCAAGAAATCTTAAAGGGTATCAAGCCCCGGCTTATGGTCCCTTTGCAGCGGACACCGGGTTGTTGGGTGGAGGAGTTGCCTTCCGTTTTATGGAGCATTAACACCACCCCCAATAGATCTATGGGTTACACACCCTTCTTCATGGTTTACGGAGCAGAAGCGGTTCTTCCAAGTGATATTCACCATGACTCGCCCCGAGTGGCAGCTTATTAGATGAACAACGGGATATTGCGGCAGCTTGTTCGGCGATTTATCAGCAAGACCTGCGGCATTATCACAGCCGCCGGGTTAAAACTAAAGCTTTTCAGGACGGCGACTTAGTGCTCTGGCTTATCCAGGATCAGACGGATATGCACAAGTTATCCCCACCTTGGGAAGGGCCCTTTGTGGTGAGCAAGAATCTGAACAACGGGTCATACTACCTCAGCGATGTTCGAGAGCACAAAGACTCACGCAAGTCAGAGGAGGAGACTCGCCGGCCGTGGAATATAGCTCATCTTCGGCCATACTACACCTGAGCCATAGGCTCCTACTATGTATATATTTTTGACAATGTACATATTATGATCAATAAATAAACTGGCATCCTTGCTAAAGCGGGGCCTCTGCCATTTCATCTTATATCCTGTTGGTTACATAGGGGCTTATGCTTATAAAGCGGAGTTCTGATTACCCATTAAACCGGCTTATAAAGCCACAACATAGCTTGGGGGCTTCACACCCAAGGGATCAAAGAGAGTCTGTTGCCACGCACAGCTCAAACATAGGTACCCATTGAGCATAGCTCAAAATGTTACTTGGGGGCTCTTTGTGCACAGCAACAAAGAGTTTGAAAGGACCCTTTTAATAGGCTATCAAGCCAGGCTTGGAAGCCAGGTGTATTCACCTAAAACCCTAGGTTAACCTGCCTTCATCAAGTAAGCCACTCCGTCCAGGTAATCCTGGTATGACCCGTCGAACGTTTGACAAGTCAATCTTATACAGACCCTGAACTTGTCAAAGTTAAAACGACGATTGGTTAATGTGAGGTCCATCTTAAAAGGCTTTGTAAAATGGTTTAACTCAGCGGCCTGGCAGCCCATGAAAAGCCTCGAATTTGGGCCTGGCAACCCTTGAAAAGCCTCGACTACAAGTTTTCATTTGCTTTGTTTTCCAAGTTTTTTCTCCTTTGATAAGGTTTTGAGATAAACCGGTGTCTATTGACCCGGCCTGACTATAAGTCATCAATATAACCCGGTGTTTGTTAATCCGGCGTGGCTTTCAACTATCAGTTCTTAGTACACAACCAATCTTAAACCGGTGCTTATTAACCCGGTCTGGCATTGACTATAAGTCGCCAATATGATCATCCGGTGTTTATCATAACCCGGCATGGCTTATTATAAACCAGCACAGCATGGTGGATTTATTAACACTCAAGATTTGGGTTATCACCCTTACTACAAAGAAGTTGGTACACCAACGATGTGATTCAATATCACAGGTATGATATATTTCATATTTCATTGTTTTACAGCCTTGGTTATAAAACTCTGGCTTTATATTAGGTATCATAACCCGTACGACGGTAAACCGCCAGGGCAATTTTAAGTTGATCACATGCAGAAAACAGGATTGCATAAAACTGTTAAAGATCATAAGCAAACATTGCATATCATGACAAATTGACAGTCTCAGGAAAGTGGCTATGCATGATGGCATAGCAGACCAAGTGTTTCAAGCTATGCACGATGGCATAGCAGACCAAGTGTTTCAAGCTATACATGATGGCATAGCAGACCAAGTGTTTTAAGCTAGCCTATTACAAGGCGTTTTAACTGCCCAAAAGGATAATTGTTTCTCGTACAGAGGACAGTGCACAAACGATAAACTGGCTTCCGGATTATGATTCTTCTTCAGCTTGATGAGAAGGTTGCGAATCATCTTGCGCTGGTTCAACCTCCGCCTCCCCACCCACTGGCTGGAAGTCAATGGTTGCCCAATCAATTCCAGACAAAGCTCAGAAGACAGCTTCATCGCTTATAAGATCTGACAGTTCAACATCAGGGGCATAAGTGTGCTTACGGATTGGCGGGATTAGATTTTGGGCTTCATAAGCCGATGCATCGATCCGTCTATTGTCTGCGTCATAGATGGACCGGTCGAAAGACAAATCAGTCTCTTCGGCCAATCTACTTGCAAGCGGGCGCATCTCTTTTGTCAAGGCTTTAAGGGCATCATTGTCAAACTCCGACCCGTCTTCTTTTTGGCTAGGATAGCCATTTCCAATGTCTTCCGGATCAAGATCAGCTATCCAAGCCTTAGCTCGAGTTAGTGCAGATAAAGCGCCAGCCCTTGCAGCAGATCTCTTCACCTCTTCTAGCTGGGTAGGTGTCATGGATAGTTTGGCCAATGTATCCTTGATTAATGTTGGCGGCGGTTTATTGTACGAGGCTGTGCAGATGACCCGTTGAGCGCCAGTATATAACTGCTCTATCAAGGTATAGGCAGCCTTCAATTTCTTGTGCATATCTGAACCGAGATGGGCAACATGGCTACCTGCAATGGTTACAATATTATTGTTAAACCAGCGGTTTCAAGGATGATTAAGTACGGTTCATTACAAGGCTACTTACCAAAGATGGCACAAGTCATAGTGTTGATCTGCCGTTTCAAACCAGTCAGCTCTTCCGCCGCCAGTTTAAGTGTCGCTTCAGCATCCTTCGCCCGTTTCAGCAAAGTGGCTTTTTCAGTCTTCCAGTCTGCCCGCTCGCCTTTGAAGCCATCCTTCAATTGCTCCATGGTTGTTAAAGCGCCCTTCAACTCATCTTTGGCTTTTGAAGTTTCGGCTTGCTGGGACTTGATATTTTCCTGGAGATCGGCGATTTGAGAATCTTTGTTGGTCAAGTCAGCCTGCAAAAGACAGACAATAAGTTGGTGATACTTTTTCAAAGTCCCAAGCACATAACAAGTTATACACTTGGCACTTGGGGGCTAATGCGGAATGTTTTTTTTCTCAAATGATATTTTAAGTCCCAAGCATACAACAAGTTATATACTTGGCACTTGGGGCTAATGCATATCGGATCAATTCAAGGTTATCAAGTTTTACTGCATGAACTGGATCATGTTAATGACTGAAAGGAATTCTGATGTATAATCCGGATTATCCTAACGGTATAAACCGGTTTATAGGGGCTGCACAAGCAAAATCCAATCTTCTCCTACTATAAGTCCCCGTTCACATTCATATTGATGAACCGGCCCTTGGGGGCTACTAGAGTTGACAATTGAAGAAGGATATAAGGAAAAAGAAGTTATTCAAGGGAACGGATACTTACCTCATATCGCTCTTTCATCAGGTTTACTAAACCGGCTTCATAATCACGGCTGGTATACAAACAGTTCAGATATCCAGAGTGGATGTCCTGAGCAGAGAGGTGGGCATAGCTTGACAAATCAGTTTTCCACTTGCCCTTGTCCGCAACAGAAAATTCTTCCTTGACACAGTGCTTGGATAAAGCGACAGGGTTGCCAGGAGAAGTATGACCAAATCTAGTAATTACAACATCCTCTGTCATGCCATCAACAGTCTTGTCTGGGCTTGGTGGTTTAACAGGTGTTATTACCGGGCTTGGTGGATTGGCAGCTGGGCTTGGTGGATCAACATATTGGCTTGTTGAATTCATTTCTGGCGGATCAACAAAAGTATCCTGACCCTGAGGTACCGGTTCATCCAGAGCAATATCAGCATTTTTATCAGGAGCCTCTGAGGTCCTCTCCGGTTCAGTGGCCAGATTATCATCAGTCGGTGTAGTCAGCTTGTCTTTTTTGCTAAGTCTAGCTTTGGCACTAAAAAGAACAAATACAGAGGTTAGTACAATAAACCGGTGCGAGGCATAAAATCTAAGTCTACTATGCTTACCCAGGAACGGTCTTGAGTGGAGGCATCTGTGTGGTTGATGAATCGCCGGAGGATGAATTGGAAGTTCCCTGATAATTGGAATCAGACAGATTAAGAGGATATCGGAAGTAACCCGCCTTGGGATAAAGTGTATTAGAAGTGCAAGAGATCTCTTGACGACGCTTGCGAACCGGGGAATATGGTAAACCGGAAGAGGTAACCACTTGACCACTGTGCCGGGTTGTGCGGCGAGCTTCTTGCTGTTGTGTCTTCAAAGAAAAGTGCAGATCCAAATGAGCAAGAGGATGTCAACGTTTTACTTTCCGGACTGCTCGACGAAGTTTTGGTATTGGCACATGATTTGAATCGGAGGATAGAACAATTACCTCTGCATCACCAGCGTGGCTAGCTTCCGCATCATCCTGATAATAATCATTGTCAATGAGGTGTATGAAAAAAGAACCAAGAGAATCTAATTCTACCTCTGGGTCCGGGTCATCAAGCTCTTCATCATTGGGCAAATCAGAGGGTTCGGCGGTTTTCTTCTTTGCCGGCTTCTTTATAGCCTTAGTCTTGCTGCGGGGTGCTCTTGTCGGTTTATCCTGGGGCTTGGCCGGTTTATCTTGTGATTTCTTCTTCCAAAACGGATCATCACCCTGCACAGATGGATAATGAATTATAAAGGAATATTTAAGAAAGGACGGATTAAGATAAAAAGGAAGCAATTCTTACAGCTGGCGGTTTACTGGAAGTGCAGAAGGGACTAAGCCCTACTTGACTACAGACAGCTTCCGGTTCATTCAGTATTTTCTTAATAGCTTTAGTAACTTCATCCTCTGTTAGCTAAATATCAATATGACATTGAGGATCTTTTAAGTCCCCCGTGTACTCACACATTAAATCGGGGCACCGACTTAAAGGCAGAACGCTCCAAGATATCCAGCAGCGAACGAAGTCAACACCGGTTAAACCGTTTGCCATAAAGGCTCTAAGTTTTGAGAGTTGTGGTGCATAGTTGGACCGTTCCTTGGCAGTCAGTCTCTGAGGGAACAGATGAGTATTGCTAAGACGGTGAGGGCGGCAACCTGGCAGAGGATTTTCGCCAGTTGGAGATGTGTCTTTACAATAAAACCAAGTCTGATTCCAGTCCTAGGGGTGACTGTGAATCTTGGCATGGGAGAAATTGACATCTCTCCTCTTTTGAATTGCCATCCCACCAAGCTCAGTGTTGGGTCCGTCTGTGAATTCTGTGCGACAATTCAAATAAAAGAAATCTCTGAACAATTCAACTGTGGGCTCTTCCTGAAGATAGGCCTCACAAAACACTTGGAAATCGCAAATATTGGACACAGAGTTTGGTCCAATATCTTGAGGGTGGAGTTGGAAGCTGGCAAGCACATCACAGAAATTTTTTGATCCGGGAGGGCTGAACCCTCGATTCACATGATCAGTAAAAACAATCACTTCATCATTCTGAGGCTCAGGAGGATTTTCTAAACCGGGGACTCTCCAGTGGATGGTTTCTTTGCTCGCTAAAGCTCCAGTCACAACATACCCAGTCAGTTGCTCTTCAGTAACCCGGGAAGGGACCCAATTGCAAGCATAAAACGTTTTGGCCATTTGAACAGGAAGCTGGGAAAGAGGACCAAGGCCGGTTTAAGATTTTGACTGATGCAGTTAATCCGGTTTAAAAGACAGGAAAAAACAAATTGAAACTTGTGCGCATGATAACCCGGAGTTTTATATTACGGATGAATTGGCGGTTTAAAAAGAGGGCTAATGGTACCTGGTGAGTTATCATTTTCTAAAAGTATAAACCGCCTACAATGGTGTGGAAGTTACAGATCTGAAAAATTCCTAAGTGTTGTACAAACAGATTTCACAAGTTGGTGTTGTAATTTTGGATCTACGCAGTTCTAAAAGGGAGATAAATTTTAAACCTAAAATCGCGATAGCAGAGGAACACATATACTCAGTTGGGATCTTGTGCAGAGAAGGGTATCTACTGTGATTGGAAAGGGATGCTAAACTACTGTTGCTCGCCTTTACTATCAGATTCAGATCAAACTACGCGATCTAAAAGAAGAAAGCGAGGAACGGTGAAGAACGCTGATGAACGGCGGAAACCCTAATGCAGATCTGTTATATGAGAAGAGAATTACTTACTGACGCTGCTGAACAGCGGAGGAGGCATCGCGTTTCTCTGGTCCGATCAGGTTGATGCAGCGGCCGTTGGTGGTGCGGAAGCGAAGGTCGACGGCGGGGCTGCGCTCGAAACTCTAAGGCGATGCGAGGAAGACGATGAGGTGAAGGGGCACGAAGGGGAAAGGAAAGAATGACCCTTGGCCATATTTATAAGGCGAAGGAATAAGTGATAAGCGCGGGAATTGAGGAACCAAAAAATGGATATCTGACACAACTGTCGCCTTGGTTTTCGGAGGATCATTAATGAAAAGGGATGTATTTACAGGCTTTTTATATAGGGATGACATCATGGTGATTTATTACAATCTTAAAAGATGACGTCACGGCGGTTTACCAAGTGCATACGGAAATGATGTCATGACGGTTTACAAGATTCTTTGAAGATCAAGGAGTTTTCTCTAAGGATTGAAGATTGACATGAACAGGTTCAAATCAATCTGGAGCCTAATGTTGGGGATATAACTACTGAGTATAAACCGCCCAGGAAGGGATGGGTTATGCTCATCCGTATTGAAGCCCATGAAGACAGGGAGTATGGCGCTTTACTATTGAAGCTTAGAGGCCTAGAGCCCAAGGGCGGATTAGGGCCCATAGACATAAACCGCCATGAGATATGTAACTTGTGTTGTAAGTTAGGGAAAGATAAGAAACCAAGCCGGACACATGTATGAACCGGCCTCGGTATTCTGTAAACCGCTGAGCGTCAACCTGTGTATATAAAGGGACGACCCGGCGGCGGTTCAAGAACAAGAAACAACAACTTGAGAGATAGGTAAAGCGGATTCGCTCCCTGCTCATCGAGACCCCATCAATTCCACCACAACTGGATCATAGGTTTTTACCTTCACCGCAAGGGGCCGAACCAGTATAAACTCCCCGTGTCCTTTGTCCGGTTTAACCCCTTTAAGCTAATCTCGTTGCGATGGCTCCACGACTAAGTCCTCTCACTAGGACATCTGACGTGTTAATTCCACAACAGATGCACACAATCGTTCAAAGTGAATGGTCCGGCGGCACCGCGCGCAAAGTTTCCCTCCACATTTCCAAAATTTTGTCCTGCCGCCAAAATATCTACCCCTGACCCCCTTCCCCCCTTCCCCACCCCCTTTTCTCCCCGACCACAAGTCACATTTCCCTGTTTCCTCCTTCCTTCCTTCCTTGCTAAGCTATAGCCGCTTCCTCGCTCTCGCCGTCTCGCATCCTACCGCCGGGGTTGCCATGGTCTTCTTCAAAGACATCTCTAGCGGTTCCTCCTCTGGCTACTACTCCTTCACCACCTGGGTATGCCTCTCTTCTCTCTCTCTCGGGCTATGACTTGGAATGAAGGATTTTTACCTGGAGGTCGATTTGAGTCGTTTCTTCCTCTTGTAGCTCCCTAAGACTATCAGTGGTAGCGAATGGAGCGGGGTGGCTGAAGATCTATATGCTCGTTGTCACCATCAATCTCCATGCGTGAAGCTACTTGCGTTTGATTCTGTGGACACTGGGAGGAAGTTTCTGGCATGTGCAGAGAAGGTTAGACCCTCTTCCGTTGTTACAAATCATTTGTTAGATGTGATTCAGACACTGTCACTGTCCCAACCCATTCATACCACACCTTCAACCAAACGCATCCTAAGACAGTGTCATAGTTTGTACCTAGTATCTTAAATTGTTGCCATCTCATCAGCGGTGCCATTAGAAAATTATTTGGAACCACTTCAGCAGTTTGTGCAGCCAACTTTGGTCCACACATCCAAGCAGCCAAGCAGTAAAATACTAAATATTTATGGCACAAAGGAACTGGGCATCAGAGCAACTACGTGCTCCGGAGTCCGGGTCCCTGATTTTTTTTCGCTGTATCGGCTCGCCAGTTCAGGGCACCAGTGCGAGGTGTAGCAACAATTGTCTTTACACCAGTTTTGGCATACATAGTGGACGGCCTTAGTGCTATTAGTTCTATGTTACTAAATTTGTGCACATACACACCTGTTAGTATCAATTTGCTGTCATCCAAACACTGCCGCTATGTTGTTGCAGTTATATTTACCTTCCTCATAAAATGTTCAATTTGTTATTTATTGTACATGAGTAAGAACTTGTAGCATCGTTGTAGTTAATTATAGCTTCTGATGTTCCAGAATTTGGTTGTTGTCTCAATACCAATTATTTCATTTGCACATTGATCTTTCTGAGAAGATATGTCATAATTAACATGTTTCTTCAGTTTTCAAAATAAGCATTGGTGATTTTCTATGTTGCTATAAACCCATTTCCCCTACAATTGTTACTGATCTAGTTTTAAATGTTATAGGATGAACGGAAGTGTTCTTACTTGGAGTGGGTTGATCAAGGGTGGCCACAGTCTTTGAAGATGTGCCTAACAAAGCTCTGGAGCATGTATGAGGAAGTGAAAACAACTAGGCTTAGAGAAAGTCTTGTCAACGCTGAAGCATATTTCAAGATGCGGGATAAAAAGTTGAAGGTGGAGAATGAGCTCAGATTTAAAAAAAAGACTTTTCTAAGATGCTGTTGGTGAAGGAGGAGGCACTTTCCCAGTTGGCCTGTGCAAAAGGGTTCTTACTAAACTGAAAGCAGAGGTGGATAAGACGAGCCTGGATGATCTCGATTAGGGAAATGAATATATTGTTCTTATGAATTTGAACTAGCTATGTGTTGTACTGTGTTGTTTTCATGTAGCTACCGTACTGTGATGTTATAATATATTTATGTGCCTGATATGAAATTGGCAAACAACTGTTCAATATGAAATGTGAATTTGCGTAATACTGGAATTATTAATTGTAAACTAATAAACCTGCTAAATGTGTTATGGACCTTTGCGAACGGTTCTAGCAGTAAAAGCGGTTGCGATGGATAGCCCAATGCCACATAGTTTTCTTGATCAAATCATGTGTGATATAGTTGATAAAAGCAAACGGTTAACCAAGGAAGACCGTGTGTGATAGTTACACCTTTCATACATGAGCCTACACATAAAACTGTGTGGGATTTACGTCCGAACGGAAACATTTTCCCTGGATTGACTGTATGGGATGTACATAAGAACGGAATCGTATTCCTTGGATTGACTGTGTGTGATATACATATGAACGGAAATGTTTTTCTAGGATTCACCGTGTGGGATGTACATACCTACAGAAATGATTTTCTTAGATTACTGTGTGGGATGTACATACCTACGGCAATGATTTCTGGGATTCACCGTGTGGGATGTACATACCTACGGAAATGATTGGGTTTCGATGCCTCGCCTGATTGCAGACGGCCCCAACCTGGGTCCCAGGAGGGCCTATCCCCGACGATTTCTGGGTCGTGTGGGAAGGACACCCTATCGCACACACTCACTTGGCGACGGTTCCAAATGTCGTTGCAAAAAGGGGTAAAAAAACCATTTGTTTAGGACCGACATGCACCAGTGTATGTTTAGGAGCAGTTTCTAAAGGATATTAGTTTGTTCATGCAGGCGAATTTACCCAAAACACACCAAGCTCTGAAGAGTCGCAGGATGCCCCAAGGTGGTCATCCGAACCAATTATGTACGCCCTCCAAAGGAAGAGAGATCCCACACGAGGCCGTAAGCTCAGCGCTGGCAGTACTTTCTGGGATGCCTACTATCCCTCCAAGAAAAGGATGACTAGGTCGAAAAAAGAAAGAAGGGACAAAGAAAAACAGATCAGATAGTCAATGAAAGGTTAAAGGAAGTCTTACGTGATTTTCTAGCAGAGGTTCAGAAGCATATTCAGTCTAAAGGTTCGACAAATATGACAGAAATGATGGATACACCACCGACCCTTGCTCCCACAAAGATCAGAAGCCCCTCGGTCATTAATGTCATGCATGGTCATGGTGGGCCACCACATTCGTTGGAGGAAGAAAATCCTTGCACTCTCCTAGCTAGAGTGAGTACTAGTGGCGACTTGTTGGAGGTTGCAAAAGCTAGAGTGTTTACAGTAAATGTCATGCACAATATCAAATTAGATGAGAACGTGCAGAAGGTTTATTTCCATAGGGTGTTCCCACAATACCACAATTTGATTCTGCCACAGAACATTATGGAAGAGGGTGATGAGCCGCATCCCCTTTCGGAATGCTTTGCTGGTTACCTCAAGTGGCCTACAAGGCTGCAATGCATATCATAATGGAAAAGCCATCCCCAAACATAACACCGTCTCCGACCATCCCCGACATTGCAAGACCATCACCATATCCCAACATCCACATCTCCACTAGGTCTTTGCAACCCTATATTGGCTAAGGATGTGTAGGAAGAACACATGCTTGAAGAATCACAAAATCCTAATTATGCTGCAGATGAGGAGACGCCGCCCATCCCGAGACGCAACCTTGCAAAAAACCAAAGTTTACCCCAACAACAATGAAGAATGTGGTGGCCCAAGAAGCGATGTCTTATCCGCCCGTTTCCATCCAACCGGTGAAAAAAAGAAACACGCACCTAAAGGCTGCGAAAAGAAATACTAAGGCAAAACATAAGGTCGACACACGTGCAAATGGTAGACCACCAGTAAATAAGGCACCGAAGAAGTCCTTGGCATATGAACAATGTGCTGACAACCCGAAATCACCTGTCTATATTCCAGGTCAGAGAATGCTACCAGACAAAGTGTACGAGCAACTAAGTCTCGAGATGAAGATTCTACATGACAAAATTGTGGAATTAGAGCTAGCCAATAATAAGCAAGGATCCATCATTAACCCAACACATTACACTTCGAAGGTGCCAAAGGGATATACTTTCTTTGAAAAATTCAGTAGGGACAAAATATATGTAGATTTCAAAGAGATCTTCTATATGTTCAGATTCTATAGTCTTGAAACTTGCCTAATTAGGATATGGGTGTTTTTTCGAGGGGCCATTTGCATTTCTGTCCCTAACTCGAACCACCTACTCAGATTTGCCCCTAATTTCAAAGCCTGCTCAAATTTGTCCCTCTGCCGTTAGTGATCTTATAAAAATGCCCTTCTGTGCTATTTCCGTTAGGTCAAAGGCCTTTGACCGTCTACGAGACGTTTCCTGGACATTTTACCCCTGCCTCCATGTGCCACTTACATGTGGGACCCGCTTAGAGAAAAAATAAAAAGAAAAAACGCTTTCTCTCACCCCTCTATCTCTCACTTACATGTGGGGCCCAAGAAAAAGAAACAAAAAAATGTCCTAGAAAATATGCATAGGCCCACTTGTCATACTTTAATTATTTGTTGAACAATATTTATTGGATTTAGATAGGAGGACCCGCTGGTTAGTGTCTAGCTTAGTCAGAACTACTAGGATCTGGCCCTAATCTAATTACACTGTACTCCAGCGAGTGTGCGAGCTCGTCGGCGTCCTACTGGATGGTGCGGGAACACGCCGGAGGGGGTATGGGGAGGTGCAAGCACGCCGGCGTGGTCAGGAAGCACAACAGCAAGATGTGGGATGATCAACGACCGGGGCAACGACAACAGCTTGCCGCGGCGAGCGGTGGCGCTAGGGAGAGAGCGGCTGTTTGTGGGTCGACTGCTCGGGGATGTAATCCTCGGCGGCGACGGATCTAGTAGGTGTAGAAGCATCACAGATTTACTAGGAAGCCAACAGAGAGCGTCCGGGTGGCCTAGACGAGGAGATCGAGGCGCGGCAGCACGACATCAGAGGCGGAGAAGACGAAGACCAATTCAACGATTTACGACACCTCTGTTGATTTCATCCATAGGGAAGACTCTATAGGAATATAAGAAGCTAATGGACATGCTTTTGAGGCTTGGGATCGACTCTTGCCACGAAAACAATGAACTGCGTCAACGGCGGCGAGATCTGGACATTGTTTGTTCTCTAATAGAACAGGAGGGCTAGCAGGTGCGCCGCCCCTTGCCTGCGCACTTGATTCATCATGGTATGGCAGCTGCGACTACTGCTGCGTCCGCCCCTTGTTGCTCACCCGCGGGTGCGCCGCCCCTCGCCGGCGATGGCCATCATCGGCCAAGCCACGCAAGCCTCCTGTGGCCCACATGTAAGGGGGAGAGAGAGGTCGTGAGAGAAAGTTTTTTTTATATATTTTTATTAGTTCAAAGAGTTCGTGAGGTAGGGGAGAGAGGTGGGAGAGATTTTTTTATTTATCTATTTTGTTTGGGGCCCACATGTAAGTGTGTGAGAGAGAGGGTGAGAGGGAGAGTTTTTCCTTTTTATTTTTTTCTGACCGGGTCCCACATGTAAGTGGCAAATGGAGGCAAGGGCAAAATGTCCAACAAACGCCCCGTAGACGGTCAAACCCCTTTGACCGGACGGAAACGGAACGGAAGGGCATTTCTGTAAGGGCACCTAACGGCGGAGGGACATTTTTGAGCAGGCTTTCGAATTAGGGGCAAATGTGAGTAGTGTGTTCGAGTTAGGGACACAGATGTAAAAGACCTTTTTTGAGCCACTGAGGTAAGAAGCAAGAATATTTTCGATATTGCCATAGCCGATCCTTATCTCGTGAATGAGGAAAACCTAAAAAATGAGGAAGGGAGGTGGTGCATGAAGAGTTACCTTCTGAATTTCATGCAACAAAACAAGCTTAAAAACTTCCTCCTCGTGCCGTACCGACCCATGTACATCCTTCTCTGGATTTACGCTTTCGCTTTTGTACCTTTTTTCTTCATATATGTTTTCACGTCTCAAAATTTGTCATGATCGCGGTATGTTTATTCTGTTTTGCGCAACAACCATTGGGTTCTCCTAGTGCTAAGACCGCAAAGGTGCAATTGTTATTTTCTGGATTCCACGAAGAGCCCGGGAAAGGACTAGTCCCTCCTGACGGTCCTTCTCGATTATTGTCTTTTTGATTGAAATACTACAGGAGGCCACACGGTTGAAAAAAACTACAAAGGAAGTGGAAAGAAAATGATTGCCTTTAGACGGAACACTCTATCTTGTATGCAACAACCGCCAACTAGTCTGACCTGTGACTTCTACACCTGCATTCAGATGGAAAATTCATACGATCCACGAAAATGTTAAATCAGCATGATAAAATCTCAAATGGGGCCAAGAAGTACAAAACAATTCGGCCGAAGCTGGCTTACTGCTCCAGGAACTACAAGTTAAGTTTGCGACTATCATAAACAAGGAGGTCCTCTCATCGTCATTCAGCTTATTCTATAATAATTTTGAAGAAGATGAGTCCAACCAATAAAAGAGCCTAACCTAGCTTATTGCAGCTGGCAAATTTGAAACCGTGACTAAACATATTTGGCGTTATGCACTACATTTGATGACCATGCATGTATTATGTGTAACTCGTTTATTCTTAATTCTTTATTTTAGTTATTATCACTAGTTTTATTTCTTATTTGCTTGCATTTAATTGATAATCGTCCCCTATTTGCATCCTAACACTGCTGTGGTAGCATAATATATGCTGTCACGGCAGCGTTTTTCATTCTAGCCTGGTGCAACAATCAGTGGCGGGCGCTGCATGAAGGCCGCCACTGCTTAAACTGTAAGCACTAGAGGGCGCATTGATAACCCACAAGTATATGGGATCAATTGTAGCCTCTTTCGATAAGTAAGAGTGTCGAACCCAACGAGGATCTAAAGTTAGAACAAATATTCCCTTAAGTTCTATCGGCCACCGATACAACTCTACGCACGCTTAACGTTCGCTTTACCTAGAACAATTATGAAACTAGAAGTACTTTGTAGGTGTTGTTGGCTAGGTTTGCTAGATAATAAAGAGCACGTAAATAAAAGCTCGGGTTGTTTAGATAAAGACACAACTAAGTTAGTTTCAGTAGAGAGCGTTTTGTCACGAGAAAGTTATTTGTCCTTAGGCAATCGATAACTAGACCGGTAATCATTATTGCAATTTTATTTGAGGGAGAGGCATAAGCTAACATACTTTCTCTTCTTGGATCATATGCACTTATGATTGGAACTCTAGCAAGCATCCGCAACTATTAAAGATCATTAAGGTAAAACCCAACCATAGCATTATAAGGCATCAAGTCCTCTTTACTCCCATACGCAAACAACCTACTTACTCGGGTCTGTGCTTCTGTCACTCACGCCACCCACCATAAGAAAATCATGAATATATTGCAAACCCTATAGCGGGGATCCCTCACGCTTGCGCGACACGGAGAGCACCATAGGACATCACCAATAAAACAAACAACTCAAACCAATCACGATCATCAATTAACCCATAGGACAAAACGGATCTACTCAAACATCATAGGATAGCCATACATCATTGGGAAATAATATATAGAGTTGAGCACCATGTTTAAGTAGAGATTACAACGGGTAAAAGAGGGGTTACACCGCTGCATAGAGGGGGGAAGAGTTGGTGATGACGGCGGTGAAGTTGTTGGTGTAGATCATTGTCGCGATGATGGCCCCGACGGCGTTCCGGTGCCACCGGGAGAGAGGGGAGAGAGCCCCCCTTCTTCTTCCTCTTCCTTGAACTCCCCCCCAGATGGGAGATGGGTTTCCCCTCTGGTCCTTGGCTTCCATGGCGGCGGAGGGGCGGGAGCCCCTCCGAGATTGGATCTCTCTCTCTCTCTCTCTCTCTCTCTCTCTCTGTTTCCTTCTGTTTCTGCGCTCCCTGATTCTGCCCTTTCACCGTTTCTTAAATTCCTGGAGATCAGTAACTCCGATTGAGCTAAAATTTTAACACGATTTCTATCCGGATATTAGTTTTTTTGCACGAAAGAAGGGCACCAACCGCCTTACGGAGTGGCCACGAGGGCCCAGGGCACGCCCCTCACCCTCGTGGGCCCCTCGGGCATCGTCTCGCGTTGATTCCACTTCCCAAAATTCACATATATTCCAAAAAAATCTCCGTAAGTTTTTATCCCGTTTGGACTCTGTTTGATATGGATTTTCTGTGAAACAAAAAACATGCAACAAACATGAACTGGCACTGAGCACTGGATCAATATGTTAGTCCCAAAAATAGTATAAAAAGTTGCCAAAAGTATGTAAAAATTGTAGAATATTGGCATGAAACAATAAAAAATTATAGATACGACGGAGATGTATCACGCGTCTCCCTGCCCGCCACTGCAGTAACCTCAGTAGTAGTGGGCAATCCTGCACGCCCGCCACTGATGTCGTTATGGCAGTGGCGGGAGGTAAGTGACGGGCACGCCTGGGACCCTGGCTCATCATTGCTGGATTTTTCTCGCCCGCCACTACTAGGCATCCTGCAGCAGTGGCCGTGTAACAAGTCATTAGAAAGAAAAATACATACAATATGATATTAATCTTACAAATCGGCACCGGCATATTCTTTTTCTGGTATAGGAAACACACGTGTAGATTCTTCAAAGGGGTCCTAATTAAACATTCGAACAAAAGAGTTGATGAAACGTGTTTTTTTACCCAAATGATAACGCCCACACGTGTGGCATCTTTGCACTTCGCCCACACGCCTTGATCCACGTTAATTCTGTTTTGCACGAATCCTAAAGGAATCTGTTGGAATTCCAGTGCCACGTGGGCATCATCGTGCGTGTGGGCGTTGGAGATTTCGCCCACACGACCCGCAACGCTTGGTTGCCAGTTGTGCCGTGTGGGCGAACAAGTTTCTGTACACACAGTCACCACCTAGTCCATGCACGTGTGGGCGAACTACCTTTTGCCCACACGACGCTCGTACGTTGTTAGATGGCAACTGCAGTTGCACGTACGTTTCAACTAGGTAAACACACATGACAACTATGATTCGTTGCTAGATGGCAACTGCAGTTTCGTGTACGTGGCAATCGGATAAACACACATGACAACTGTGATTAACCATACATGACAACTATGGTTGGATCACACATGACAACTATCCCGGGTAACTAAAGTGTCAACCCGCGGATAATTATAGTTAATCTAAATAGAGAGAGTTGCCATGCGTTTATAACTAGATTTGCAACCCGGATAACTAAAGTTGCCATCCCAGGGATAACTAAAGTGTCTTCCCACGGATAACCAAGGTAGGTGTGCCGGGATGTGCGACGGATTTGCCTCGTGCGACACGCGCGGGGTGAGGATGAGTAGTAGTTGTTGGACGTGGGGGCACGAAATAGTTGCGCCCACATGTGTGGGCAATTCTCATATTCGTCCACACATAACCCGTGTGGGTTGCATTCTAATTATGCCACATAGGCTGTGTGGGCGTATGTCTAAGATGTCACACGTGTGGCGAATATCGGCACTCTTTTTAAGTTAATGAAACGAGCTTTATTAGAAGTCATCCCACGGTCTCCTCTATACTTCCTCACAAATTCACGGACAGTTCCTCGCAAAACCATCGAAACTGATTCGAGCCGACGTTCTAGGCGTGTGGATATGTGAAAGTGTTGTTCCTGGCCCGCGTCCCCACCCGTCGGTGACCACAGGAACAATGGCCGTCGTTTCAACTTTTCTTCCTGAGCAGCGTATGCGTGCCTGCCACGCTGTTCCTTTCCCTCTCTTCACTCCATTCGATTCAATCCCCACCCTATTCAATTTCCCCAGAATTCCCCACCGATTTCCCCCCAAAGTCGACTCCACCCAACCGTCTCCCCCTCGAACCAGATTCCCCCCACCCATGGCGTCCCCTTCCATCTCCGCCGCTGCGGTGGCCAGCCCCGTCACCCCGGTGGCCCTAGACCCCAGCCCCGTCGCATCCCGCCTCCCCGCCGCCACCGCCCCGGTGCGCAAGCGGCCGGTCCTCCTCCTCGACCAGCGCCCGCACCCCTCCACCCCGACGTCGCGCACCGCTGCCGCTGCCGCCGCCGCCGCTGCGCCCCTGTCCCAGGCGCGGCGGAAGAAGGGGCTGTCGTCCTCCGGTCGGCCGAGGTGGCAGACCGCGCTAAGCGTCGCCGCCAAGAACGCAGCCCTCCTAGCCGTGCTCCTTTACCTGGGGGACCAGGCCTGGCGCTGGGCGCACCCAGCCCCTCTCGCGCAGCCCGACGACGCTGCGCTCGCGGGTTACACTGCCCGTGTCAACGACGTCGAGGCCTCCCTCGCCCGCGCCTTCGGGGCGCTGAAGGTGCAGCTCGAGGCCGTGGACCGCAAGATCGACGGCGAGGTTGGGGCCGCTCGGGGCGAGCTAGCGGCGCTGCTTGAGGAGAAGAGGCTTGCCATCGAGGGACAGCTCAACCTGCTGGACGCCAGGACCGACGAGCTGAACGACGCGCTGGGCGGGCTCAGGCGGATGGAGTTCCTCAGGAAGGACCAGTTTGAAGCATTCCTGGATGAGTTCAAGGAGAGCCTAGGCTCCAACTCTGGCACTGAGGTCGATCTGGATCAGGTCCGCGCGTTGGCCAGGGAGATCGTCATGAGGGAAATAGAGAAGCATGCCGCCGATGGGGTTGGCAGGGTGGACTATGCCGTGGGGTCTGCTGGGGGGAGAGTTGTCCGCTACTCGGAGGCATATGATGCTGGGAAACGTGGTGGTCTTCTTTCTGCATTACCATTTGGTGGTGGAGACAATGGTGACCAGTCACAGAAGATACTTCAGCCGAGCTTTGGGGAGCCCGGGCAGTGCTTTCCCTTGAAGGGAAGTAGTGGGTTTGTGGAGATCCAACTGAGGAAGGGGATAATCCCTGAGGCAATCACACTGGAGCATGTCTCCAAGGTAATATTCCTGACACCCATTTACTATAGTATTCTCTGTTCACTTTGCGTTCAGTTATTTGGTGCCCTAATATATTTCAAGCTCATTCATGAAATAGATAGTTTGACCAAAATGTTGGGAGTATGGTTAGTCGGCTGTTTGTGAATGCAAATTGTTCATGTTTGTCGTGTGGCACAGATCCTTAAGGGGCTTAAAGTATAATTTTTTTGCGGCCGCTGAGTGATTTTGCTTAAGGGTTTTGATGCATATTCCCTTGTAGCATTTGGGTACTATCATGGTATGTTGGGAGGTCAATTCTAGATCATTTTATACGAATTACTGACTACATCTGTTTGGTTGTTAGTATTCTTAAGCCTTTATGTCTAGTCACAAGTACTATCAGTACACTCTATTTTCTCTGAATAATTGTTCTTCTTAAAAACTTTGTGAATGCTATTTTTTTTTGACACAGAACATTCTGATGCAGCACTTCCTGATTTGTTTCTCAAACATTAAGCTTTTGTTTAATACCACATCCTATATATACCTAAATAGTTGATCCCCATTACATATATTTATCTCAACATGCACACATGCCATCTCATCAAAGGCCCACTCCACATGCATGGGAAAAAGTTTTCATTATTATTTGATCCCCATACTTGTATTTATCTCAACATGCACACATCCCACCTCACCACACATGCCACCTCAACATTTATGGGAAAAAGTTTTCCATTATATTATGCTACTTGTATTCAATAAATATTTTTCGACTATACAATAAGCAAATATAATATGTACCACCAAACCGCATGGGAACACGTTGCAACCGATTCCTGTAGCAATGCGCGGGCTATCATCTAGTTTTATTCAATAACTATACTAATATATTTCCAGCAAACTCATCACAATTCTGAGCCAGTGAACTATACTTCACCATTTCAGCATTTGGCATATGATTGATCTTAGTTGAAGCCAATGATACCTCTGTTTTCTTTTATTCCTGTTAAATTTGAACTTCTAAAGTAGAATTCAAGTATTTTTTGACTGTTATTTTTATTGTTGGCTGGAGGCTCAACTTTGTTGTGTAGTCTTGTGACTCTTGTCTCATTTTGTTCTCATCCTTGTAACAAATAACTTAATTGTTGCGTCATTTCCTGCTATAGGCAACCTGCCTAAAGAATAGGAGGTAAATGTGATATTCTTTCTGTCTAGGTTTACAAGTCCTTGTTTTTTCTTTGTCAAACTTAAGTTGATCCAAAAAAATTCAATATATACTACCTCTCTCTCAGTTTACAGGGCGTGCGCGTACCCCTAGGTCGTCAATTTGACCAACCTAATACAAGTTATATATTATAAAAAATATACCAACATAAACTTTGGAGTTTCTACTTTCAAAAGGTATAATTTTTGTGTTATATAGTTTATATTAGGGTGATAAAATTGGCAACCTACGTATACGCGTAGGACTTGTAAACTGAAACGGAGGTAGTACAGTATGCAATAAATAAATTTATGAAAACATAGTTCATCATAGATCTAGTGATATTGATTGGATAGTGTAGACGCTGGCACGCTGCTATTATTTTCTATAAAATCGGTCAGGTTTAAAATGGTTTGACTTGAGACAAGTTAATAGGCCTTGTAAACCCGGACCGAGGGAGTACTGATTTAGCACATACTTGTATCAGGTTATGGCCTTTTGATGCTTATTGGAAATGTAATAGTAAAGGGCTTTTATTTTTGTAAACCTGGTTATTCTTGATAGTTAACAGTGTTTACTCTATCAGTAATTATTTTGGGAAAAAATATGTCAGGTTAGTCATCGTTGAAGCGAAGTGGGCAACCATAAACTCTGGCATTAGTATGCTTATCCTTGCAATACGCTTCCATATTGGCCCTCTTCATTTTGACTTGTGGTCTCATGATTTATTTGTCTGTTCCAAAAGATCTTATTGGTTTTTTTTTCTGACCCTGGTCTTTATATATATTTAGGACAAATGTTTCCTACAAGCAGTGGTAGTTACCACCACTTGCGTTTTGTATGTTGTATGTAGTATCTGTTGAAACCGAGAGTATGTATGTGTAGTATGTAGTATATAATAGTGTTTTGGTAGTATATATACTAATTTTTAGGTAGTATGTATAATATTTTGAGTATGCTCTTTGTTACGTACAAATATGTACGTATTTCACAAATATAACAAAAACTATGGACTCGTATGCAATTTTTTCATGTAACTTGCTTTGAAATATCTTAGATATAGTATATGAACATATTTAAAATAATAAAATAGTCTATATAGTACCACATGGTAGTATATGAGATATGTGGGGTAACTACCACCAGGTGGTAGGATGGATTTTCCCTATATATATATATATATATATATATATATATATATATATATAT
>NC_041385.1:258667434-258677448 GCF_002162155.2 Triticum dicoccoides | reverse complement strand
AAGACACATTATACTGTAAAAAGGGGCTTGCCGTTTCTTTCTTTTTATGGTCATGCTTAATCTAAAGTACCTGCTGATAAATTCATGGTGTTGGGATACTGGTTATGTTACCATAAAGAAGAAGAAAAAACTGTAATTAAAATGGTGGAAATTAGCACCATATATCAAGTTTATTTTTTTTTGCAAATTCGATACATTTGTTTGAGCACACATATTGAGTATCTATTTCAACCACAAAGAAAATTAAAATAGTTGGTTTTGAAACCTTTGTCAATATATTTATATCTTAGCTGTTTCATCTGACTCCCATATGTCCTCTACAGTCTGCAAGTCTGTGCACCCGGTTACCAAATTACACAGCTGTGAATATCAACCTAGTCATTTATTTTCATGTTTGCACACAATTTATTCATATTCAAGTTCCATTTGAGAGTTTTACTGATGAAATATTTCTTACTCATTACGTGTTCAATTCACTGCCCTAGGTTAAATACGTAATTTGGTCTTGGATATTTTTCACTCTGTTCAAAGCTATTATACTTACAATGTTGTATGGCATGCAGGATGTGGCGTATGACATGTCCACTGCTCCAAAGGACTGCCGGCTATCCGGATGGTACCAAGGAACACATACCGAGACCCCACCAAACCATGCTGCAGAGATGTACGCCTTGACTGAGTTCACTTACGACCTAGCCAAGAACAATATCCAGACATTCGATATAACTGCCCCAGATGTCGGTGTCGTCAACATGGTTAGGCTGGACTTCACTTCAAACCATGGAAGCTCCGTGCTGACGTGCATTTACCGCATCCGGGTGCATGGGCACGAGCCTGTCACGCCAGTTATCGCTAGTCCACTGCCCTGATGAGATGGAGAATCCTTCCACCTCTTTTGTATCTGTTTTGCTTTAGGGCCATTTCTCTGGGCGTTTGCTAGTTTCAGTCTAGGATTATGTCATCCACACTCTGTAAAAAGTTAAATTGACTGTTTGCTGCACATTTTCTAGTGATTTAGTCCAGATGTTCAGTTTTTGCCATGCGCGAACGGCCAGTAACTCTTTGGCGCATCAGTGTTGGCTGTTGATTGAACTTAGTAAGCTTGAAAAGGCAAGTTCAGGCAAAAGAAAAATGCTTCTACCCTGTGCGACTCCTGTGAGAGTTGCCTATCTTTTTCCTTTTTTTCTGATCGAATTTGTACTTTCTTTTCCATACGACCAAACAGAAGGTCGGGTTCCACCGCCGAATCCAGACTTGGAATTTTGGTGCAAATTAGAGAGATCTACTCTCAATATTCTTAAATTTTGGTTGGATTTTTTTGGCATCTTAGAGCAACTCCAAAGGGCTGACCCATTTCGTCCGCCTGCATCCGTTTGGGTCGGCATGGACAAAAGTGACGGCCCAACGTGCCGACCCAGACCCAAATCACGTCAGCTTCGCGTCCGCGTTGACGCATTTGCGGCCCAAATTTGCGTCCCAAATCCGTCGGCGTGGACGCCACGCGCGCCTTCTCGCGGTCCCCACGCGCTTAATTTATGACCACTGGCCCACGCGCCAGCGATGGCGGTTGTCCTTTTTTAAGCCGATCGTGCGGCGGGGCTGTCCTCATCCAAACTCGCCGTCCACATCGAGCAAGCTTTGCTCCCCCGTCGCCGACAAACCCTAGCAACCACCACCACAGCGAGATTGTGACGCCCGCATAATTAGGCTACAGCAATTCCACGTTAACGATGCCAGGTCACCTCGGTTACTGTTGCTAATCTCGCGTTGGATCAAAACGTTTCAAAATCAAATTTAAATTTTTGACAAACAATAAAAGTTTTCAAATATCAAAACAAAAATGTTCGGAATGTGACATAATTAGGTTTACTAAATTAGGCGCAACCTAGATATTTTTCCAAAACTAAAATGTATAGGAAATGTGAGAAAACAGAAAAAAAATTAAAGACAAAGGGAAAGAACAAAAACAAAAAACAAAACTAACAAAAAAAGGAAAGAGCAAACCCCCCCATCTGGGCGTCAGCCCAATTGCTAGCCAGGCCGGCCCAGCCGGCCCAGGCCCCCCCACTCCTCCATAACCCCATGGGCGACCAAACCCTAACCCCCAACGCACCCACCCCCACTCGCTCCCACATTTCCCCCTCCCTCGATCCAAATCTGGATCGGGGACGAAACCCCCTCGACGCCGTCCCCATTGCCTCGTCGCCGTACGCTGGATCATCGCCGCCCGAAGACCTCACCGAGGCCTCCTCGTCTCCTCCTCAAGCCGCTCGCCTATGCCATCGTCGCCATCCTCACCGTCGCCACCTCGTCCCCGTCGTCCTCCCCACGCCCCACTGCCCCGTGCCCTACAACCCCGGTGAGGCCCCCAGCCTCTCCTCCTCTCCCCGCACTCGTCGTCCGCTCCGGCCGCTCGTCCACGCGCGCGCACGCGCCGTGCTCGTCTGCACCGCGCCGCGGACCTGCCTAGCTGCTGCTGCTGCTCTTCCTCCTGCTGCTGCTGGCTGCTGCGTTGCTGCTTTCTCCGCATGCTGCCTCCACGCGCACCGCCCGACCATGCCCTTGGCCGCCCTCACCGCTGCTCGCGCAGCCTCACCGTGTCGCTGGCCAAGCGCCCGCACTGCCCGACCGCGCACTGCTCACGCCCGCATCGCCGAGCCGCTGCCCGCCGTGCATCTGGCCACCCCTGCGCCGCACGCGTGCGTCGCCGTGCGCCTCGCCCACGCGCTATCCGACCGGCCCCCGCTAATGCCCCACCGTTGTCCGCAGCCACCTCCACCGGCGCCCGACCTTGGCCTCCACCACGTTTCCCTCCGCCAACCGCCCACGCATCCCCCGTGGCCTCCGCCCGCCTCTGCTGCTTGCCGCCTCGTCCGTGCGTCCCTGCTCGCCCCCTTCTCCCTGCCAGGACCATGGCCCCGGACGCGCCCGCGCCGGCCGGCTGTGTCGGCGCGCCTGCTCGGCCCCCGCTCCGGCCTCGCCCCACTACCGGGCGGGTGGCGGCTTCACCCGCACCGCCCGTTCGGGCTGCGCCCAACGCCCGTTAGGCCTTGGGGCATATGACAGGGGGCCCCACCCCCTGAACGTTTAAAAAATAAAAAAGAAAATTTAAAAATATATAATTAATTAACTAGGACAATTAATTAACCTAATTAACCTTTGTTAGTTAATCTAATTAACTAATTAATTTAGTTAATCTGATAGTTAGTTAGTCTGTCAATGACTTTAAATTTTAAAAAATTAATATAAAATAATCCGTAACTCGGATGAAAATACTTTGTACATAAAAGTTGATCAGAACAACGAGACAAATCCGAATACGCAGCCCGCTCGTGTGCCACACATCCCTGGCATAGCGGACAGGCAACTTTCCCCCTCTGATCCGTCTGTCCGAAAACACAAAACACCGGGAATACTTTCTCGAATGTTTCCCCCCTTCGCCGGTATCACCTACTAGCGCGTTAGGGCACACCTAAAACCGCTCTTTGTCATGTCATGCATCGTCATGCATATGTTTGCATTATATTTATTGTTTGTCCCCCCTCTTCTCTCGCTAGACCCCGAGACCGCGGTTGAACCAGTGATCGACTACTTCACCTTCAAGGGTCCGTTTCTATCTGCAGAGCAACCAGGCAAGCCTCCCCTTGATCACCAAATATCGCCTATTCCTTCTCTCTACTGCTTGCATTAGAGTAGTGTAGCATGTTACTGCTTTCGGTTAATCCTATTCTGCTGCATAGTGTGTCATTATTGCTACAATTGCTACCCTTACCTGCAATCCTAAACGCTTAGTATAGGATGCTAGTATTCCATTAGTGGCCCTACATTCTTGTTTGTCTGCCATGCTATACTACCGGGTCATGATCACTCGGGAGGTGATCACGGGTATATACTTACATACATATTATATGATACATGTGGTGACTAAAGTCGGGTCGGCTCGTAGAGTACCCGCAAGTGATTCCGATGTGGGGGCTGAAAGGATAGGTGGCTCCATCACGGTAGAGGTGGGCCTGGGTTCCCGACGGCCCCCTACGGTTACTTTGTGGCGGAGCGACGGGGCAGGTTGAGACCACCTAGGTGAGAGGTGGGCCTGGCCCTGGTCGGTGTCCGCGGTTACTTCATAATAACACGCTTAACGAGATCTTGGAATTTGATCTGAGTTGGGTCGTTGACCTTATATGCACTAACCGCCACGTGGGACAAGATATGGGCAACCAGCGTCGTGGTATCAGCCGAAGCTCTTTTTGACGTCAGCGACTGAGCGACGCGCGCCGGATTGGACCGTAAGCCTGCGCTTGTATTAAGGGGGCTAGGTCTGCTTCCGACCGCATACGCAACGTGCAAGTGTGCAATGGGCGATGGGCCCAGACCCCTGCGCGCTTAGGATTTAGACCGGTGTGCTGACCTCTCTGTTGAGCCTAGGTAGGGCTGCGACGTGTTGATCTCCTGAGGTCGGGCATGACCCGGGAAAGTGTGCCTGGCCAGAGGGATCGAGTGTGTCGGGTAATGTGGTGCACGCCTGCAGGGAAGTTGATCTATTCGAATAGCCGTGTCCACGGTAATAGGCGACACGGAGTTGTACCTTGACCTTATGACAACTAGAACCGGAACTTAATAAAACACACAGTTCCAAGTGCCAGATATAACCCGGTGATCGCTCTCACACAGGGCGACGAGGGGAGGATAATCGGGTAGGATTATGCTATGCGATGATACTTGGTGAACTTACCATCTACTCTCTTCTATATGCTGCAAGATGGAGGCTGCCAGAAGCGTAGTCTTTGACAGGACTAGCTATCCCCCTCTTATTCTGGCATTCTGCAGTTCAGTCCACCAATATTGCCCCTTTACACAGATACCCATGCATATGTAGTGTAGATCCTTGCTTGCGAGTACTTTGGATGAGTACTCACGGTTGCTTTACTTCCTCTTTTCCCCCTTTTCCTCTTCTTCTCGGACGTCGCAACCAAATGTTGGAGCCCAGGAGCCAGACGCAACCATCATCGACGACCCCTACTACACCGAGGGTGCCTACTACTACGTGCAGGCCGCCGATGACCAGGAGTAGTTTAGGAGGATCCCAGGCAGGAGGCCTGCGCCTCTTTCGATCTGTATCCTAGTTTGTGCTAGCCATCTTATAGCAACTTGTGTTGTTGCTTCCGCTGACTAGTCTATGATTGAGCACTTGTATTTGAGCCCTTCAGGCCCTGGCTTGTATTATGATGCTTGTATGACTTTTTTTATGTTTTTAGAGTTGTGTTGTGATATCTTCCCATGAGTCCCTGATCTTGATCGTACACGTTTGCGTGCATGATTAGTGTATGATTGAATCGGGGGCGTCACAAGTTGGTATCAGAGCCGACTGCCTGTAGGAATCCCCCTTCCAAACTCCTTGGCCGAAGTCGAGCCTAGTCATTGCAAAACTTTTACTAACATGGCTGTGTGGCTTACGGACCCATGTCTCCATTGGGTGGTATTAGGATCTTCTATTCCTCGTCTATACTCTGGGACTCTGATCTCTCTTCTATTCGGGTTAAATGATTTTGCGAAAAAAACTAACCTTAGGTTCTTGAAAATACTTTCTCCCGGAGAGCCCCTCACTCCAGATGATCGCTTGCTGCACCAGAAGATTCCGAAGATACTCTCTGAAGTTCTCTCGAGACTATGTGCCCGTCACTTTTGCAATCCCGTACCACCGATATATCCCTATGGATAAATACATACACTTGTCGTTCTTACTTTCATTCCGAGCTGCTCTTGTTATTACAAGGCGCATCAAATTGTTCTCCGACTTTCTAAGAATCCCTTGTGGCATTGCTTTACAGGTCTTTGCCGCATGAATACCTCTACGAATAATTCCTCACACTTATCGAGGATTCGTTCCTCCTTAGTTGTTCATCTGTTTCACAAAATTCTTCAGAATACTATTCGGTTTTCTGAAAATCCTCAACAACCTATTGCTCCTGAATTCCTTGCCTTCCGGCACTATTGTTAATTCCATATTTCTAGCAATCTCCGTTGACATCCTTTGTCACTATCATTTCGAGTCCTTTGATTCAATATTTTGTGAGTGCTCTCAATCCTCAATCAGATCCTAGAATTCATCCTTCTGGCTCAGACGTCATTTTAAACATGAGCTGGATCTCGACCAATCAAATTTCCATCAATTGTACCCCTAAGCCTATTCAACTTATCCATCCTTGATCAGAGCATTTACTTCTGATCTCTTGATTTGGAAATCATAATTCCTTTGCATTTGATTGAATTAGTCAGTTGTTTCTATAATCTGATCTCCTTGCATTCTTTCTTCTTTTGGTTGAGTATCGGTACTCGCATCCGATTCTTTGCGGTCCGCTAGATCCTTTTGTGGATTATTATTCGACCGTTCCGGCATATTCTCAAAACCTTGAATTCTTCCCCTGGTACATAAGGCCTTTTGGTAAGTTGTATCATCTGCTTTTGTCAACCATGCTCTGCTTCCGAGCTTGAGTTATTTGCTACTGAAGTTTGTGGTATATGTTCCTAAGATGCCCCGATGGGTTGAACCAAATGCCTCCGCTAATCCGAGGTGAACCCGGAAATGTCTACGGGTCATCCTCTACTGGTATTATGCCAGAAAAAAAATTACTACAACTTCGTCGAAAGTGAGAAGTGAATGAAAGATTATGCATTGGAGAAGTGGGAGTCGACCTTGAACTTTGTGTTCATGCCCATGGAAACGATATAGATCTTATCATTATAGCTTCTTTTAAAAAATAATTATTCGCTTGGTATAAGTTCATCTTATATCTGGGATCTGGCCTTTTGCATCATGGTTTCGACCATGTTCTCCTTTAAATACCATTTCCTGTGCAAGTTTATGCACTTGTCTTCTACGGAGCAATACCCCAGTACAACCTCCAGTTTGATCTGTCGTCGAGTATTACCCCCTGGTATCTCGAGATTACCAGGAGCAACATAACTTCTTATGAGTTCTTCATCATGTACTACATTCTCACCGATTCCAATTTTTCCTGGGTTCTGATTGGTTAGTCACTCGAGTACACCGATAACTGAATCGTGTCCATTCAACGATTCAACCATTCTCAGCAATCTTCCTTGCTTACGAGTTTGTACCCGATCACTTCATTCCTAGCCTGATTGACTATATCATTATTGTGCTAATTTTTAACTGTGCTACCTGGTCCTTCTTCACGGAGCACAAATTTCGGTGACGAGCTAACCCGATGCTGATCTTCCTCGTCATATCATTTCTCCTTGAATAGCAAGCTTGATTTCGAGTATGTGTCTAATCCTTGGTTCCAATAACCTTTCGCTTCATCATTCCTTTGACTTGATGTCATCGTCGATCGTTACACCTGCATGAAATCTCTCGACAATTGTGTCATGATCATCATCAACATTTTGAGCTCTTCTAGGATATCAATCAAATACATGATGGGAAATACCATCTTTGCCCCTCGATGATTGTGTTATCATCGACAACATTCTTGCCTTCCCCCAACACAAAATTGTTCATGTTATGGATGCAACTTGCTATCCAGCTTGTATGATGTTCTACCTTGAAGTATTAATGTCTTTTATGACAAGGATGTTGTGAGGATTGCTCCACCTCTTAAGAGTTCTTGGTATAGTGATACTTCTCACCATCACCATTCTTTCTTGGTCCTCGTGTTGATTCCAACCGGGGTACCAACAAGTGAACGGTGCTGTTTGGATTTTGCCCTTCTAGCAACCCTATTGCTTTGAAGTTAATGGTCGGCCGTTCATTCTTAGACTATTGATTATTGAATCACCATTCTGACATTGGTTGTGCAACCCAACCCATGTTTCGGGCGCACCTTTCAACCAATGTTTAATTGTGTGTGTTTTCCTCAAACATACTTCATTATATCAATTGATCTGATAAATGTTATCTCCTTATCCACATAATTGTGGAGATCCATCTTTTTGGATATCTCGTTGAATTATCGCTGAGTCCACCAGCCACCTCCTCATCCTCTCCTTGGCTTAATGATGAACCCTTGTTCGAAACTCGCTTCCATAGTTCATTTCCCGAGAATCATATAATGTCATCTCATCAATTGTGTTGCACCCCTTCTTCTCAGGCATCCTGAGTCTGAGATATCCTAACACCAATCAGATATGAATCCCGGTCAGATATGATGGTTGGGACGCATTTTCCAAGAGTTATAACGTTGGTCTTTATATGATCCGGTAAGGTGATGTCGTGCCTAGCACACCTGGCTGGAGGGCCTATTGTTATAGTTCTTCCTTTTATCAATGTTAACCATTCTTTCATGAGGAAATTGAAAGACTTATTCTATAAGTTGTTCCTAATGAATCCATTGAGTATCCAAAGTCCGACCTTTGCTTGAAGACCATGTCAATGCTATCTCGAAGCATGTATGTGGCACTCCGATTTTCAACAAGAACATTTGAAGCCCAATGCTAAATGTTTCTTACTCAATTATCCAAACACCGTTGTATGGGTAATGTCATGAAATTTCTCTCCCTTACCTAAAGGGTTTTCGACATTATATCCAGTCACAGATATCATGCTCTGCTTGTCCTTGGGAAGGATATACCCCTGAAATAGGTGTTTTAACACATTTTCCTTTCCATTGTTCTGTTTAATCTAATAATCATATTTTTCCTTTCCATTGTTTGGTTTAACCTTTCTTGTGATCTATATGATCTAGCAGTAATATTCTCCTGCTTATGTAAACCCCTCGGTGTACAATTCTATCAGCAAGACCCTGTTACTACTGTTGATGACATTCCGGTAGCCACCGATGGACGAGAACTTTGCCTATTGGTCTGCCTCATTCAACGAGCAGGAAAATGGTTCTCTTCGTCTCTCGCCCTTCGTACCGACGTTGCCGACATAATTGATAGGCTAGCCTCCGACATGCCTTGTTATCATGATTGTGCAAAATATCACCGCCCTTTCTACTTTTAACCCACATGGTGGGCCCATAACCCACAGTTCCACATGATCGAAACCTGACTCTCCTCTATACCCCTATCTTCGAAGTTATTCCTCACGATTGGCTTCGTATGAAGATCACTAGCCACCTTCCTAGAGATGTTCTAATCTGGTATCAGACGCAATACTTATTCTCGTTGCTCTGGACCCGTTTCACACTTTGTTTCAGGCATCGAACGATTGCCTACCCGCTCGAAACTTCTCATGGTACCTACTTACTTTGCTCTCGATATTGTCTTAAGTTTCCATTCGAGAGTTACTTTCCGCTACCATCCCCGATGTTATCAACTAGATAGTCGACCTTTCAGAGGTCCGTTCTTCCGAAGTTACCCCTTATCCTTCATACGTACAATGAAGACTCCGAAGAAAGGATGACGACTTCATCATGATGACCTGAAGCCGAGGTATGAAGACATCAACATTATGGATCGACCTCTTAGAGAAGAGCAATCAAGACCGAGAAGAGTCGTTAGAATTCCGTAACCAAATCCCTTCCCCGTTACTCCCCTCTTAAATCTCGGGATGATATTTCTTGTAGTGGAGGAGATTTGTGACGCCCGGATAATTAGGCTACAGTAATCCCACATTAACGATGCCACATCACCTTGGTTACTGTTGCTAATCTCGCGTTGGATCAAAACTTTTCAAAATCAAATTTGAATTTTTGACAAACAATAAAAGTTTTCAAATATTAGAACAAAAATGTTCGAAATGTGACATAATTAAGTTTACTAAATTAGGCGCAACCTAGGTATTTTTCCAAAACTAAAATGTTTAGGAAATGTGAGGAAACAGAAAAGAAAATAAAGACAAAGGAAAAGAACAAAAACAAAAAAACAAAACTAACAGAAAAAGGAAAGAGCAACCCCCCCATCTCGGCGTCAGCCCAGCTGCTAGCCAGGCCGGCCCAGCCGGCCAGCCCTCCCACTCCTCCATAACCCCCTGGGCGACCAAACCCTAACCCCCAACGCACCCACTTCCCCCACTCGCTCCCACGTTTTCCCCTCCCCCAATCCAAATCT
>NC_041385.1:258665444-258667091 GCF_002162155.2 Triticum dicoccoides | reverse complement strand
CTGGATCGGGACGAAACCCCCTCGACGCCGTGCGCTGTACCATCGCCGCCCGAAGACCTCACCGAGGCCTCCTTGTCTCCTCCTCAAGCCCCTCGCCTACGCCATCATCTTCGTCCTCTCCGTCGCCGAACTGCCTCCTCTCCGTCATCGCCTTGTCCCCGTCGTCCTCCCCATGCCCCACTGCCCCGTGCCCTACAACCCCGGTGAGGCCCCCGGCCTCTCCTCCTCTCCCCGCACTCGTCGTCTGCTCCGCCCGATCGTCCACGCGCGCGCACGCGCCGTGCTCGTCTGCACCGCACCGCGTTCCTGCCTAGCTGCCGCTGCTGCTCTTCCTCCTGCTGCCGCTGGCTGCTGCACTGGTGCTTGCTCCGCCTGCTGCCTCCGTGCGCCACGCCCGACCATGCCCTTGGCCGCGCTCACCGCTGCTCGCGCAGCCTCACCGTGTCGCTGGCCAAGCGCCTGCACTGCCCGTCCGCGCGTTGCTCATGCCCGCTTCGCCCAGCCGCTGCCCGCCGCGCATCTGGCCATCCCTGGGCCGCACGCGTGCATCACTGCGCCGCGCCCATGCGCCGTTCGTTCGGCCCCCGCTAATGCCCCACCGTTGTCCGCAGCAACCTCCACCCACGCCCGAGCTTGACCTCCACCGCGTTCCGCTCCGGCAACCGCCCACGCATCCCTGTAGCCTCCGCCCCGCCTCTGCTGCTTGCCACCTCGTCCGTTGCGTCCCTGGTCGCCCGCGCCCCTGCTCGCCCCCTTTGCCCTACCAGGACCATGGCCCCAGCTGCGCCCGCGCCGGCCGACTGTGTCGGCGCGCCTGCTTGGCCCCCGCTTCGGCCTCGCCTACGCCATCGTCGCCATCCTCTCCATCGCCACCTCGTCCCCGTCGTCCTCCCAACGGCCCACTGCCCCGTGCCCTACAACCCCGGTGAGGCCCCCAGCCTCTCCTTCTCTCCCCGCACTCGTCGTCCGCTCCGGCCGCTCGTCCACGCGTGCGCACGCGCCGTGCTCGTCTGCACCGTGCCGCGGACCTGCCTAGCTGCTGCTGCTGCTGCTCTTCCTCCTGCTGCTGCTGGCTGCTGCGTTGCTGCTTTCTCCGCATGCTGCCTCCACGCGCACCGCCCGACCATGCCCTTGCCGCCCTCACCGCTGCTCGCGCAGCCTCACCGTGTCGCTGGCCAAGCGCCCGCACTGCCCGACCGCGCGCTGCTCACGCCCGCATCACCGAGCCGCTGCCCGCCGTGCATCTGGCCACCCCTGCGCCGCACGCGTGCGTCGCCGTGCGCCTCGCCCAAGCGTTGTCCGGCCGGCCCCTGCTAATGGCCCACCATTGTCCGCAGCCACCTCCACCGGCGCCCGACCTTGGCCTCCACCACGTTTCCCTCCGCCAACCGCCCACGCATCCCCTGTGGCCTCCGCCCGCCTCTGCTGTTTGCCGCCTTGTCCGTGCGTCCCTGCTCACCCGCGCCCGTGCTCGCCTGCACCCCTACTCGCCCCCTTCGCCCTGCCAGGACCATGGCCCCGGCCGCGCCCGCGCCGGCCGGCTGTGTCGGCGCGCTTGCTCGGCCCCCGCTTCGGCCTCGCCCTACTACCGGGCGGGTGGCGGGTTCGCCCGCACCGCCTGTTCAGGCTGCGCCCAGCGCCCGTTAG
>NC_041385.1:258552601-258665212 GCF_002162155.2 Triticum dicoccoides | reverse complement strand
AGGGAATTTAAAATATTAATTAATTAATTAATTAATTAGGAGAATTAATTAACGTAATTAACCTGTGTTAGTTAATCTAATTAACAAATTAATTTAGTTAATGTGATAGTTAGTTAGTCTGTCAATGACAGTGGGACCCACACGTCAATTTGACTAAGTCAACCGACTGTTTGACTACTGACATCACCCTGACATCATGCTGACGTCATAATTGCATTTTCTAATTTAATTAATTCTGTTAATTCTAAAAATGATTTAAATTTTTAAAATTAGTATAAAATAATCTGTAACTCGGATGAAAATACTTTGTACATGAAAGTGGCTTAGAACGACGAGACGAATTTGAATACGCTGCCCGTTCGTCTGCCACACATCCATACCATAGCAAACAGGCAACTTTCCCCCTTTGATCCGTTTGTCCGAAAACACGAAACACCGGGAATACTTTCCTGGATGTTTCCCCACTTCACCGGTATCACCTACTACCGCGGTAGGGCACACTTAACACCGCTCTTTGTCATGTCATGCATCGTCATGCATATGTTTGCATTATATTTATTGTTTCTTCCCCCTCTTCTCTCGCTAGACCCCGAGACCGCGGTTGAACCAGTGATCGACTACTTCACCTTCAAGGGCCTGTTTTTGTCTACAGAGCAACCAGGCAAGCCCCCCCCCCTTGATCACCAGATATCGCCTATTCCTTCTCTCTACTGCTTGCATTAGAGTAGTGTAGCATGTTAATGCTTTCGGTTAATCCTATTCTGCTGCACAGCCTGTCATTGTTGCTACAATTGTTACCCTTACCTGCAATCCTAAATGCTTAGTATAGGACGCTAGTATTCCATCAGTGGCCCTACATTCTTGTCTGTCTGCCATGCTATACTACCGGGCCGTGATCACTCGGGAGGTGATCACGGGTATATACTTACATACATATTATATGATACATGTGGTGACTAAAGTCGGATCGGCTCGTAGAGTACCCACAAGTGATTCCGATGTTGGGGCTAAAAGAACAGGTGGCTCCATCGCGGTAGAGGTGGGTCTGGGTTCCCGACGGCCCCCTACTGTTACTTTGTGGCAGAGCGATAGGGCAGGTTGAGAACACCTAGGTGAGAGGGTGGCTTGGCCCTGGTCGGTGTCCGCAGTTACTTCATAATAACACGCTTAACGAGATCTTCGAATTTGATCTGAGTTGGGTCGTTGACCTTATACGCACTAACCGCCACGTGGGACAAGATATGGGCAACCGTCGTCGTGGTATCAACCGGAGCTCTTTTTGACGTCGACGACTGCGCGGCGCGCGCCGGATTGCATCGTAAGCCTACGCTTGTATTAAGGGGGCTAGGTCTGCTTTCGGCCGCGTACGCAATGTGCATGTGTGCAATGAGCGATGGGCCCAGACCCCTGCGCGCTTAGGATTTAGACCGGCGTGCTGACCTCTCTTTTGAGCCTAGGTAGGGCTGCGGCGTGTTGATCTCCCAAGGTCGGACATGACCCGGCCAGAGGGATCGAGCGTGTCGGGCAATGTGGTGCACCCCTGCAGGGAAGTTGATCTATTCGAATAACCGTGTCCACGGTAACAGGCGACTCGGAGTTGTACCTTGACCTTATGACAAATAGAACCGGATACTTAATAAAACACACCCTTCCAAGTGCCAGATATAACCCGGTGATCGCTCTCACACAGGGCTATGATACTTGGTGAACTTACCATCTACTCTCTTCTATATGCTGCAAGATGGAGGCTGCCAGAAGCGTAGTCTTGGACAAGACTAGCTATCCCCTCTTATTCTGGCATTCTGCAGTTCAGTCCACCGATATTCCCCCTTTACACAGATACCCATGCATATGTAGTGTAGATCCTTGCTTGCGAGTACTTTGGATGAGTACTCACGATTGATTTGCTTCCTCTTTTCCCCTTTTTCCTCTTCTTCTTGGACGTCGCAACCAGATGTTGGAGCCCAGGAGCCAGACGTAACCATCGATGAAGACTCCTACTACATGGAGGGTGCCTACTACTACGTGCAGGCCGCCGACGACCAGGAGTAGTTTAGGAGGATCCCAGGTAGGAGGCATGTGCCTCTTTCGATCTGTATCCCAGTTTGTGCTAGCCATCTTAGGGCAACTTGTTTAACTTATGTCCGTACTCAGATATTGTTGCTTCCGCTGACTCGTCTATGATCAAGCACTTGTATTCGACCCTCGAGGCCCCTGGCTTGTATTATGATGCTTGTATGACTTTTTTTTATGTTTTTAGAGTTGTATTGTGATATCTTCCCATGAGTCCCTGGTCTTGATCGTACACGTTTGCATGCATGATTAGTGTACGATTGAATCGGAGGCATCACAGAGACGGGGCTCTTCTCCGGCGCCAGCTGCAACAAGGCCAAGGGCAAGGCCCCCGCCATCCTTTCCCCTCTGAGTTCCTGCCGCCTCCCTCTGTGCCGGCGCCTCACCAGTAGAGGCAGCGCGTTAACGTGCTAGTGCACCAGGCAGAGTGGCACTGGTAGCACGGCGTGCCTCTCCTATACCCCGATGCCACCCTGCCGCACGACTGGCATTTGGATCCGGATAGGATCCCAGTGCCGGCGGCGCCGCGGTCGGCTCGGGCTCACGCGGAGGAGGTGCGGCGCCGGCGGGTGCTCCTGACGCCGGAGCAGCGCCGCGCCGCCGCCTACGCCTCCGACTCGCCTAGCTGGGCATGCTGGTTCGCCTTCGAGCACGAGGAGGCGAGGTGACGTTGCATCTGCGAGGTCGACCGCACTGTGCCACCGCCCCCGCTCATCGTCCGCGAGGAGGACCAGGCGGAGGAGGACGCCTACCAGGCGGCCCTTGCGGCCGTCTACCGGGAGAGAGAGGAGGGCGAGCGACGCAGGGCGAAGGCGGCGGAGGAAGAGGAGGCTCGGTACGAGGCGGCAATGGTGCAGGCCATTGCCCTCTTCGCGGCGGGCGACTGCGTGCTGCCGCCGGTGGCCCCGCCATCCCCTCCCCGACGCCGCGTCAAGCCCGAGCCGGAGCCGTCCCCCATCGAGCGCTACTCCTGGACGGGCGTAGTGCGCGAGTGGGTCCGTGTGCCACCGGTCTGGGTGGGGGCGACGCCGGTGCAGGAGGCGGCGTACCTCGAGCACTGGCGCCAGATCCGGGTGTCCCAGGAGCGCCGCGACAGCGAGTACCTCGAGATGCTCGAGCGCGACCTCGAGGAGGAGCAGCGCGAGGCCGAGGAGGAGGCGCGCCAGGCCGCGGCGGCGCAGGCGGCCGCACAACCCCCCGCGCCGGCACTGTCGGCGCCCGCACAGCCTACGCCCGACATGAACATGCTCTGGAACACGGTGTTCCCCTGGGCTAGTCCGGCGCCGACGCTCATTGACCTCACGGACCCCGAGAACGACGACGACGCCGCCGCCTAGGGCAGCGCTCCGCCTCGTAGTTTAGGTTGTTTTTATTTTCTTAAATGCAAATGTGGACGCGTGGACTCTCGCCGGCCTTCGTGGCCGGCTTTAATGTTTAATTAATGTTTTTTAAATATGCATGCGTTCTTATTTTTTCTAGTGCCGTCAAAATGGGTCGGGCCGGCGTTGGGCGCATGCGCCGACCCAAACGCGGAAGCGGACATCCGTGTCCGCCTGGCCGACCCGAACGGACAAAAAAGGGACAAAATCGCCGTCCGTTTGGGTCGGCCGTTGGAGTTGCTCTTAGGTTCTTTTTGTGACATCTTAGTTGGCAGGGCACAGCACTCCTCGGTTCTTGCTTTAGGCCCGGAACTCAGATTAGTTTTTTACCTTTTGGATGTGGAAAAGGAGAGCTTACAAGTTGAAATAATCATGATTCTAAAAAATAGGTTAAAATAAATCGTAAACTTCTTCATGTGTAGACAAGAAAATTTTCATAGAAAAAATAGTTTTATTTGAGGCCTGCAACAAAATACTTACGATCTTCTGGATTGTAAATTATGTTGGCATTTTAGATCACATCTAATGTTAATCTTTTTCCATTTAATTACAGACACACCTATTGATTATTTGGAAACTCAATTGATCTTTGTGGCAAAGTGCCCTACTATAGAGGTCGCAAGAAGTCCGGCTTTACATTAATAAAGCCCGAGAACAAGTGGCATAACATATAACATAGTCTTAGATCCAGATCGAACAAAGTGACATAAGAGCATCTCGACCAAATGCCCAAAACGAGTCATTGTGCCCGAAATACTGTCACTTCGGACACTTTGGGCAAAAAAAAAACAGCTTCAGCAGACACACTATCTCTACTTCTAATGAACGAGTTGGTTGAATAGTCCCACCACTTTCGTCTGGTTTATTTTCGTCTCACATCCGACCACCATATCTCCGCACGTTGGTTTTTTTATCCTCGCAATGAAAACTTTCCTAACCTTTTCAAAATTTCACAACTAGACATGTTACAAACGGGCAAGAAACGATAGCACGTTACCAATCAATAAAATTCAGTTTCATGACAATCAATTCTAAATCCTAACTTTCCTAATGCATTGATATTTGCCTTTTGTCTCTAATCTCTACTCCTAAAGGGGCAGTACGTACATCATTTCGTTCCATCCTTTTCACCTCCACGATTGAAGAAACAATCCCCGATTCCCCGATCGAAGGAAATCGTCCCTCCATCAATTTTATCCTTTTTTGGAATGAGATCTGCGGGTTATGATTGTTTAGCGATTCTTTCCAACTATGCACCCCTCTCCTTCCTTCTTGCATAAATCATATCTCTTTGTCTCCTCTCACGTATATCTATCGATCCAATCTGCTCCTTCTCCTCCCTTCTCATCCTCTTCCGGCTGGTCTCCGTTCTGCCTTCCCTTTTCCTCCATGTCCCACTCCCCCTTCTACTCTGCGTCCTGCTCGTCGCCATGGACGAGATCCATTCGTCAATGGTGGGTAGTGGGCCAACATCTAGAAGACAACCAGGTCCGAGACGACGGCTTGCTCAAGACAACGTGGTCCATGCGCTCGACCACAGAGACAACCACCAGGACGCAACGGCCACGCGAACGAGGGCTTGCTCATTGAGGACGGCTTCCAATTGATCCACGATGAGCTCCCGGATGCCGGCGTCCACACTAGGATGGATAGCTCACAGAGGGCGGCGTCCACCCAAATGACGGTGGCGACAATGTGGCGGGCGACGACGGCCTCGGAGAGGGCAGCATCCATACGGACGACGACATGCTGGCGGAGTGTGGCGTCCGCCCGGATTGCGGCGGACACAACATGGCTAACAACAACGGCCACTAGGCACTCCCAGACGATGTCAACAGGATACTCGCGGACGGCGGCGTGCTCAAGGCCAGTGACGTGCTTGCAGAAGGCGGTGTGAGAGCGGCAATCAGCAGGACAACGACAACCATGCGTGTACTCCAACATAGCAATTGCCAGCAGAACGACGACGACCACATGCGCGACGGTATGTACGCTAGCCAGCACGCTGCACCTACTGGCCTGCGTGGTACAGGCTCTAGCTGACGATGGCACATGTGAGGCACACGTGGACGGCGCGGACAATGGCGAGCTCGCTGCTGGCGGTTCACGTACTAGAATTTTTGGACTAATGGTTTATATATGTACTGGAAATTTGACAATGATATGTGCTACGTCTTGAGCTTGCGTTGGTTTTCCTTGAAGAGGAAAGGGTGATGCAGCAATAGTAGCATAAGTATTTCCCTTAGTTTTTGAGAACCAAGGTATCAATCCAGTAAGAGGCTCCTCAAAAGTCCCAGGCACCTACACAAACAAACAAGAACTCGCAACCAACGCAATAAAGGGGTTGTCAATCCCTTCACGGACACTTGCGAAAGTGAGATCTGATAGAGATAATATGATAAGATAACTATATTTTTGGTATTTTATAATATAGATTGGAAAAGTAAAGATGCAAATAAAAGTAGATTGAAAGCTTATATGATAAAAGATAGACCTGTGGGCCATAGGTTTCACTAGTGGCTTCTCTCAAGATAGCATAAGTATTATGGTGGGTGAACAAATTACTGTCGAGCAATTGATACAAAGCGAATAATTATGAGATTATCTAGGCATGATCATGTATATAGGCATCACGTCCATGACAAGTAGACCGACTCCTGCCTGCATCTACTACTATTACTCCACACATCGACCGCTATCTGGCATGCATCTAGAGTATTAAGTTCATAAAAAACATAGTAACGCATTAAGCAAGATGACATGATGTAGAGGGATAAACTCATGCAATATGATACAAACCCAATCTTTTTATTCTCAATGGCAACAATGCAATACGTGCCTTGCTGCCCCTGCTGTCACTGGAAAAGGAGACCGCAAGATTGAACCCAAAGCTAAGCACTTCTTCCATTGCAAGAAAGATCAATCTAGTAGGCCAAACCAAACTGATAATTCGAAGAGACTTGCAAAGATAACTTAATCACACATAAAAGAATTCAGAGGAGATTCAAATATTTCTCATAGATAAACTTGATGATAAACCCACAATTCATCGGATCTCGACGAACACACCGCAAAAAGAGTTACATCGAATAGATCTCCAAGAAGATCGAGGAGAACTTGGTATTGAGATTCAAAGAGAGAGAAGAAGCCATCTAGCTAATGACTATGGACCCGAAGGTCTGTGGTAAACTACTCACAACTCATCGGAGAGGCTATGGTGTTGATGTAGAAGCCCTCCGTGGTTGATTCCCCCTCCGGCGGAGCGCCGGCGAAGGCTCCAAGATGGGATCTCGCGGATACAGAAGGTTACGGCAGTGGAAATAGTTTTTCGTGGTCGCTTCTGATGTTTTCGGGGTACATGGGTATATATAGGAGGAAGAAGTAGGTCGGTGGACACCCAAGGGGCCCACGAGATAGGGGGCGCGCCCTCCACCCTCGTGGCCGCCTCGTTTATTTCTTGACTTCCACTCCAAGTCCTCTGGATCACGTTTGTTCCAAAAAGATCGCTCCCGAAGGTTTCATTCCGTTTGGACTCCGTTTGATATTCCTTTTCTTCGAAACACTGAAATAGGCAAAAAAAACAGCAATACGGGCTGGGCCTCCGGTTAGTAGGTTAGTCCCAAAAATGATATAAAAGTGTAAAGTAAAGCCCATAAACATCCAAAACGGGTAATATAATAGCACGGAACAATAAAAAATTATAGATATGTTGGAGACGTATCAAGCATCCCCAAGCTTAATTCCTGCTCGTCCTCGAGTAGGTAAATGATAAAAACAGAATTTTTGATGTGGAATGCTACCTAGCATAATTCTCAATGTAATTTTATTTATTGTGGCATTATTGTTTAGATCCAAATGATTCAAGATAAAAGCTTATAAAACATAAAAATAGTAATACTCGAAGCATACTGACAAATAATCATGTCTTATCAAAATAGCATAGCCAAAGAAAGCTTATCCCTACAAAATCATATAGTTAGGCCATGCTTCATTTTCATTACACAAAATACTCCCATCATGCACAACCCTGGTTTCAGCCAAGCAATTGGTTCATACTTTTTAACGTGCTTCAGCTTCTTCAACTCTTACACAATACATGAGCGCAAGTCATGGACATAGCACTATATGTGGTATATGGTGGTGGTTGTGAAGACAAAAAAGGGAGAATATAGTCTCACATCAACTAAGCGTATCAGCATGCTATGGAGATGCCCATCAATAGATATCAATATGAGTGAGTAGGGATTGCCATGCAACGGATGCACTAGAGCTATAAATGTATGAAAGCTCAACAAAAGAAACTAAGTGGGTGTGCATCCAACTCGCTTGCTCACAAAGACCTAGGGCATTTTGAGGAAGCCCATCATTGAAATATACAAGCCAAGTTCTATAATGAAAAATTCCCACTAGTATATGAAAGTGACAACACAAGAGACACTCTATCATGAAGATCATGGTGCTATTTTGAAGCACAAGTGTGGAAAAGAGATAGTAGCATTGTCCCTTCTCTCTTTTTCTCTCATTTTTTTATTTGGCCTTTCTCTTTCTCTTTTTGTGTCCTTTCTCTTTTTTTTTATTTGGTGGGCTCTTTGGCCTCTTTTTTTTAAAGTCCGAAGTCTCATCCCGACTTGTGGGGGGAATCATAGTCTTCATCGTCCTTTCCTCACTTGGGACAATGCTCTAATAATGAAGATCATCACACTTTTATTAATTTACAAATCGAGAATTACAACTCAACACTTAGAACAAAGTATGACTCTATATGAATGCCTCCGGCGGTGTACCGGGATATGCAACGAATCAAGAGTGACATGTATGAAAATTATGAGGGTGGCCTTGCCACAAATACAATGTCAACTACATGATCATGCAAAGAGCAATATGACAATGATGGAGCGTGTCATATAACGGAACGGTGGAAAGTTGCATGGCAATATATCTCGGAATGGCTATGGAAATGCCATAATAGGTTGGTATGGTGGCTGTTTTGAGGAAGTTAAATAATGGGTGCATGATACCGGCGAAAGTTGCGCGGCACAATAGAGGCTAGCAAAGTGGAAGGGTGAGTGTGCGTATATCCATGGACTCACATTAGTCATAAAGAACTCATATACTTATTGCAAAAGTCTACTTGCCCTCGAAGCAAAGTACTAGTACGCATGCTCCTAGGGGAAGGGTTGGTAGGAGTTAACCATTGCGTGATCCCGACCTCCACTCATAAGGAAGACAATTAAAAGAGCACCTCATGCAACAAATTTGTCACACAACTTTTACCATACGTGCATGCTACGGGACTTGCCAACTTCAACACAAGTATTTCTCAATTTCATAATTACCCATTGGCATGACTCTAACATTACCACCTTTATATCTCAAAACAATTATCAAGCATCAAATTGATCCTAGTGTTTAATGCACTTTCTATGATAGTTTTTATTATACTCAACTTGGATGCTCATCATTCTAGGACCAAATTTATAACCATAGCAAATACCATGCTGTTCTAAAAGACTCTCAAAATAATATAAGTGAAGCAAGAGAGATCAACAATTTCTTCAAAATTAAGCCACCGCCGTGCTCTAAAAGATATAAGTGAAGTACTAGAGCAAAAACTATATAGCTCAAAAGATATAAGTGAAGCACATAGTGTATTCTAATAAATTCTAATCAAGTGGGCTTATCCCAAAAGGTGTGTACAGCAAGGATGATTGTGGAAAACTAAAAAGCAAAGACCAATATCATACAAGACGCTCCAAGCAAAACACATATCATGTGGCGAATAAAAATATAGCTCCAAGTAAAGTTACCGATAAACGGAGACGGAAGAGGGGATGCCTTCCGGGGCATCCCCAATCTTAGGATTTTGGCTATTCTTGAATATCTTGGGGTGCCTTGGGCATCCCCAAGCTTAGGCTCTTGCCACTCCTTATTCCATAGTCCATCAAATCTTTACCCAAAACTTGAAAACTTCACAACACAAAACTCAACAGGAAATCTCATAAGCTCCGTTTGTGAAAGAAAGAGAAACCACCACATAAGGTACTGTAATTAACTCATTATTTATTTATATTGGTGTTAAACCTACTGTATTCCAACTTTTCTATGGTTCATACCCTTACATACTAGCCATAGATGCATCAAAATAAGCAAACAACACACGAAAAACAGAATCTGTCAAAAACAGAACAGTCTGTAGCAATCTGTAACTCTCGAATACTTCTGAACTCTAAAAATCCTACCATAATAGGAAGTCCTGGATAATTTGTCTATTGATCTATAGCAAAAATAATCAACGCAAAAGAACGTTTCTGTGAATTACTAAAATTATTTTTGTGCGCGCAAAGTTTCTGTTTTTCAGCAGAATCATATTAACTATCACCATAGGTTATCCTATAGGTTCTACTTGGCACAAACACTAACTAAAACATAAAAACACATCTAAACAGAAGGTAGATACAAAATTTATTACTAAACAGAAGCAAAAACAAAAAACACAAATAAAATTGGGTTGCCTCCCAACTAGCGCTATTGTTTAACGCCCCTAGCTAGGCATAAAAGCGAGGATAGATCTAAGTAGTGCCATCTTTGGCACTCAATTCATAAGTAGCTCGCATGATAGATTCATAAGGTAATTTGACTTTCTTTCTTGGAAAGTGCTCCATGCCTTTCCTTAATGGAAATTGGAATCTAACATTCCCTTCCTTCATATCAATAATCGCACCAATCGTTCTAAGGAAAGGTCTACCAAGAATAATAGGACAAGAAAGATTGCAATCTATATCAAGAACGATAAAATCTACGGGCACCAAATTCCTATTTGCAACAATGAGAACATCGTTGATCCTTCCCATTGGCTTTTTAATGGTGGAATCCGCAAGGTGCAAATTTAAAGAGCATTCATCAAGATCATGGAAACCTAGAATATCACATAAAGTTTTCGTAATTATGGAAACACTAGCACCCAAATCACATAAAGCATAACACTCATGATCTTTAATTTTAATCTTTATAGTAGGTTCCCACTCATCGTTAAGTTATCTAGGTATAGAAACTTCCAAATTAAGTTTTTCATCATAAGATTGCATCAAGGCATCAATAATATGTTTGGTAAAAGCATTATTTTGACTATAAGCATGAGGAGAATTCATAACGGATTGCAACAAGGAAATACAATCTTCTAAAGAACAATTATCATAATTAAATTCCTTGAAATCCAAGATCGTGGGTTCAATGCTATTTAAAGTCATGACCTCTCCAATCCCACTTTTACCAAATTTAGCATTAAGATCTAAAAACTCCAAATCATTGGGACTCCTTTTAACTAAAGTTGACTCATCTCCAGTCCCATCATTATTAAGATTCATATTGAAAAACAAATATTTAATAGGGGACACATCAATAACTTTAAAATCTTCATCATTATTTTCATGGAAACTAGAAGAACACGCCTTTACAAAGCAATCTTTCTTAGCACGCAATCTAGCGGTTCTTTATTTGCACTCATCAATGGAAATTCTCATAGCTTTGAGAGACTCATTGATATCATGCTTAGGACGAGTAGATCTAAGTTTCAAAGAATCAACATCAAGCGAGAGTCTATCAATGTTCCTAGCCAAATCATCAACTTTGAGCAATTTTTCTTCAAGCAAGGCATTAAAATTCTTTTGAGAGATCATAAATTCTTTAACACTATTCTCAAAATCAGAGGGCATCTTATTAAAATTACCATAATAATTATTGTAGGAATTTCCATAATTATTAGAGGAATTACTAGGGAACGGTCTAGGATTAAAGTTTCCTCTATAAGCATTGTTACCAAAATTATTCCTACCAACAAAATTCACATCCATAGATTCATTATTATTCTCAATCAAAGTAGAAAAGGCATATCATTGGGATCAATAGGAGCACTCTTAGTAGTAAACAATTTCATAAGTACATCCATCTTTCCACTCAAAACATTAATTTCTTCTATGGCATGCACTTTTTTACTAGTAGATCTTTCGGTGTGCCATTGAGAATAATTAGCCATAATATTACCAAGGAGTTTTGTAGCTTCTCCTAAGGTGATTTCCATAAACGTGCCTCCCGCGGCCGAATCTAAAAGATTTCTAGAAGCAAAATTCAATCCGGCATAAATTTTTTGTATGATCATCCATAAATTCAAACCATGAGTAGGGCAATTGCGAATCATCAAGTTCATTCTTTCCCAAGATTGGGCAACATGCTCACGATCAAGTTGTTTAAAATTCATAATATCGTTCCTACGAGAGATGATCTTAGCGGGAGGAAAATACTTAGAGATAAAAGCATCTTTGCACTTATTCCATGAATCAATACTATTCTTAGGCAAAGACGAAAACCAAACTTTAGCACGATCTCTAAGTGAAAATGGAAATAACTTCAATTTAACAATATCATTATCCGTATCTTTCTTCTTTTGCATCTCGCACAAATCAACAAAGTTGTTTAGATGGGTAGCAGCATCTTCACTAGGAAGGCCGGAGAATTGATCTTTCATAACAAGATTTAGCAAAGCAGCATTGATTTCACAAGACTCAACATTATTATTGGTATTGGAAAAGTCACACAATTTGGTATTATCTTGCGCCATCGCGACAAGTAATCCAACACACAAGCAAACAAAAAGGCAAATAAAATGGCAAGGGTGAAGTGGGGGAGAGGAAAACGATAGGCAAATGGCAAATAATGTAAATGCGATGAAGATGAGTTTGTGATGGGTACTTGGTATGTCTTGACTTGAGCGAAGACCTCCCCAGCAACGGCGCCAGAAATCCTTCTTGCTACGTCTTGAGCTTGCGTTGGTTTTCCTTGAAGAGGAAAGGGTGATGCAGCAATAGTAGCATAAGTATTTCCCTCAGTTTTTGAGAACCAAGGTATCAATCCAGTAAGAGGCTCCTCAAAAGTCCCAGGCACCTACACAAACAAACAAGAACTCGCAACCAACGCAATAAAGGGGTTGTCAATCCCTTCACGGACACTTGCGAAAGTGAGATCTGATAGAGATAATATGATAAGATAACTATATTTTTGGTATTTTATAGTATAGATTGGAAAAGTAAAGATGCAAATAAAAGTAGATTGAAAGCTTATATGATAAAAGATAGACCTGGGGGCCATAGGTTTCACTAGTGGCTTCTCTCAAGATAGCATAAGTATTACGGTGGGTGAACAAATTACTGTTGAGCAATTGATAGAAAAGCGAATAATTATGAGATTATCTAGGCATGATCATGTATATAGGCATCACGTCCGTGACAAGTAGACCGACTCCTGCCTGCATCTATTACTATTACTCCACACATCGACCGCTATCCAGCATGCATCTAGAGTATTAAGGTCATAAAGAACAGAGTAACGCATTAAGAAAGATGACATGATGTAGAGGGATAAACTCATGCAATATGATATAAACCCCATCTTTTTATCCTCGATGGCAACAATACAATACGTGCCTTGCTGCCCTTGCTGTCACTGGGAAAGGACACCGCAAGATTGAACCCAAAGCTAAGCACTTCTCCCATTGCAAAAAGATCAATCTAGTAGGCCAAACCAAACTGATAATTCGAAGAGACTTGCAAAGATAACTTAATCACACATAAAAGAATTCAGAGGAGATTCAAATATTTCCCATAGATAAACTTGATCATAAACCCAAATTCATCGGATCTCAACAAACACATCGCAAAAAGAGTTACATCGAATAGATCTCCAAGAAGATCGAGGAGAACTTGGTATTGAGATTCAAATAGAGAGAAGAAGCCATCTAGCTAATAAGTATGGACCCGAAGGTCTGTGGTAAACTACTCACAACTCATCGGATAGGCTATGGTGTTGATGTAGAAGCCCTCCGTGGTTGATTCCCCCTCTGGCGGAGCACCGACGAAGGCTCCAAGATGGGATCTTGCGGATACAGAAGGTTACGACGGTGGAAATAGTTTTTCGTGGTCGCTTCTGATGTTTTCGGGGTACATGGGTATATATAGGAGGAAGAAGTAGGTCGGTGGACGCCCGAGGGGCCCACAAGACAGGGGGGCACGTCTAGTAGGGGGCGGCCTCCACCCTCATGGCCGCCTCTTTTATTTCTTGACTTCCACTGCAAGTCCTCTGGATCACGTTTGTTTGAAAAAGATCACTCCCGAAGGTTTCATTCCGTTTGGACTCCGTCTGATATTCCTTTTCTTCGAAACACTGAAATAGGCAAAAAAAACAGCAATACCGGTTAGTAGGTTAGTCCCAAAAATGATATAAAAGTGTAAAGTAAAGCCCATAAACATCCAAAACGGGTAATATAATAGCATGGAACAATAAAAAATTATAGATACGTTGGAGATGTATCAATATGCTGGTTAGCAAGTTCAACATGACAATGTGCTAATGACATGGTACTGCCCATGTGAGCCGCCGACTAGCAGAGTTAAAGTGTAACATCCCAAAATTCTAAATTTTGGAATGTTATATTAAATAGATAGTTTTGATTGATTGTTTGATTGCTTGAGTGAAATTGAGTGAAATTCGAAACTTTTTGAAAGTTAAATGAGAGGGAATAAAAGGACTTTCCCAAACTTTCATTTTCTTTTCTGATCTTCATGAGTTCAAATTCTTTTCACCACAAAACCCTGGAGAGAAGATGACACGACTTCTTCCATTTATTTAAATGACAAGGGGTGTTGAAAATATTTGAATTTCATTTGGAAATATTTCCAACCCAGGAACTTTATGCAACTCAATGATTTTCACGAGCGAAGATAAAATGGCTTCTTCAAAACATATGAAATATGAGTTGGGAGTTCCAAAGAATTAAATTCAAAGTTCCTTTGAATTTATTTTCAATTTGAAGTCATTTGAGTTTCATTTCAAATTATTTTTCTCCAAAAATAAAATATATGGAAAATAGGGTAACATGATTCCCTACAACAGAAAATTGGAGAGAAATAAATTTGAATCATTTTGATATTTTTTAAAAAATGATTTTATTGGATTTTATTAGACCAGTAGCACTCTTTGAATTATCTGAATTTATGTGTATTTTATTCAAAGCTAGAATAATGTTCATGTTGGAGGAAATAATTTTATGAAAATTTTGATATATTATATGCCTATGTAAAATTTTTATTTATTTTGCGTTTATTCTTGTTTTTCTGGAAAAATGTTTTTTTTTTAAAAAACTTTCCGCCGAACTGGGCCGGCCCAGCCAACCGGGCTAGGCCGCAGCCCATCCGTGCCGTCCCGTCACCCCCGCGCGACCGACTCCAGGCAGGAGTTCGCCGCTGCCACGGCTCGCCGGAGCCGTCTCCCCGCTGGACTCCTCCTCTCCTGCCCCTTCCCCATGCCACCGCCCTCCCCTACCCTATTTAAAACGCCACCCCGGGACCCCTGGGTCCCGTTTTCGCCGCCGCCGCCGCCCCTCGCCAGATCCGCCGCCGCCGCCATCGGTTGCCGCCGCCGCCGTTGCCAACTGTCGCCGCCGCCGCGCTGCACCGCCGCCGCCGCCGCACTCCTCCCCTCCACGCTCACCTGTGTCACCGCCCGCGTCTCGCCCCGCCTCGCCGGACTCGCCGGAGTCCGCAGCCTCGCCGGAGCCGCCGCCCCGATCCAAACCGCCGCCGCCGGTTTTTCGCCGTAAACCGCCCCGAACCGCCCGAGCCGGTATAACTGCAAAAAAACCCGATCCGGTTTCTTCGGTTTTATTATTAGATCTGTTTTATTATTTAGTTAAGTTATTTAATGGCCGTTCGCTAGTAAGGATATGTAGTGAATGGTTTTCGGCGCATATGCTTCTGTAGCGAGCGTTCGCTCGATAGGTTTTTCTTTTTCTTTTTAATTTTCGGCCAGGGACCCGTATGTAATTAGATTCTTTACAGATTAGTCCTTGTACTTAAATCGATCACAACTTTCTACTCGTTTATCCAAATCCAACGAAACCAATGCCCACCTCTTTGTTATGATCTCCTCTATCCAGTAAAACAACTTAAACATGTCTTTGAAAGTTTAAAAATTTGAATTTAAACAGTTTAGTATTTGAATCTTCTTTTGATTGTAACTTGAGTTTCGTAGCTCCGTTTGAGTTGATTCTTTTTGCAAATCGAAGCTCTTGACCTAAACTTTCTGATAAGGACAAATACACATAGTTTTGGTACTGTTAGAAATTGTTTTATGCTGCAAGAGTTATTTACTTGGTTTTGATGTTTTCCGAGTTGTTCTCTTCGTTCTTTCCGATCTTTTGAGTGATTGCTTATGTGTGGTTACCATTGCTTGCTCGCGATAGATTGACCGGAGTGTGACGTGTAGAACTATTAGGAGTTTTGAGTGCAAAGCATCTTCATCAACATTGCATGCAAGTTCACACTTTGATCATATCCCTTATTACCCAGTTTTATTGCATTAGTTCAATCCTCCAAACAATTGCATGATTAGGATCTGAATTAAATTGTGGGTTCTGGGAAGTAGATTGAGGTAGCACCTATTACCTATTTTATTTTCAAACCCTTGGGAGTTACTTCTACGTTTGCTTATTATGCCATGCTATGCTAGTAGACGTGGATTGGGTGAGTGAATTTCCATGACAGATGTGAGATTGTTAATTAATGGTTTATTTAAGGTGGCAACTTCAACACACATCTGGGTGGATTGAGGCACCTGGTTTCCAGGACTTGCCTGTTTTTCTTCGGACCGCCACCCAGGCTCAAAGGGATCATAAGATTATTCATGCTAGAAACTTCTGTGTGCAGCCACATGCTATTATGGGCTCTAGCATAGTTCACTAAGTCGTGCGAACTCTTATAGGGTAGACTAGCAGATGTAGGGGATGTAGGTTGGTACGGTCTACCCTTTACGTAAGGTGCAAGCGCTTCTGAAAGACTATGTCTCGGTCATCCGTTTCTCAAACACAATGTAGTGCCAGAAACCAAACGGAGGAGATCGAGTCATGTGGGGAAAAGTGCGCAAACCTCTGCAGAGTGTACAAACTAATCATGATTAGCCGTGTCCCCGGTTATGGACGTTTTGAGTATCTAGTAGTTGGATTTTCATGTGAATCTCATCATGTTACTTTAATTAATATTGTTGGGTTGTTAATGAGTACTTTTAATTGGGATTGAGAATGCTGTCAACCATTCTCAATGTTTAACAACCACCATGATAGTTACATAAATTTATTCCTTTGCAGTAGGAAAAATTGGCTTTTCGCAAAAACATTATAACCATAGAGCCTCCACCAGCCAAATATGCATGTAGTGATAGCCTTTATTCATCATAGCTTTATGGTGTGAATTTGCCAGTACATTCAATGTACTGACCCTTTGTGGCTGCAACATCTCATGTTGCAGGATCTTACGACGAGTAAGTGATACGTTAGGGTTACGATTTCCTATACTCAACTTTGCCGTTGGTGTTGATGGGAATCCACAACCTTGTTACTTCCGCTATTTTGGATTGAGGTAATAGTATTTACGTTATTTTGTACATGTGATTTACCTCTGTTATAAATCCTCGAGTACTTTGTGTGTCAGCATACCGATCCAGGGATGACACTTAAGCACAGAGACTTGACCCATTCGGGTCGGGTCGCTACAGATGGTATCAGAGCACATGTTGACTATAGGACGTGACCCTAGAAACTGGCAAGCCCATAGGAAAGATTTTTTCTCTACAACTTTCTTTGCAAAAGAATCTTTTACCTCTCTTCTCTTCTGAGCTTATTCAAATATTCCCTTTTAGTGAGACCATACCCCTTTCCCCTTTTGACCCCTCGAAGATTCGACTGATGAGACCACTCCAAGAAGGACCAGATATCGGACAATTAAGATCACTTCAGAATGAAGAGGATTTTACCGAGCATTATAATGATGGAAACTACGACGGATAAGGACTTCGAAGACTAGGAGAATATGAAGAATTTCCAGATTTGGTATGACCAAGGAAGGCTACACTTATGGAACTTGATAGACTATGGAAGCTGTCAATACCCAAGATCAAGGTGTATTGGAGAAAGACCTAAACATGGAGCATTAGAACTCAAAGTTTTTTCAAGAAAACCCTAAGGCAGGAGATATCAACTATGGAATAAAATTTCATGTCAATGACCAGGGCAGAAATATGGATATCCAAGATGTTATCGCTCTCTTATGCTATTATTACCGTGTTGAGTTAAGCATGCATTCCTTCGGAAGTATTGGATGGCAGAAAGCTAATGGAGCACCTGCCAGCAAGAGATCAAGTTTTAACCTTAGCTGGTGTATCACTAGGATCTGGAGTATTACATGAAGAAGTTTAAGATGGACCTTCAGGAAGTCATATTTGACAAGGAGGCAATTCGTGAAGAACTCAGGAACCAGAAGCTGAAATAGCCAAACTGGAGGAACAAAAACCTCGAGTACCGGAGATTTGTCAGGAACTGAAGGACATTAGGACCATGGTTCATGCCAAGGATGTTGAACCCAGAAGTTTGGAACATAACTCCAGAAATATTAAAGGATGTCACTAGAGACTTCGCGTCAACAGAGATGATTTGGCAAAAGAACTTGAGAAGGACAAGTATGATCAGAAGGAGCCATCGGAGACATGACCAAGACTTGAAGAGTTTGGCGACTTTGAAGATTTATTGACCATTAGAAGCCCAAACCCCTATTATATAACTGCGTTAGATGCGACGATTGTGAGCTGTCATTCGTTTGATGTTTTTCCGACAGCCACAAATAAAATCTGTCTTTTCAAAACTTTTGTTTGTATTGTGTGTATCCCTCTCTATCTCTCTTATCCCACCCCAAAACCCATGGACCCCATAGAGGATGAATGGAGATGAGCTTGTATTGTCTGGACCAATGAGTCAATTGGAGACAGACCAATGGATTCAGAACATGGAGGATCAAATGGAGAATAATCCTATAGCCGGAAAGGATATGGCCCAACATGCTCTTCAATGCTTTGAAAGAGGTGCTGCAACTTGGTGGAGGATGTACCAAACCATCAATGGATGGCAAGGAATAACCACTTGGAAGGAATTTAAGTTGACCTTGCAAAAGTCTCGGCTTGTGTCCCAGAAGTTGAAGCCTTATGGAAATGATATGGAGAAAGTGCATGCAAGCTTTGTGGAGAAATAGGACACTACCATAAATAAAACAAGGACGAATACCCTCATAAGCGGAGGATTGCCAAAGGAGTTAGCCGAGGATCTCAGGGAACTTTGGTAGGAGATTGTTCCCAAAGGTTTTGTTGCAGCAATGGAAGTTCAGTCTACATTGTTGGAAAAGATTCGTGAAGCTCAGAAGTATGACAAAGAGATTGCTAAGATAAAAGAGAGGATGAGCAAAGGAAAGCCCAAAGGTTTTTGTAAGGATGAGCACGACACCTTATGGTTCGAGGACCATGTATATGTTCCCAATAATGCAAGGATCAGGAAGTAAATACTTCAAGAGGCTCAAGACTCACCATACTCGGTTCGCCCTGGAAACACCAAGATGTATTTGGATTTGAAGGAGTGTTTCTAGTGGACTAGTATGAAGAAGGATATTGCGGAGTATGTAGTCGTAGGTGATGTATGCCAGAGAGAGTAAAGCAGAGCATCAGAAGCCCGCAGGATTACTACAGCCTATGCTGATACCCGAATGGAAATGGGGATAAGCTTGGCATGGATTTCATTACCGGATTTCTTAGAACCCGATCGGGATATGATTCTATCTGGTTAGTAGTTGATTCGCTCGATCAAAGTTGCTCACTTTATCCCAGTGAAAACCACCTATACAAGTGCGAAGTTGGCCAAGATATATTTGACCAGGATCATATGTCTGCATGGAGTTCCGAGGACCATCGTATCAGATAGAGGAACACTTTTACCTCAAAGTTTTGGAATCAGTTGTGCCACACTTTGGGTACTAGGCTAGAGTTCAGTACATCCTTTCATCGCAGACAGATGGATAGACCGAGAGAGTCAATCCGATTCTGGAGGACATGTTGAGAGCGTGTGCGCTAAATTATGGGTCTAGTACTTATGATAATCTACCTTACGTAGAGTTCTCATACAACAACATTTACCAAGCTAGTTTGAAGATGGCCCCTTTTGAAGCTTTGTATGGGAGAAGGAGCTAGACACCGTTGATGTGGGATGAAGTTGGAGACCGTCAGTTGTTTGGACCAAATGTGATCAAGGAGTCGGAAGAGAATGTTAAGTTGATTCGAGATAGACTGAAGGTAGCTCAGTCCAGGCAGAAGAGTTATGCAGACTCAAAAACGCAAGGAGGAAGTCTATGAAATTGGAGATAGAGCATGTCTTCGTGTGTCCCCTCTGCGAGAGTTAAATGATTTGGAGTTAAGGGAAATTTAGCCCCGAGATTTGTAGGAACATACCGAGTTTTGGAGCATATGGGAGAAGTGGCCAACAAGTTGGAGTCACCTGAAGGACTATCAGGAGTTCATGATGTGTTTCACGTTTCCCCATTGAAGAAGTGCCATGCAGAGATGGCCAATATTCCCATGTAAGGACCCTTGACCCCTGGGAAAGGATAATGATGTTCCACGAAGTGGAGTATGGACTTCATAAGTATAAGTTTTTATCTCGATATGTGGGATATCCCATGAGGATGAAGAGATGAATTACTATTGGATATAAAGGAGGTATGATGTTGGAAATATGGAGCAATTGTAACTCCATGATGAGCTTGAGTAATCACGTCTTAGTGTGATACAACAGAAGGAAGCTGGAGACAGTACCATTGGATGGATTTAAGAATGCTAGGAAGCAGAATGTTGGAGTAATGATCAGATGCCCAGATAATGAGTTCAAGGTTTACAAGTGATGAGATGGGCCATAACCCACAGGCCCCAGGACCTGCCAAGAAGTAAGCACACTCTTGGTGAAGGAAAAACCCTGGAAGGAGTTACCATTTTATCGACAGACGAACTTATAGGAGTTTACGCAAAACCCGAGAGTTGTGAAGGAAACGATAGATGTTTGTTTGGCTTGCAGAACCAATGGATTTATCCGAACTTGGTACGTAGACAAGAGAAATTCTGCAATGCTTGTGAGGATGACCGATTGTTAGAATGCGAGATTCGCTAAACCATGTACAAGGTAATGATTTGGGTGCGGGATGGATTGATCACCATACCGACTTACTCTTATTATTCGCCTTGCTATACGGGATGGTAAATTTGAGTGACTTACCTATAGTAGAGAGACGACGATCAAGCCTTGTTTGAACCTTAGAGTGGTATAGTGTTGGGGAACGTAGCAGAAATTCAAAATTTTCCTACGTGTCACCAAGATCTATCTATGGAGAGACCAGCAACGAGTAGAAAGAGAGTGCATCTACATACCCTTGTAGATCGCTAAGCGGAAGCGTTCAAGTGAACGGGGTTGATGGAGTCGTACTCGTCGTGATTCAAATCACCGATGATCCTAGTGCCGAACGGACGGCACCTCCGCGTTCAACACACGTACAGCCCAGTGACGTCTCCCACGCCTTGATCCAGCAAGGAGAGAGGGAGAGGTTGAGGAAGACTCCATCCAACAGCAGCACAACGGCGTGGTGGTGGTGGAGGAGCGTGGCAATCCAGCAGGGCTTCGCCAAGCACCATGGGAGAGGAGGAGTAGGGAGAGAGGTAGGGCTGTGCCAGAACTTCGTGTATAGCTCCCATGCGCCTCCCCACTATATATAGGGGTGGAGGGGCTGGTTTCTTGCCCTCCAAGTCCATTGGGGCGTTGGCCAAGGTGGGAGGAAAGAAATCTCATTATTTCCTTCCCCACCGATTGTTATCCCCCCTTTTTAGGGATCTTGATCTTATCCCTTCGGGATATGATCTTATTCCTTCTAAGGGGGGATCTTGGTGCGCCTTGACCAGGGGTGTGGGGCCTTGCCCCCACTACCCACGTCCATGTGGGTCCCCCCATGCAGGTGGGCCCCACTTCGGAACCTTCTAGAACCTTCCCGGTACAATACCAAAAAATCCCGAACATTTTCCGGTGGCCAAAATAGGACTTCCCATATATAAATCTTTACCTCCGGACCATTCCGGAACTCCTCGTGACGTCCGGGATCTCATCCGGGACTCCGAACAACATTCGGTAACCACATACAAGCTTCCTTTATAACCCTAGCGTCATCGAACCTTAAGTGTGTAGACCCTACGGGTTCGGGAGACATGTAGACATGACCGAGACGTTCTCCGGTCAATAACCAACAGCGGGATCTGGATACCCATGATGGCTCCCACATGTTCCACGATGATCTCATCGGATGAACCACGATGTCAAGGACTTAATCAATCCCGTATTCAATTCCCTTTGTCTATCGGTATGTTACTTGCCCGAGATTCGATCGTCGGTATCCAATACCTTGTTCAATCTCGTTACCGGCAAGTCACTTTACTTGTTCCGTAACACATCATCCCGTGATCAACTCCTTGGTCACATTGCGCATATGATGATGTCCTAGCGAGTGGGCCCAGAGATACCTCTCCGTTTACACGGAGTGACAAATCCTAGTCTCGATCCGCATAAAACAATAGATACTTTCGGAGATACCTGTAGTGCACCTTTATAGTCACCCAGTTACGTTGTGACGTTTGATACACCCAAAGCACTCCTACGGTATCCAGGAGTTACACGCTCTCATGGTCGAAGGAAGAGATACTTGACATTGGCAAAGCTCTAGCAAATGAACTACACGATCTTTTGTGCTAGTCTTAGGATTGGGTCTTGTCCATCACATCATTCTCCTAATGATGTGATCCCGTTATCAACGACATCCAATGTCCATAGCCAGGAAACCATGACTATCTGTTGATCACAACGAGCTAGTCAACTAGAGGCTCACTAGGGACATATTGTGGTCTATGTATTCACACGTGTATTACGATTTCCGGATAATACAGTTATAGCATGAATAAAAGACAATTATCATGAACAAGGAAATATAATAATAATACTTTTATTATTGCCTCTAGGGCATATTTCCAACAGTCTCCCACTTGCACTAGAGTCAATAATCTAGTTCACATCGCCATGTGATTAACACTCACAGGTCACATCGCCATGTGACTAATACCCAAGAGTTTACTAGAGTCAGTAGTCTAGTTCACATCACTATGTGATTAACAGTCAATGAGTTTTATGTTTGATCATGTTGCTTGTGAGAGAGGTTTTAGTCAACGGGTCTGAACCTTTCAGATCCGTGTGTGCTTTACAAATCTCTATGTCATCTCCTAGATGCAGCTACCACGCTCAATTTGGAGCTATTACAAACAACTGTTCTACTTGGAGCTATTCTAAATTATTGCTCCATTATATGTATCCGGTCTCTCTACTCAGAGCTATCCGGATAGGTGTCAAGCTTGCATCGTCGTAACCTTTACGACGAACTCTTTTACCACCTCCATAATCGAGAAAATTCCTTAGTCCACTAGTTACTAAGGATAACTTTGACCGCTGTCCTGTGAGCCATTCTTGGATCACTCTTGTACCCCTTGACTGACTCATGGCAAGGCACACTTCAGGTGCGGTACACAGCATAGCATACTGAAGAGCCTACATCTTAAGCATAGGGGACGACCTTCGTCCTTTCTCTCTATTCTGCCGTGGTCGAGCTTTAAGTCTTAACTTTGTACCTTACAACTCAGGCAAGAACTCCTTCTTTGACTGGTCCATCTTGAACACCTTCAAGATCATGTCAAGGTATGTGCTCATTTGAAAGTATTATTAAGCATTTTGATCTATCCTTATAGATCTTGATGCTCAATGTTCAAGTAGCTTAATCCAGGCTTTCCATTGAAAAACACTTTCAAAATAACCCTATATGCTTTCCAGAAATTCTACGTCATTTCTGATCAACAATATGTCAACAACATATACTCATCAGAAATTCTATAGTGCTCCCACTCACTTCTTTGGAAATACAAGTTTCTCATAAACTTTGTACAAACCCAAAATTTTTGATCATCATCAAAGCATACATTCCAACTCCGAGATGCTCACTCCAGTCCTTAGAAGGATTGCTGGAGCTTTGCATACTTATTAGCATCTTTCGGGATTGACAAAACCTTCCGGTTGTATCACATACAGCCTTTCCTCATTAAAATCGTCGAGGAAACAATGTTTTGACATCCTATCTGCAAGATTTCATAAATAATGCAGTAATCGCTAATATAATTCCAACAGACTCTTAGCATCGCTACGAGTGAGAAAATCTCATCGTAGTCAACTCCTTGAACTTGTCGGAAAACATCTTAATGACAAGTCGAGCTTTCTTAATGGTGACATTTACCATCATTGTCCGTCTTCCTTTTGAAATCCATCTGTACTCATTAGCCTTACGACCATCGAGCCGTTCTGCCAAAGTCTACACTTTGTTTTCATACATGGATCCTTCTCTCGGATTTTATGGCCTCAAGCCATTTATCGGAATCTGGGCCCACCATCGCTTCTCCATAGCTAGTAGGTTCATTGTTGTCTAGCAACATGACCTTCAAGACAGGATTACGTACCACTCTGAAGTAGTACGCATCCTTGTCATCCTACGAGGTTTGGGAGTGACTTGATCCGAAGTTTCATGATCAATATCATAAGCTTCCACTTCAATTGGTGTAGGTGCCACAGGAACAACTCCCTGTGCCCTGTCACACACTAGTTGAAGAGACGGTTCAATAACCTCATCAAGTCTCCACCATCCTCCCACTCTATTCTTTCGAGAGAAACTTTTCCTCGAGAAAGGACCCGATTCTAGAAACAATCCATATTTCTTTCGGATCTGAATTAGGAGGTATACCCAACTGTTTTGGGTTTCCTATGAAGATGCATTTTATCCGCTTTGGGTTCGAGCTTATCAACCTGAAACTTTTTCATATAAGCGTCGCAGCCCCAAACTTTTAAGAAACGACAACTTAGGTTTCTCTAAACCATAATTCATACGGTGTCATCTCATCGGAATTACGTGGTGCCCTATTTAAAGTGAATGTGGTTGTCTCTAATGCCTAACCCATGAATGATAGTGGTAATTCGATAAGAGACATCATGGTACGCACCATATCCAATAGGGTGCAACTATGATGTTCGGACACACCATCACATTATGGTGTTCCAGGCGGTATTAATTGCGAAACAATTTCCACAATGTCTTAATTGTGCGCCAAAACTCGTAACTCAGATATTCATCTCTATGATCATATCATAGTCATTTTATCCTCTTGTCACAATGATCTGCTACTTCACTCTGAAATTACTTGAACCATTCAATAATTCAGACTTGTGTTTCATCAAGTAAATATACTCAACATTTACTCGAATCATCTGTGAAGTAAGAACATAATGATATTCACTGCATGCCTCAACACTCATTCGACTGCACACATCAAAATGTGTTACTTCCAACAAGTTGCTATCTTGTTCCATCTTACTGAAAATGAGGCTTTTCAGTCATCTTGCCCATGTGGCATGATTTGCATATCTCAAGTGATTCAAAATCAAGTGAGTCCGAACGATCCATTTGCATGGAGTTTCTTCATGCATATACACCAATAGACATGGTTCGCATGTCTCAAACTTTTCAAAAACGAGTGAGTCCAAAGATCCATCAACATGGAGCTTCTTCATGCGTTTTATACCATTGTGACTTACATGGCAGTGCCACAAGTAAGTGGTACTATCATTACTATCTTATATCTTTTGGCATGAAAATGTGTATCACTACGATCGAGATTTAATAAACCATTCAGGTTTAATACTAATCTTGATGGTAGAGGGAGAGTGCGATGTTTGATCACATCAAACTTGGAAACACTTCCAACATATATCGCCAGCTCACCTTTAGCTAGTCTTCGTTTATTCCGTAGCTTTTATTTCGAGTTACTAACACTTAGCAACCGAACCGGTATCTAATACCCTGGTGCTACTAGGAGTACTAGTAAAGTACACATTAACATAATGTATATCCAATATACTTCTATCGACCTTGCCAGCCTTCTTATCTACCAAGTATCTAGGGTAATTCTGCTCCAGCGGCTATTCCCCTTATCACATAAGCACTTAGTCTCGGGTTTGGGTTCAATCTCGGGTTTCTTCACTGGTGCAGCAGCTGATTTGCCGTTTCATGAAGTATCCCTTCTTGCACTTGCCCTTCTTGAAACTAGTGGTTTCACCAACCATCAACAATTGATGCTCCTTCTTGATTTCTACTTTCGCGGTGTCAAACATCGCGAATACCTCAAGGATCATCATATCTATCCCTGATATGTTATAGTTCATCACGAAGCTCTAGCAGCTTGGTGGCAATGACTTTGGGGAAACATCACTATCTCATCTGGAAGATTAACTCCCACTTGATTCAAGTGATTGTTGCACTCAGACAATCTGAGCACAAGCTCAACGATTGAGCTTTTCTCCCTTAGTTTGCAGGCTAAGAAAATTGCCGGAGGTCTCATACCTCTTGACGTGGGCACGAGCCTGAAATCCCAATTTCAGCCCTCGAAACATCTCATATGTTCCGCGACGTTTCGAAAATGTCTTTGGTGCCTCTACTTAAACCATTTAACTGAACTATCACGTAGTTACCAAAACGTGTATGTTCGATGTTCGAAACATCCACAAACGACGTTTGGGGTTCAGCACACTAAGCAGTGCATTAAGGACATAAGCGTTCTACTGTCCGCATAATCGCTACTATCAACTTTCAACTATATTTTCTCTAGGAACATATCTAAACAGTGGAACTAAAGCGCGAGCTTACGACATAATTTGCAAAAAGGTCTTTTGACTATGTTCAAGATAATTAAGTTCATCTTATGAACTCCCACTCAGATAAACATCCCTCTAGTCATCTAAGTGATTACATGATCCGAGTCAACTAGGCCGTGTCCGATCATCACGTGAGACGGACTAGTCATCATCGGTGAACATCTTCATGTTGATCGTATCTACTATACGACTCATGCTCAACCTTTCGGTCTCCGTGTTCCGAGGCCATGTCTGCACATGCTAGGCTCGTCAAGTTAACCCTAAGTGTTTTCGCTGTGTAAAACTGTCTTACACCCGTTGTATGTGAACGTAAGAATCCATCACACCCGATCATCACGTGGTGCTTAGAAGCGACGAACTGTAGCAGCGGTGCACAGTTAGGGGAGAACACTTCTTGAAATTTTGTAAGGGATCATCTTATTTACTACCGTCATCCTAAGTAAACAAGATGCATAAACATGATAAACATCACATGCAATCAAATAGTGACATGATATGGCCAATATCATTTTTGCTCCTTTTGATCTTCATCTTCGGGGCTCCATGATCATCATCGTCACCGGCATGACACCATGATCTCCATCATCATGATCTCCATCATCGTGTCTTCATGAGGTTGTCACGCCAACGACTACTTCTACTTCTATGGCTAATGCGTTTAGCAATAAAGTAAAGTAATTTACATGGCGTTGTTAAATGACACGCAGGTCATACAATAAATAAAGACAACTCCTATGGCTCCTGCCGGTTGTCATACTCATCGACATGCAAGTCGTGAATCCTATTACAAGAACATGATCAATCTCATACATCACATATCATTCATCACATTCTTCTTGGCCATATCACATCACAAAGCATACCCTGCAAAAACAAGTTAGACGTCCTCTAATTGTTGTTTGCATGTTTTACGTGGCTGCTATGGGTTTCTAGCAAGAACGTTTCTTACCTACGCAAAACCACAACGTGATATGCCAATTGCTATTTACCCTTCATAAGGACCCTTTTCATCGAATCCGTTCCGACTAAAGTGGGAGAGACTGGCACCCGCTAGCCACCTTATGCACCAAGTGCATGTCAATCGGTGGAACCTGTCTCACGTAAGAGTACGTGTAAGGTCGGTCCGGGCCGCTTCATCCCACAATACCGTCGAAACAAGATTGGACTAGTAACAGTAAGCATATTGTACAACATCAACGCCCACAACTACTTTGTGTTCTACTCGTGCAAAGAATCTACGCAATAGACCTAGCTCATGATGCCACTGTTGGGGAACGTAGCAGAAATTAGAAATTTTCCTACGTGTCACCAAGATCTATCTATGGAGAGACCAGCAACGAGTAGAAAGAGAGTGCATCTACATACCCTTGTAGATCGCTAAGCGGAAGCGTTCAAGTGAACGGGGTTGATGGAGTCGTACTCGTCGTGATTCAAATCACCGATGATCCTAGTGCCGAACGGACGACACCTCCGCGTTCAACACACGTACAGCCCGGTGACGTCTCCCACGCCTTGATCCAGCAAGGAGAGAGGGAGAGGTTGAGGAAGATTCCATCCAACAGCAGCACAACGGCGTGGTGGTGGTGGAGGAGCGTGGCAATCCAGCAGGGCTTCGCCAAGCACCATGGGAGAGGAGGAGTAGGGAGAGAGGTAGGGCTGTGCCAGAACTTCGTGTATAGCTCCCATGCGCCTCCCCACTATATATAGGGGTGGAGGGGCTGGTTTCTTGCCCTCCAAGTCCATTGGGGCGTTGGCCAAGGTGGGAGGAAAGAAATCTCATTATTTCCTTCCCCACCGATTGTTATCCCCCCTTTTTAGGGATCTTGATCTTATACCTTCGGGATATGATCTTATTCCTTCTAAGGGGGGATCTTGGTGCGCCTTGACCAGGGGTGTGGGGCCTTGCCCCCACTACCCACGTCCATGTGGGTCCCCCCATGCAGGTGGGCCCCACTTCGGAACCTTCTAGAACCTTCCCGGTACAATACCGAAAAATCCCGAACATTTTCCGGTGGCCAAAATAGGACTTCCCATATATAAATCTTTACCTCCGGACCATTCCGGAACTCCTCGTGACGTCCGGGATCTCATTCGGGACTCCGAACAACATTCGGTAACCACATACAAGCTTCCTTTATAACCCTAGCGTCATCGAACCTTAAGTGTGTAGACCCTACGGGTTCGGAAGACATGTAGACATGACCGAGACGTTCTCCGGTCAATAACCAACAGCGGGATCTGGATACCCATGATGGCTCCCACATGTTCCACGATGATCTCATCGGATGAACCACGATGTCAAGGACTTAATCAATCCCGTATTCAATTCCCTTTGTCTATCGGTATGTTACTTGCCCGAGATTCGATCGTCGGTATCCAATACCTTGTTCAATCTCGTTACCGGCAAGTCACTTTACTTGTTCCGTAACACATCATCCCGTGATCAACTCCTTGGTCACATTGCGCATATGATGATGTCCTACCGAGTGGGCCCAGAGATACCTCTCCGTTTACACGGAGTGACAAATCCCAGTCTCGATCCGCATAAAACAATAGATACTTTCGGAGATACCTGTAGTGCACCTTTATAGTCACCCAGTTACGTTGTGACGTTTGATACACCCAAAGCATTCCTACGGTATCCAGGAGTTACACGCTCTCATGGTCGAAGGAAGAGATACTTGACATTGGCAAAGCTCTAGCAAATGAACTACACGATCTTTTGTGCTAGTCTTAGGATTGGGTCTTGTCCATCACATCATTCTCCTAATGATGTGATCCCGTTATCAACGACATCCAATGTCCATAGCCAGGAAACCATGACTATCTGTTGATCACAACGAGCTAGTCAACTAGAGGCTCACTAGGGACATATTGTGGTCTATGTATTCACACGTGTATTACGATTTCCGGATAATACAGTTATAGCATGAATAAAAGACAATTATCATGAACAAGGAAATATAATAATAATACTTTTATTATTGCCTCTAGGGCATATTTCCAACATATAGCAATTTTCCCCTTGTACAAGGCAGTTGTTGCCAATCGTAGGTCATACGGTGAGGTTCAACCCAGACCCATTTCTTGCAGGAGAAACCATAAATTGTTGACCACCATGAGATATCGATATTTGTTTAGTATTGGCGCCGGACCCGTCAGCTAAGAAGACCCAGTCTCGGAATAACCGTACCAAGATGAAAGGACAGAAGAATTGCGGTAAAGGTTATGCCGCTACCGGAAGAGCCTAGAGATGGAATTTCTGCAGATCTGAGAAGACCGCTACTGTCAGCAATAAGGATGGAGTATATGAGTTTTGATGGAACCGTATCAATGTTTCTAACGGTGGTAGCACCCCAGATCCCGGAGATGATCGATGGATTTTGAGAAGACCCCCTACCCTAACCTATTTCTTTCTAGCCTCTTCGAATCTCGAGGACGAGATTCATTTTAAGGGTGGTAGGTTTGTAACATCCCAAAATTCTAAATTTTGGAATGTTATATTAAATAGATAGTTTTGATTGATTGTTTGATTGCTTGAGTGAAATTGAGTGAAATTTGAAACTTTTTGAATGTTAAATGAGAGGGAATAAAAGGACTTTCCCAAACTTTCATTTTCTTTTCTGATCTTCATGAGTTCAAATTCTTTTCACCACAAAACCCTGTAGAGAAGATGACATGACTTCTTCCATTTATTTAAATGACAAGGAGTGTTGAAAATATTTGAATTTCATTTGGAAAATATTTCCAACCCAGGAACTTTATGCAACTCAATGATTTTCACGAGCGAAGATAAAATGACTTCTTCAAAACATATGAAATATGAGCTGGGAGTTTCAAAGAATTAAATTCAAATTTCCTTTGAATTTATTTTCAATTTGGAGTTATTTGAGTTTTATTTCAAATTATTTTTCTCCAAAAATAAAATATATGGAAAATAGGGTAACATGATTCCCTACAACAGAAAATTGGAGAGAAATAAATTTGAATCTTTTTGGTATTTTTTAAAAAATGATTTTTATTGGATTTTATTAGACCAGTAGCACTCTTTAAATTATCTGAATTTATGTGTATTTTATTCAAAGCTAGAATAATGTTCATGTTGTAGGAAATAATTTTATGAAAATTTTGATATATTATATGCCTATGTAAATTTTTTATTTATTTTGCGTTTATTCTTGTTTTTCTGGAAAAATGTTTTTTTTTTAAAACTTTCCGCCAAACTGGGCCGGCCCAGCCAACCGGGCCAGGCCGCAGCCCAGCCGCGCCGCCCCGTCACCCCCGCGCGACCGACTCCAGGCGGGAGTTCGCCGCCGCCACGGCTCGCCGGAGCCGTCTCCCCGCTGGACTCCTCCTCTCCTGCCCCTTTCCCACGCCACCGCCCTCGCCTGCCCTCTTTAAAAGGCCACCCCGGGACCCCTGGGTCCCATTTTCGCCGCCGCCGCCGCACCTCGCCAGATCCGCCGTCGCCGCCATCGGTTGCCGCCGCCGCCGTTGCCAACTGCCGCCGCCGCTGCGCTGCATCGCCGCCGCCGCCGCACTCCTCCCCTCCATGCTCACCTGTGTCGCCGCCCGTGTCTCGCCCCGATCCAAACCGCCACCGCCGGTTTTTTGCCGTAAACTGCCCCGGACCTCCCGAGCCGGTATAACTGCAAAAAACCCGATCCGGTTTCTTCGGTTTTATTATTAGATCTGTTTTATTATTTAGTTAAGTTATTTAATGTCCGTTTGCTAGTTAGGATATGTAGTGAATGGCTTTTGGCGCATATGCTTCTGTAGCGAGTGTTCGCTCGATATGTTTTTCTTTTTCTTTTTAATTTTCGGCCAGGGACCCGTATGTAATTAGATTCTTTACAGATTAGTGCCTGTACTTAAATCGATCACAAGTTTCTACTCGTTTATCCAAATCCAACGAAACCAATGCCCACCTCTTAGTTATGATCTCCTCTATCCAGTAAAACAACTTAAGCATGTCTTTGAAAGTTTAAAAAATTGAATTTAAACAGTTTAGTATTTGAATCTTCTTTTGATCATAACTTGAGTTTCGTAGCTCCGTTTGAGTTGATTCTTTTTGCAAATCGAAGCTCTTGACGTAAACTTTATGAGAAGGCCAAATACACATAGTTTTGGTACTGTTAGAAATTGTTTTATGCTGCAAGAGTTATTTACTTGGTTTTGATGTTTTTCGAGTTGTTCTCTTCGTTCTTTTCAATCTTTTGAGTGATTGCTTATGTGTGGTTACTATTGCTTGCTCGCGATAGATTGACCGGAGTGTGACGCGTAGAACTATCAGGAGTTTTGAGTGCGAAGCATCTTCATCAACATTGCAGGCAAGTTCACACTTTGATCATATCCCTTATTTCCCAGTTTTATTGCATTAGTTCAATCCTCCAAACAATTGCATGATTAGGACATAAGATTATTCATGCTAGAAACTTCCGTGTGCAGCCACATGCTATTATGGGCTCTAGCATAGTTGACTAAGTCGTGCGAACTCTTACATGGTAGACTAGCAGATGTAGGGGATGTAGGTTGGTACGGTCTATCCTTTACATAAGGTGCAAGCGCTTCTGAAAGACTATCTCTCGGTCATCCGTTTCTCAAACACAATGTAGTGCGAGAAACCAAACGGAGGAGATCGAGTCATGTGGGGAAAAGTGCGCAAACCTCTGCAGAGTGTACAAACTAATCATGATTAGCCATGTCCCCGGTCATGGACGTTTTGAGTATCTAGTAGTTGGATTTTCATGTGAATCTCATCATGTTACTTTAATTAATATTGTTGGGTTGTTAATGAGTACTTTTAATTGGGATTGAGAATGCTGTCAACCATTCTCAATGTTCAACAACCACCATGATAGTTACATAAATTTATTCCTTTGCAGTAGGAAAAATTGGCTTTTCGCAAAAACATTATAACCATAGAGCCTCCACCAGCCAAATATGCATGTAGTGATAGCCTTTATTCATCATAGCTTTATGGTGTGAATTTGCCAGTACATTCAATGTACTGACCCTTTGTGGCTGCAACGTCTCATGTTGCAGGATCTTACGACGAGTAAGTGATACGTTAGGGTTACGATTTCCTATACTCAACTTTGCCGTTGGTGTTGATGGGAATCCACAACCTTGTTACTTCTGCTATTTTGGATTGAGGTAATAGTATTTACGTTATTTTATACATGTGATTTACCTCTGTTATAAATCCTCGAGTACTGTGTGTGTCAGCATACCGATCCAGGGATGACACTTAAGCACAGAGACTTGACCCATTCGGGTCGGGTTGCTACAAGATGGTATCAGAGCACATGTTGACTGTAGGACGTGACCCTAGAAACTGGCAAGCCCATAGGAAAGATTTTTCTCTACAACATTCTTTTCAAGAGAATCTTTTACCTCTCTTCTCTTCTGAGCTTATTCAAATATTCCCTTTTAGTGAGACCATACCCCTTTCCCCTTTTGACCCCTCAAAGATTCGACTGATGAGACCACTCCAAGAAGGACCAGACATCGGACAATTAAGACCACTTCAGAATGAAGAGGATTTTATCGAGCATTATAATGATGGAAACTATGACGGATAAAGACTTCGAAGACTACGAGAATATGAAGAATTTCCAGATTTGGTATGACCAAGGAAGGCTACACTTATGGAACTTGACAGACTATGGAAGTTGTCAATACCCGAGATCAAGGTGTATCGGAGAAAGACCTAAACATGGAGCATTAGAACTCAAAGTTTTGTCAAGAAAACCCTAAGGCAGGAGATATCAACTATGGAATAAAAGTTCATGTCAATGACCAGGGCAAAAATATGGATATCCAAGAAGTTATCGCTCTCTTATGCTATTATTACCGTGTTGAGTTAAGCATGCATTCCTTCAGAAGTATTGGATGGCAGAAAGCTAATGGAGCACCTGCCAGCAAGAGATCAAGTTTTAACCTTAGCTGGTGTATCACTAGGATCTGGAGTATTACATGAAGAAGTTTAAGATGGACCTTCAGGAAGTCATATTTGACAAGGAGGCAATTCGTGAAGAACTCTGGAACCAGAAGCTGAAATAGCCAAACTGGAGGAACAAAAACCTCGAGATACCGGAGATTTGTCAGGAACTGAAGGACATTAAGACCATGGTTCATGCCAAGGATGTTGAACCCAGAAGTTTGGAACATAACTCCAGAAATATTAAAGGATGTCACTAGAGACTTCGCGTCAACAGAGATGATTTGGCAAAAGAACTTGAGAAGGACAAGTATGATCAGAAGGAGCCATCGGAGACATGACCAAGACTTGAAGAGTTTGGCGACTTTGAAGATTTATTGACCATTAGAAGCCCAAACCCCTATTATATACCTGCGTTAGATGCGACGATTGTGAGCTGTCCTTTGTTTGATGTTTTTCCGACAGCCACAAATAAAATCTGTCTTTTCAAAACTTTTGTTTGTATTGTGTGTATCCATCTCTATCTCTCTTATCCCACCCCAAAACCCATGGACCCCATAGAGGATGAATGGAGATGAGCTTGTATTGTCTGGACCAATGAGTCAATTGGAGACAGACCAATGGATTCAGAACATGGAGGATCAAATGGAGAATAACCCTATAGCCGGAAAGGATATGGCCCAATATTCTCTTCAATGCTTTGAAAGAGGTGCTGCAACTTGGTGGAGGATGTACCAAACCATCAATGGATGGCAAGGAATAACCACTTGGAAGGAATTTAAGTTGACCTTGCTAAAGTCTCGGCTTGTGTCCCAGAAGTTGAAGCCTTATGGAAATGATATGGAGAAAGTGCATGCAAGCTTTGTGGAGAAATAGGAACTACCATAAATAAAACAAGGACGAATACCCTCATAAGCGGAGGATTACCAAAGGAGTTAGCTGAGGATCTCAGGGAACTTTGGAAGGAGATTGTTCCCAAAGGTTTTGTTGCAGCAATGGAAGTTCAGTCTACATTGTTGGAAAAGATTCGCGAAGCTCAGAAGTATGACAAACAGATTGCTGAGATAAAAGAGAGGATGAGCAAAGGAAAGGCCAAAGGTTTTCGTAAGGATGAAAACGACACCTTATGGTTCGAGGACCATGTATATGTTCCCAATAATGCAAGGATCAGGAAGTAAATACTTCAAGAGGCTCATGACTCACCATACTCGATTCGCCCTGGAAACACCAAGATGTATTTGGATTTGAAGGAGTGTTTCTGGTGGACTAGTATGAAGAAGGATATTGCGGAGTATGTAGTCGGAGGTGATGTATGCCAGAGAGAGTAAAGCAGAGCATCAGAAGCCCGCAGGATTACTACAGCCTATGCCGATACTCGAATGGAAATGGGGATAAGCTTGGCATGGATTTCATTACCAGATTTCTCAGAACCCGATCTGGATATGATTCTATCTAGTTAGTAGTTGATTCGCTTGATCAAAGTGGCTCACTTTATCCTAGTGAAAACCACCTATACAAGTGCGAAGTTGGCCAAGATATATTTGACCAGGATCGTATGTCTGCATGGAGTTCCGAGGACCATCGTATCAGATAGGGGAACATGTTTACCTCAAAGTTTTGGAATCAGTTGCGCCATACTTTGGGTACTAGGCTAGAGTTCAGTACAGCCTTTCATCCGCAGACAGATGGATAGACCGAGAGAGTCAATCAGATTCTGGAGGACATGTTGAGAGCGTGTGCGCTAAATTATGGATCTAGTAGTGATGATAATCTACCTTACGCAGAGTTCTCATACAACAACAGTTATCAAGCTAGTTGAAGATGGCCCCTTTTGAAGCTTTGTATGGGAGAAGGAGCCAGACACCGTTGATGTGGGATGAAGTTGGAGACCGTCAGTTCTTTGGACCAAATGTGTTCAAGGAGTCGAAAGAGAATGTTAAGTTGATTCGAGATAGACTGAAGGTAGCTCAGTCCAGGCAGAAGAGTTATGCAGACTCAAAAACGCAAGGAGGAAGTCTATGAAATTGGAGATAGAGCATGTCTTCGTGTGTCCCCTCTACGAGAGTTAAACGATTTGGAGTTAAGGGAAATTTAGCCCCGAGATTTGTAGGACCATACCGAGTTTTGGAGCGTATCGGAGAAGTGGCCAACAAGTTGGAGTCACCCGAAGGACTATCAGGAGTTCATGATGTGTTTCACGTTTCCCCGTTGAAGAAGTGCCATGGAGAGATGGCCAATATTCCCATGTAAGGACCCTTGACCCCTGGGAAAGGATAATGATGTTCCACGAAGTGGAGTATGGACTTCATAAGTGTAAGTTTTTATCTCGGTATGTGGGATATCCCACGAGGATGAAGAGATGAATTACTATTGGATATAAAGGAGGTATGATGTTGGAAATATGGAGCAATTGTAACTCCATGATGAGCTTGAGTAATCACGTCTTAGTGTGATACAGTAGAAGGAAGCTGGAGACAGTACTATTGGATGGATTTAAGAATGCTAGGAAGCAGAATGTTGGAGTAATGATCAGATGCCCAGATAATGAGTTCAAGGTTTACAAGTGATGAGATGGGCCATAACCCACAGGCCCCAGGACCTGCCAAGAAATAAGCACACTCTTGGTGAAGGAAAAACCCTGGAAGAAGTTACCATTTTATCGACAGACGAACTTATAGGAGTTTACGCAAAGCCCGAGAGTTGTGAAGGAAACGATAGATGTTTGTTTGGCTTGCAGCACCAATGGATTTATGCAAACTTGGTTCATCGACAAGAGAAATTCTGCAATGCTTGTGAGGATGACCGAGTGTTAGAATGCGAGATTCGCTAAACCATGTACACGGTAATGATTTGGGTGCGGGATGGATTGATCACCATACCGACTTACTCTTATTATTCGCCTTGCTATACGGGATGGTAAATCTGAGTGACTTACCTATAGTAGAGAGACGACGGTCAAGCCTTGTTTGAACCTTAGAGTGGTATAGAAATTTTCCCCTTGTACAAGGCAGTTGTTGCCAATCGTCGGTCATACAGTGAGGTTCAACCCAGACCCATTTCTTGCAGGAGAAACCATAAATTGTTGACCACCATGAGATATCGATATTTGTTTAGTATTGGTGCCAGACCCGTCAACTAAGAAGACCCAGTCTCGGAATAACCGTACCAAGATGAAAGGACAGAAGAATTGCGGTAAAGGTTATGCCGCTACCGGAAGAGCCTAGAGATGGAATTTCCGGAGATCTGAGAAGACCGCTACTGTCAGCAATAAGGATGGAGTATATGAGTTTTGATGGAACCGTATCAATGTTTCTAACGGTGGTAGCACCCCAGATCCCGGAGATGATCGATAGATTTTGAGAAGACCCCCTACCCTAACCTATTTCTTTCTAGCCTCTCCGAATCTCGCGGACGGGATTCATTTTAAGGGTGGTAGGTTTGTAACATCCCAAAATTCTAAATTTTGGAATGTTATATTAAATAGATAGTTTTGATTGATTGTTTGATTGCTTGAGTGAAATTCGAAACTTTTTGAATGTTAAATGAGAGGGAATAAAAGGACTTTCCCAAACTTTCATTTTCTTTTCTGATCTTCATGAGTTCAAATTCTTTTCACCACAAAACCCTGGAGAGAAGATGACATGACTTCTTCCATTTATTTAAATGACAAGGGGTGTTGAAAATATTTGAATTTCATTTGGAAAATATTTCCAACCCAGGAACTTTATGCAACTCAATGATTTTCACGAGCGAAGATAAAATGACTTCTTCAAAACATATGAAATATGAGTTGGGAGTTTCAAAGAATTAAATTCAAAGCACCTTTGAATTTATTTTCAATTTGGAGTTATTTGAGTTTTATTTCAAATTATTTTTCTCCAAAAATAAAATATATGGAAAATAGGGTAACATGATTCCCTACAACAGAAAATTGGAGAGAAATAAATTTGAATCATTTTGGTATTTTTAAAAAATGATTTTTATTGGATTTTATTAGACCGGTAGCACTCTTTGAATTATCTGAATTTATGTGTATTTTATTCAAAGCTAGAATAATGTTCATGTTGTAGGAAATGATTTTATGAAAATTTTGATATATTATATGCCTATGTAAAATTTTTATTTATTTTGCGTTTATTCTTGTTTTTCTGGAAAAATGTTTTTTTTAAAAAAACTTTCCGCCGAACTGGGCCGGCCCAGCCAACCGGGCCAGGCCGCAGCCTAGCCGCGCCGCCCCGTCACCCCCGCGCGACCGACTCCAGGCGGGAGTCCGCCGCCGCCACGGCTCATCGGAGCCGTCTCCCCGCTGGACTCCTCCTCTCCTGCCCCTTCCCCACGCCACCGCCCTCCCCTGCCCTCTTTAAAAGGCCACCCCGGGACCCCTGGGTCCCGTTTTCGCCGCCGCCGCTGCCCCTCGCCAGATCCGCCGCCGCCGCCATCGGTTGCCACCGCCGCCGTTGCCAACTGCCGCCGCCGCCGCGCTGCACCGCCGCCGCCGTCGCACTCCTCCCCTCCATGCTCACCTGTGTCGCCGCCCGCGTCTCGCCCCGCCTCGCCGGACTCGCCGGAGTCCGTAGCCTCGCCGGAGCCGCCGCCCCGATCCAAACCGCCACCGCCGGTTTTTCGCCGTAAACCGCCCTGTTCCTCCCGAGCCGGTATAACTGCAAAAAACCCGATCTGGTTTCTTCGGTTTTATTATTAGATCTGTTTTATTATTTAGTTAAGTTATTTAATGGCCGTTCGTTAGTTAGGATATGTAGTGAATAGTTTTCGGCGCATATGCTTCTGTAGCGAGCGTTCGCTCGATAGGTTTTTCTTTTTCTTTTTAATTTTCGGCCAGGGACCGGTATGTAATTAGATTCTTTACAGATTAGTCCCTGTACTTAAATCGATCACAACTTTCTACTCGTTTATCCAAATCCAACGAAACCAATGCCCACCTCTTTGTTATGATCTCCTCTATCCAGTAAAACAACTTAAACATGTCTTTGAAAGTTTAAAAATTTGAATTTAAACAATTTAGTATTTGAATCTTCTTTTGATCGTAACTTGAGTTTCGTAGCTCCGTTTGAGTTGATTCTTTTTGCAAATCGAAGCTCTTGACCTAAACTTTCTGATAAGGCCAAATACACATAGTTTTGGTACTGTTAGAAATTGTTTTATGCTGCAAGAGTTAGTTACTTGGTTTTGATGTTTTCCGAGTTGTTCTCTTCGTTCTTTCCGATCTTTTGAGTGATTGCTTATGTGTGGTTACCTTTGCTTGCTCGCGATAGATTGACCGGAGTGTGACGCGTAGAACTATCAGGAGTTTTGAGTACGAAGCATCTTCATCAACATTGCAGGCAAGTTCACACTTTGATCATATCCCTCATTACCCAGTTTTATTGCATTAGTTCAATGCTCCAAACAATTGCATGATTAGGATCTAAATTAAATTGTGGGTTCTGGGAAGTAGATTGAGGTAGCACCTATTACCTGTTTTATTTTCAAACCCTTGGGAGTTACTTCTACGTTTGCTTATTATGCCATGCTATGCTAGTAGACGTGGATTGGCTGAGTGAATTTCCATGACCGATGTGAGATTGTTAATTAATGGTTTATTTAAAGTGGCAACTTAAACACACATCTGGGTGGATTGAGGCACCTGGTTTCCAGGACTTGCCTGTTTTTTCTTCGGACCGCCACCCAGGCTCAAAGGGACATAAGATTATTCATGCTAGAAACTTCCGTGTGCAGCCACATGCTATTATGGGCTCTAGCATAGTTGACTAAGTCGTGCGAACTCTTACAGGGTAGACTAGCAGATGTAGGGGATGTAGGTTGGTACGGTCTACCCTTTACGTAAGGTGCAAGCGCTTCTGAAAGACTATGTCTCGGTCATCCGTTTCTCAAACACAATGTAGTGCCAGAAACCAAACGGAGGAGATCGAGTCATGTGGGGAAAAGTGCGCAAACCTCTGCAGAGTGTACAAACTAATCATGATTAGCCGTGTCCCCGGTTATGGACGTTTTGAGTATCTAGTACTTGGATTTTCATGTGAATCTCATCATGTTACTTTAATTAATATTGTTGGGTTGTTAATGAGTACTTTTAATTGGGATTGAGAATGCTGTCAATCATTCTCAATGTTTAACAACCACCATGATAGTTAAATAAATTTATTCCTTTGAAGTAGGAAAAAATTGGCTTTTCGCAAAAACATTATAACCATAGAGCCTCCACCAGCCAAATATGCATGTAGTGATAGCCTTTATTCATCATAGCTTTATGGTGTGAATTTGCCAGTACATTCAATGTACTGACCCTTTGTGGCTGCAACGTCTCATGTTGCAGGATCTTACGACGAGTAAGTGATACGTTAGGGTTACGATTTCCTATACTCAACTTTGCCGTTGGTGTTGATGGGAATCCACAACCTTGTTACTTCCACTATTTTGGATTGAGGTAATAGTATTTACGTTATTTTATACATGTGATTTACCTCTGTTATAAATCCTCGAGTACTGTGTGTGTCAGCATACCGATCCAGGGATGACACTTAAGCACAGAGACTTGACCCATTCGGGTCGGGTCGCTACATAAAGACTACCGCACAACGCTCCTTCAGAGGAGGCGACTAGCATGTGAAGACGCCCGCCGGCTGGGCAGGTAGGGAGACTGAGCGGGAAGGGTGGTCGTCGGCTCGTCGCTGGGGTGGGCGGTCGGCCCTGGCTGGGTGGGAAGATTGTGGGGAGAGAAAACATGCTGAGTGTGATTGAGATCGAGAGAGGTTCTGAGAGACTCAGAGATCGAGAGGGAGGCTTCGACTGAGAGAAAGATTAAGATTTGAGAGAGTGAGATGCATTTAGTTTTGTTGTAGATTGAGTCGGCTGAGAGACTGAGGTGCTCTAATTTGTGCTCGTGCTTGCTTGGTTCTAATCTTTGCAGCTCTACTTCTAACTTGATATGGTTGGTTTGTCAGGAATGAGTGCCGTGTCTGCCGGGTGCTGGATAGCAGGGAGTAATTTGGTGTGCAGTAGGACGTCCTCGCAGGAGCAGTGAACAAGATTCTTCGTAGCTTCTTGGACGAAGGGGGTTCTAATGCACGGAGCCATGTTGTCGTTGTTCTATTACCCTGAAACTTTCTTCTTTTTATTTCTGAACTCTCCTCGTATTTTCTTCATTCTAGATTTCTGAATTAAACTGGTTATATATTAGCTTCATTACCTCCTTTCTAAAAATGATTCTAATAGTATTCGGTTCATTTCCTACAAAGACAGGAGTCATAAAATGAGATGTGGACCTCCATTTTTAATCCGCTGCGTTATTTTGTTTTCATGAAATAAAGAGGCACTTTATATTCATGCTGGCTAGGTTGGTTTATTCAGTTGCTAAAACGAGAATGTAGAACTTAGTTATTTTTCTAGATGGCTAGAAAATAGTGGTATCAATAAATCAAATCTTAGTAGGAATTTCCATCATACTTAATAGACGTACACATAGTTTGATTTTTTTGTGAAGTACACATTGTTTCCAATGTTTGGATTACTGCCCACAGATGGGGGCCCTACTGATACGTCTCCAACGTATCTACTTTTCCAAACACTTTTACCCTTGTTTTGGACTCTAACTTGCATGATTTGAATGAAACTAACCCGGACTGACGCTGTTTTCAGCAGAACTGCCATGATGTTGTTTTATGTGTAGAAAAGAAAAGTTCTCGGAATGTCCTGGAAATCCACGGAGGCACTTTTGGGAATTAATAAGAATATTTGGCGAAAGAATTAGTGCCAGGGGGCCCACGGCCTATCCACGAGACAGGGGGGCTCGCCCCCCTAGGGCGCGGCCCCTATCTCGTGGGCCCCCTGGACCTCCTCCGACCTCAACTCCAACTCCATATATTCCGTCTCGGGGAGAAAAAAATCAGAGAGAAAGTTTCATCACGTTTTACGACACGGAGCCGCTGCCAAGCCCTAATCTCTCTCGGGAGGGCTGATCTGGAGTCCGTTCGGGGCTCCGGAGAGGGGGATTCGTCGCCGTCGTCATCATCAACCATCCTCCATCACCAATTTCATGATGCTCACCGCCGTGCGTGAGTAATTCCATCGTAGGCTTGCTGGACGGTGATGGGTTGGATGAGATTTACCATGTAATCAAGTTAGTTTTGTTAGGGTTTGATCCCTAGTATCCACTATGTTCTGAGATTGATGTTGCTATGACTTTTCTATGCTTAATGCTTGTCACTAGGGCCCGAGTGCCATGATTTCAGATCTGAACCTATTATGTTTTCATGAATATATGTGTGTTCTTGATCCTATCTTGCAAGTCTATATCACCTATTATGTGTTATGATCCGACAACCCCGAAGTGACAATAATCGGGACACTTCTCGGTGATGACCGTAGTTTGAGGAGTTCATGTATTCACTATGTGCTAATGCTTTGTTCCGGTTCTCTATTAAAAGGAGGCCTTAATATCCCTTAGTTTCCGCTAGGACCCTGCTTCCACGGGAGGGTAGGACAAAAGATGTCATGCAAGTTCTTTTCCATAAGCACGTATGACTATTTACGGAATACATGCCTACATTACATTGATGAATTGGAGCTAGTTCTATATCACCCTATGTTATAACTATTGCATGAGGAATCGCATCCGGCATAATTATCCATCACTGATCCATTGCCTACGAGCTTTTCACATATTGTTCTCCGCTTATTTACTTTTCCGTTGCTACTGTTACAACTACTACAAAAACCCCAAAACATCTATCTTTACTTTTGCTACCTTTACCTTTATTATCATACCACCTTTGCTACTAAACACTTTGCGTCAGATACTAAGTTATCTAGGTGTGGTTGAATTGACAACTCAACTGCTAATACTCAAGAATATTCTTTGGCTCCCCTTGTGTCGAATCAATAAATTTGGGTTGAATACTCTACCCTCGAAAGCTGTTGCGATCCCCTATACTTGTGTGTTATCACCTACCCGTTGGTCTTGGAGAAAAAATGAGACATTCGTAACTACTCTTTTTGTAGAACTGATTTGTGCCAATCTTTCATTTTTAAACGGAATGCATAACACATTTGTTAATTTTCTGATGTCGCCATTCATGTTTTTTATAGGTTTTTTCCTACCTCTTGTAGACCTTCACTTTATGCTAGCTATTTTTATTTTCCTTCTTCTCCTTCCCTGGTCTATGTTTTCTACTCCTCTCTGACGCAATATGGAGGATGTTGGTTTCAAACGCTAGCAGGGCAGCCAGTGCTGAAGTATTTTATACTCCTCTCTAACGCAATATGGAGGATGTTGGTTTTAAATGCTAGCCGGGCAGCCAGTGCTGAAGTAATCAATGGTTTAGTTAGGTAAATATAACAGAAGTATAAGGTGTTAAGTAGGTGCATTAATTGTTCTACTTCCACATATTTTCCCTTGATTATACCATATATAGAATCTTAGGGGTTGTGCCCCAGGGGTAGATAATAGATTCTTATGACAGGTTATTACTTACAAGTTGCTAAGGTACTAAATTTTATGATAAGGAGTCATGTTTATTCAGGTTATGCAAATTGTCAGAAGATTTTGTATTTTGTAGATTCTGGGACCTTGCTTATTCTTTCTATGTGATTGTTCAAAACCCACTTAAGAATTTAGGCACAGATTGGGAAGATATCCGAACACAAATTATTTTCTTGTTGTATAATTAATAACTAGCTTGATTCCGGTTTCAAAAAAAATAGCTAGCTTGATTGCTTTGGAGGAGGATGGGGTTTATCTTCTAGAAAAATCATTAGTTACTCCAGAATGTTATTGTTAGCACTAATGAGAAGATTCTGCAGTCAAAACTCATCCGTGTTCATGACATTGTTTTTTTGCCTCAACATTTTTTCTTATTTTCTCCAAATTTTGGAGTCATGTTTGATGAACCAAACTGTATCAATTATCAGATTTTTTTCAATTCTAACCGTGCTTACATTTCTTGCCTTATAAATATGTTATAGTCAATGAATGTATATATGAGGATTACATCCAAAGAAGGCCCCATGCTTTGTATGTAGGTTACATAACAAGAACCATACGTACTATGTGATTGTTTCATGTAACATCTAGTTTTAAAAATTATGCAAATTGTTTCATGGATGGGGGTAGGATAATCCATAAATGGGCTTAATATGTTGTTGTGGCTTTATTAAATTGTGGCCGCTTGTCCAAAGATTTTCCTTTTTATCTAGCGAAGTGGCTTAGGTAATAGAAAACACAACAATTCTATGGATCTGGCACTTTTGACAGTGTTACTTTCAGCATCGTGTCTAGCACTGCTCTGAATTCCAAAAAGAAGCTTTCATCAGTTATGTTGTATCATAATATTTTATGCACTAATACAGTGTATCGATTAAGAATTAACAATACATAAGACTGTTGTACTTACAATTGCCTCCTTGATAAATTGCTATGCTCATTAATTATTTTACTGGTGTTGTGACTTGTATGTCCTCCTACTCACAATGCCAAAATGCAAAGGCACAGTAAACTTCTTTTCATGCTAAAATATAGAAGCACAACTTACTCATGAGGTTCTTTTCTCAGAATAGCTCAGGTGAACCAAGCATTTAAGTGTAATTGTTTACCTCTGTTACATTTCCTCTATAATCATTCGATGGCCTTATGTTATGTACGCCACATATTGTGACATTATCGGCACCATTTTCAATTGGTCTATTGGTATAACTTTACTTAGTTATGTATAGCTTATAGGCTGGACTAGTGTCTTTTTACTTGCCCGACAATACATAAGTTGCTGATTTTGCATGCTATACTTATGTATATGTTCCACCTCTCCACTTCCTAATTTGATGGCCATTTCAGAGGATCCGAACATTCAATGTATAGAATTTGAGTTGGCAATAAATAAGGAATATTGGAAGATAGTATGCCACTGTATGAGTTATGAGGTAAAAAACAATCATTTCCCCGTTCAATATATTAGTCATGACTTTGAGTTTTACTCACTAACCTCTCTTCATAATGATTTTTTGATTAAATTTAGTTTTTTAGAAAGTTCTAAAGAATAGTTCTGATTTTTGTGGTAGTCAACCAAATTATGGTTCTTGGTTGAAACCCCATTGATGAACTACACCCCATGCAGAGGTGACAGTGACCACGGCCAAGAGATCAAGAACAACAACCTCTTGCAGTGTTCCTCATCATCGTCGTCGTGGCCACCAATAGCAGCGATGATGACCAACTCACGAGATGGCTACTAGAACGATGGAGCCTTCTTGAGAAGGCAACACACTCAAGATCAGAAGAGATCGAGAGAGAATGAAGGAGAAAGAGGAGGGAGGTACCGAGGGAGGGAGATGGGAGAAGGGGGAGAGAGATCTTGCAGGTACACACTGGTAGGACACCATAGGGTTTGTTCCCAATCCGTTAAACACCATAATTTTCATGTCTGGATGTTTTGTACAAATATTCTTCGATAAACATGTTTTTAGCTCTTGATATTTTAGTATGATTGTAATTATTCATTCGTCTATCACTCCGAGAAACATTTTTAGTTGTAGAAAGGAAGACATGAAGAAAGATAGGCACTTTAATGGTATATAAAAGAAGTCGCCAATGCAGCCCGTTGCAACGCACGGGCCTTCTACTATTCTGTATATGGTGTCTAAAAAAAATTGCAACTGCCCTAAAATTTTGCTACAAGTGTTGGAAATTTGCAGCACCTTTAGCGACTGCCCTAAAACCAAAAGACTATGTAGCAGAAACCCGATTGCTATGGTGAAACTTCCCCGCTGCTAACCATTGCCATCCCACGCGGATTTCAGCCGGTTCTCACCGCCGCTGCGACTCCGTCAGCCGCCCTCAGCCCCGCCGCCACCCTGCCGCTTGAGACGTCTGTTGCGACACCCACGATCGCCGCCGAATCTCAGGCCGCCGTCGCCAATTTTCAGCCATTTCACGCCCTGTCGCCGCCTGATACGGTTGCCACAACACCATCTCCGCCATCGAGGTCAATTAGTAGCTGCCGCTCCTTGCCAAGCTCAAGACGCTTGTTCAGCGCATTGCCGACGGATTTGTCCACATCCCTCGGCTCCCCTCCGGTCCCTTCCATGCCATCGACGCCTCCTTGGCCTCTGGTGACCTTCTCCGGCCAAAATCGAGCTCGGCACCTCGTGACTTTCAGATCCGCATCCCTTCCCCCGCACAATCGCTTCTTGTGTTTCAATTGCTTTCCAAATTTTAGGGAACTAGTTTTACGGCATATGTTAGAGTAAAAACTTTTTCTGGTGTCCAAAAACCTTCTTTGTCCTACTCTAAAACCATTTTAGGCTACCAACCTTCACATCATCCGTTGGATATGCTCTAAGTTCCATGCCAACATCGAGCAAAGCAAGACAAAAGGTTCAAAACATGGAGCACCATAAGATAAAATGGCTATTAAAGCGACTGGTGATGATTAAGTTATCTCTGCAATGCATTGATACGGTGGGTGTCCTTAATCTTGCACAACACTTCACTCACATGTTGGAATAGAGGCAATAATATTGTATTATTATATTTTCGTATTCATAACTAATAGCTTATATTTCATGTTATAACTGCGATTCTGGAATATGTGATTCAGTAGAAAACACATATGCACAGGTGGAATGATAAATGGTAAAGAATAAATTCCCAATTTTGCCTCTAAGACTGGCTCAAGTGTTGTTGGTGGTCATGCTTTTCAAATCTTAGGATATCTATAAGTGTAACGATCGTCCTAAAATAGCATTAAGAGTATGATGTTAGAAGAACGATCATATTGAATCGACCCAAACTTGTTTGTTATACTTTGAGATGGTATCGTTTGAAATCAATTGTTGTAACATGGAGTGTTAACATGTGTATTTAGTTCCTCGGACCATAAGAGTATCGTAGTCACTTCCTACCATACAGTGTACTTTGGGGTTGCTCAAATGTCATCTATAACTAGGTGATCATAATGACAAATTACAGGTCATCGGAAAGTTTGACAAGGGACTAGATAGCTCGAGAGTGAGATTTGCTCCTCCGATGATGGAGAGATATTCTTAGGGACCTTTCGATGTGACGGCATCCATTATCGTCTGGCCAGACACGGGTGACTATGTCATGGGGATGCCGGAACATTTCAACAAGAAAAAAAACAAAACCAACAATGAGATCAACGGTATAGTGAGCATGTGTATGACTCAGGAGGATACTGACGCATCTCGGGTTTTGTAAATTATCTTGAAGCAAAGGGAACATCACATGATAACCAAAGGTTCACTCGAATGTCATTTGTGTAATCATAGGGATCTATATGGACATCCACGGTTCCGCTATCGGCCACTGAACGAAGGGATTTCATTCATGTCCATGATTTACCGAACCTACATGGTCTCAAGCTTAAGGTAATCATGATCTGCTGATTCTCAGTAGGACGAGAGTACCAAGAATTTATTTGTGTAATTGTTCCATTAATATTCAGAATAGTTGAAGGAAATATGTGCTAGAGGTAATAATAAAGTTGTTATTTTATATTTCCTTATTCATGATAAAGGTTTATTATTCATGCTAGAATTGTATTGATCGGAAACCTTAATACATGTGTGAATACATAAACAAACACCGTGACCCTTGTGAGCCTCTACTAGACTAGCTCGTTGATCAAAGATGGTTAAGGTTTCCTAATCATGGACATGAGTTGTCATTTGATAACAGGATCACATCATTAGGAGAATTATGTGATGGACAAGACCCATTCGTTAGCTTAGCATAATGATTGTTCAGTTTTATTGCTATTGCTTTCTTCATGTCAAATACATATTCCTTCGACTATGAGATTATGCAACTCCCGGATACCGGAGGAATTCCTTGTGTGCTATCAATCGTCACAATGTAACTGGGTGATTATAAAGATGCTCTACAGCTATCTCCGAAGGTGTTTGTTGAGTTGGCATAGATCGAGATTAGGATTTGTCACTCCGAGTTTCGGAGAGTTATCTCTAGGCCCTCTTGGTAATACACATCATAAGCTTGCAAGCAAACGACTAAGGAGTTGTTCACGAGGTGATGTATTATGGAACGAGTAAAGAGACTTGCCGATAATGAGATTGAACTAGGTATAGAGATACCGACGATCGAATCTCGAGCAAGTAATATACCGACGGACAAAGGGAATTGTGTATGTTGTCATAACGGTTCGACCGATAAAAATCTTTGTAGAATATGTAGGAGCCAATATGGGAATCCAGGTTCGCTATTGGTTATTGACCGGAGAGGTGTCTCGGTCATGTCTACATAGTTTTTGAACCCGTAGGGTCCGCGCGCTTAACGCTCGTTGACGATATAGTATTATATGAGTTATGTGATTTGGTGACCGAATGTTGTTCGGAGTCCCGGATGAGATCACAGACATGACGAGGAGCCTCTAAATGGTCGAGAGGTAAAATTGATATATAGGACGATGGTATTCGGACATCAGAAGTGTTCCGAAGGGTATCGGGTACTTATCGGGTCACCGAAAGGAGATTCGGGCACCCCCGGCAATCCTATGGGCCTTATGGGCCAAGCGAGGGAACACACCATCCCACAAGGGGCTGGCGCGCCCTATATGGGCCAACCATAGGAGGATGAGAAGGAAAGGGGGGAAGGGAAAAGAAAGTATGGAGTAGGACTCCCCCCTTCCTTCCCTCTCCCTCTCTTTCCTTCCCCCTTGTGCATAGATGGAAAGGGGGCGCAGGGCAAGGCAGGGCCTCTAGGGGGCGGCGGCCAAGCCCTAGGGCACCATGGCTACCTCCCCTCCCCTCCCACCTATATATATATATATGTGTGTGTGTGTGGGGAGGGGCGCCACACAAGGACACAAAACATTGTCTTAGACGTGTGCGGCGCCCTCGTCCATCGTTTACTCCCTTGGTCATATTTTCGTAGTGCTTAGGCAAAGCCCTGCGGAGATCACATCACCATCATTTTCACCACGCCGTCGTGCTGACAGAACTCATCTACTACCTCATCGTCTTGCTGGATCAAGAAGGTGGAATACGTCACCGAGCTGAACGTGTGCATCACACGATGGTGCCGTGCGTTCGGTACTTGATCGGTTGAAGCGCGAAGAAGTTCGACTACATCAACCGCGTTGAGAAACGCTTCCGCTTACGGGCTATGAGGGTACGTAGAGACACTCTCCCCCTCATTGATATGCATCTCCAAGGATAGATCATTGTGTGTCCATAGAATGTTTTTTGTTTTCCATGCAACGATTCCCAACAGTGGCATCATGAGCCAGGTCTATGCGTAGAAGATATGCACGAGTAGAACACAAAGAGTTGTGGGCGGTGTAGTCATACTGCTTACCACCAACATCTTATTTTGATTCAGCGGTATTGCGGGATGAAGCGGCCCGGACCAACCTTACATGTCCACACACATGAGACCGGTTCCACCGACAGACATGCAACTAGTTTTGCATAACGGTGGCTAGCGGGTGTCTGTTTCTCCTACTTTAGTTGAATCGAATTTGACTGCGGCCGGTCCTTGAAGAAGGTTAAAATAGCAAACTTGATGAATCACCGTTGTGGTTTTATGCGTAGGTAAGAACGGTTCTTGCTAGAAGCCTGTAGCAGCCACGTAAAACTTGCAACAACAAAGTAGAGGACGTCTAACTTGTTTTTGTAGCGCATGTTGTGATGTGATATGGTCAAGACATGATGTGATAAACGTTATTGTATGAGATGATCGTGTTTTTTAAGATATCAGACAACCGGCAGGAGCGTTATGGTTGTCTCTTTATTGTATGAAATGCAAACACCATGTAATTGCTTTACTTTATCACTATGCGTTAGCGATAGTTGTAGAAGCAATAGTTGGCGAGACGACCACGACGCTACGATGGAGATCAAGGTGTCGAGCTGGTGACAATGGAGATCATGACGATGCTTTGAAGATGGAGATCAAAAGCACAAGATGATGATGGCCATATCATGTCACATATTTTGATTGCATGTAATTTTTATCTTTTATGCATCTTATTTTGCTTAGTATGGCGGTAGCATTATAAGATGATCCCTTCACTAAATTTCAAGGTAAAAGTTTTCTCCTTGAGTATGCACCGTTGCTACAGTTCGTCGTGTTGAGACACCATGTGATGATCAGGTGTGATAGACTCTATGTTCACATACAACGGGTGCAAGACAATTTTGCACATGCGGAATACTTGGGTTAAACTTGACGAGCCTATCATGTACAGACATGGCCTCGGAACACTGGAGACCGAAAGGTCGAGCGGGAATCATATAGTAGATATGATCAACATAGAGATGTTCACCATTGATGACTACTCCATCTCACGTGATGATTGGACATGGATTAGTTGATTTGGATGACGTATCACTTAGATGACTTGAGTGATGTCTACTTAAGTGGGAGTTTTTAAGTAATTTGATTAATTGAACTTAATTTATCATGAACCTAGTCTTGATAGTTTTGCATATCTATATATGTTGTAGATCAATAGCTCGCGATATAGATCCTATATTTTTTTGATATGTTCCTAGAGAAAACTAAGTTGAAAGATGATAGTAGCAATGATGCGGACTAAGTCCGTGATCTGAGGATTATCCTCATTGCTGCACAGAAGAATTATGTCCTTGATGCACCGCTAGGTGACAGACCTATTGCAGGAGCAGATGCAAACGTTATGAACGTCTGGCAAGCTCGGTATGATGACTACTTAATAGTTTAGTGCACCATGCTTTATGGCTTAGAACTGGGACTTCAAAAACGTTTTGAAAGCCATGGAACATATGAGATGTTCCATGAGCTGAAATTGGTATTTCAGACTCATGCCCGTGTCGAGAGGTATAAGACCTCTGACAAGTACTTTTGCCTACAAGATGGAGGAGAATAGCTCAGCCAGTGAGCATGTGCTAAGAATGTCCGAGTACTACAATCGCTTGAATCAAGTGGGAGTTAATCTTCCAGATAAGATAGTGATTGACAGAGTTCTCTAGTCAATATCACCAATCTACTAGAACTTCATGATGAACTATAATATGCAAGGGATGATAAAAACGTTTGCCAAAGCTCTTCGCGATGCTGAAATCGACGAAGGTAGAAATCAAGAAAGAGCATCAAGTGTTGATGGTTAATAAGACCACTAGTTTCAAGAAAAGGGGCAAGGGAAAGAAAGGGAACTTCAAGAAGAATGCAAGCAAGTTAGCACTCCCATGAAGAAGCCCAAAGCTCAATCCAAGCTTGAAACTGAGTGATTCTACTACAAAGGAAATGATCACTGGAAGCAGAGCTATCCCAAATACTTGGCGGATAAGAAGGATGGCAAAGTGAACAAAGGTATATTTGATATACATGTTATTGATGTGTACCTTACTAGTGTTCGTAGTAGCCCCTGGGTATTTGATACCGGTTCAGTTGCTAAGATAGTAACTCGAAACAGGAGTTGCAGAATGAACAGAGACTTAGTTAAGGCGAAGTAACGATGTGTGTTGGAAGTGATTCCAAGGTTGATACGATCACCATCGCACACTCCCTCTACCTTCGGGATTAGTGTTGAACCTAAATAAATGTTATTCTGTGTTTGCGTTGAGCATGAATATGATTGGATCATGTTTATTGCAATACGGTTATTTATTTAAGTCAGAGAATAATTGTTGTTCTATTTATATGAATAAAACCTTCTATGGTCATACACCCAATGTGAATGGTTTATTGAATCTCGATCGTAGTGATACACATATTCATATGATGCCAAAAGATGCAAAGTTGATAATAATAGTGCAACATATTTGTGGCACCGCCGTTTAGGTCATATTGGTGTAAAGCGCATGAAGAAACTCCATGCAGATGGGCTTTTGGAATCACTTGATTATGAATCATTTGATACTTGCGAACCATACTGTCGGTGTCAAAACCAGCGGATCTCGGGTAGGGGGTCCCGATCTGTGCGTCTTAGGCTGATGGTAACAGGAGGCAAGGGACAGAATGTTTACCCAGGTTCAGGCCCTCTCGATGGAGGTAAAACCCTACTTCCTGCTTGATTGATATTGATGATATGAGTAGTACAAGAGTAGATCTACCACGAGATCGTAGAGGCTAAACCCTAGAAGCTAGCCTATGATGATTATGATTGTGATCGTCCCTCTAAGGAACAAACCCTCAGGTTTATATAGACACCGGAGGGGGCTAGGGCTTACATGGAGTCAGTTACAAGGAAGGAAATATAATATCCGGATCGCCAAGCTTGTCTTCCACGCAAAGGAGAGTCCCATCCGGACACGGGACGGAGTCTTGAGTCTTGTATCTTCACGCTCCAACAGTTCGGACGAAGCATATTGTCCGGCTTCCCGGATACCCCCTAATCCAGGACTCCCTCAGTAGCCCCTGAACCAGGCTTCAATGACGATGAGTCCGGCGCGCAGTCTTGTCTTCGACATTGCAAGGCGGGTTCCATATCCGAATACTCCAAAGTACCTGTTACGATGAATAGTGTCCAGCTTCCCATCGATGTTGTACTCCTCGGCTTCTGTGCCTCAATAATGACCATCTCCACGTGTCGAGTGAATGCGAGGAGCCGAGGCATTTTTGCATTTGCCACCCCCGGTCCGGCAGGTTAACCGTCTATTTGAAGAGACGGGATTCTCAGATCCAAACCTCACCCTCTTCCCTCGAGCAAGCATCCAACAGAGCGCCCCGGAAAGACCATTCCAACATGGCTGGTCGCCGCAACTCTTCTTCTCTCTCTCCTCACTCCAAGCCGGGAGACTGGGAAGAGTGTTCAGTTCCTCATAGCTGTTTGATAGAGTTACAGACCCAAGGGTTTCTCCCACCGGCGTTCATGGTCCCCGTCCGAGCCGGAATAGCCACCTATAATGGCAGGGAGCAAGCGGAGGGATCTCCTAATCCCTCCCCAGAGGAGCGAATATGCCTCATCCCACATCTTCTAAGGGGCGTCGGGTTTCCTATCCACCCATTTCTTCACGGGCTCCTGGAGTTCTACGACCTCTAGCTGCACAACTTCACCCCTGCCTCTATGCTGCATATAGCAGGATACGTTGCCCTTTGTGAGCTATTTCTAGGCTGCGAGGCTCACTTTGGGTTATGGAAGAAGTTGTTCTGCCTTGTCCCTCGCAACTAGGGAGAATCCCTATGTCAAGTGGGCGGAGCCGAAGTATGGCGCATCGCCGAGACCGGATACCTATCCGGTACTCCCAAGAAGACACCGGAGAACTGGCCTTTGGAGTGGTTTTATGTTGACGATGTTCCCCTTCCGGATCCAGTCCGGACAGGTCTCCCTAATTTCAATAACGCTTCGCCGAAGGCACATCGAAGCTGGTGCCCTCGAGGCCCCCAGGAGGAGGATACCAGAGAAATACACTTTCTGATGAGCAGGATAAAATTACTGGCCAAATCCGGGCTGACGATAATCGAGGTTATGGCAATATGCATAATGCGGGGAGTGCAGCCGCTTCAATATCGGGGGAAGCCCATGTGGCACTACAACGAGGAAGATGATGCTACCCGCTGTGGCTATAAAGGTCCGGACTCTGCCACTGCTCCGGCGAGGATATTGTCCGATTTGTATAAGGGGGAAGAAGAAGAATTCCTTCATATTAAACCGCGAGATGGGTTTTCTATGTACAACCCCCCAAGCTGGGTAAGTCGTCATTCTCTCCCCCACTTCACTCATTGTGGCGTTCTTCGCCAAGATTATTTACCTCGATATTTCCGAGCAGGAACTGAGGAGGGCCGTAGAAGGAATCTCCAGCCCCTCCCCGTAGCCAGAGGACCCCGGAAGGGCTCTCGATCCAAGACTCGAAGAAGATCCGTATATTACTGTGGAGCTCGTCAACGGGATATTTTATCAGGCGAGCTGCGATGGCGCCTCAGTGGCTATTATCGCCGACTATCCCGGACTGCTACCTATAACGCATGTAAGCCAAGCCAAAAACCCTGTCCTTCGAAGAGGACTCCTTTCTGATGCCATGCCTTACACCCGAAGTGTCGTGTTTTTGCAGAGACAATGGTCAGAGCGCGGGGCCGAGCTCCTAGGGACCCGTCGGCAAAGGGCGTCCGGATCGGGTAGGCTTAAGAGGAAGGCGGTTAGGGCCGAAACGCCGCTACAGAGGTATGGTAAGAACCTGCTATGTGATTATTGTATTTGAAATGTAACAGCGCCCTTCGTGTCCTGGCAGGAAGAGGAGTAGCCGGACTATATCCGGGGATCCTGCCAATCACGCCTCCACCAGCCGGATTCCAGAACCGGCTTCGAGAGAGGAGGCGGACGTGGGGTCGATGCCGCATTGTCCTCCGATAGAGGATGCAGATATGCTCTCCGCTACAAATTCCGAAGTAGAGAGCGCCATGAATCACCGACGCCGACGGGCCGTACTTCGCAACAACATCTTTTCCGAAGAGGCATTTAATGCTTTCAATTCGGGAGACACATACATCCGAGCTGCTCAAGGCGGGCTTGCCTGAGCGACGGACCAGTATACAAAAGATATACGGGTAAGGAAATTTGATAAGCATTGTCGGTGTCAAAACCGGCGGATCTCGGGTAGGGGGTCCCGAACTGTGCGTCTAGGCGGATGGTAACAGGAGACGAGGGACACGATGTTTTTACCCAGGTTCGGGCCCTCTCGATGGAGGTAAAACCCTACGTCTTGCTTGATTAATATTGATGATATGGGTAGTACAAGAGTGGATCTACCACGAGATCAAGGAGGCTAAACCCTAAAGCTAGCCTATGGTATGATTGTTGTAATGTATGTTCTGTCCTACGGACTAAAGCCCTCCGGTTTATATAGACACCGGAGGAGGCTATGGTTACACAGAGTCGGTTACAATGGTAGGAGATCTACATATCCGTATAGCCAAGCTTGCCTTCCACGCCAAGGAAAGTCCCATCCGGATACGGGACGGAGTCTTCAATCTTGTATCTTCGTAGTCTTGGAGTCCGGCGGACGATGATAGTCCGGCTGTCCGGACACCCCCTAGTCCAAGACTCCCTCAGTAGCCCCTGAACCAGGCTTCAATGACGATTAGTCCGGCGCGCATAATGTTCGGCATTGCAAGGCGGGTTCCTCCCTTGAATAATCCAGAGAAGATCATGAACACCAGGATAGTGTCCGGCTCTGCAAAATAAATTCCACATTCCACCATAGAGAGAATAAAATGTACACTGGTCTAATCTGCTGACGTATTATGCGGCGTGACATCACACCGCTACCAGGCTTTTACTTGAATCGTTTTTTACTATACCACCTCAGCACGTTTAGCGAAGCGGTTTCCTTGGCACGTCTTGTCGAAGCAGAGATCGTGTTCCCCTTATTCCGGGATTCTCATCAATACGTGCGTGGGTAACCCAACCGTGCCCGTCGCCACGCCTCTTCTATCGAAGGTGAATCCCAAACGGTCACGGAGACGACTCTTGGTATTTTTCCCCTTTATAAGAGGACCAGGGTTCGTTCTTTTTCTTCAATCTCGCATCGAATCTCCTTCTTGCTCCAAGTTCCAACACCCAGAGCCCCAGATTCGAGCGCTTCGGATTCTCAACCATGTCCGGCTCCGACCTCCAAGGTCGGTGGATGCCCTCCTCCGTCACGGAGGAGGACGTGCTTAAGCTGCGTGAGGCCAAGTACCTGTCCTACGAGGTTTCGCACAGGTTTCTCGCCCAAGGGCAGGCCGTGCCCGCCCCGAAGCCCGGTGAGTTCGTTGTCTTCGTATCCCACCTCCGTCGGGGTTTAGGCTTCCCGACGGACCCCTTTGTGAGGGGGCTCATGTTCTACTACGGGCTGGATTTTCACGACTTGGCTCCGGAGTCCATCCTCCACATCTCCGCATTCATTATCGTCTGCGAAGCCTTCCTCCGCGTCACTCCCCACTTCGGCCTGTGGCTGAAGACCTTCAATGTGGAGCCGAAGATGGTCGGGGTGCGCCAAGCGGAGTGCGGCGGGGCGGCCATAAGCAGAAGGGCCGATGCCCTGTGGCCCGAGGGTTCCTTCCAAGAGGAGCTCGGACTGTGGCAGCAGGAGTGGTTTTATATCACCGCTCCAAAGGGCAGCAAGCAAAAGCCGCCGCCTTCATTTCGCCCGGGACCTCCATGCCGACTGATGTCATGGGTCAACCAAGGGCTCAATTGGGGGCCGTCCGAAGACGTGCCCTTATTGCAGGGCCGGATCCAAGACCTCCAGGCGAGGGAGATCAATCTGGTTGTGGTGACGCAGGTATGCTAATCAGGCATCTTCTGCCCTACAAACGCCGTCCTCTCCGTCTATGGGAGTTCAACCCGGAGGGACCTCGGATTCTCCAACACTTCATGGGTGCGACACCCGTGGAGATGTACAAGTTGTTCTTCGGACCGCAGGTAGCGTGTCCGGAATTGACCGAGGATGCAGGCCTAAGCCGCAATCACCCGGATACTCAGGTAAATAGCTCAGAGTTCGTACGTTCTGTTTATCTACTTTTCTAGAGTTCGCCTCCTGACCCATTACTCTTCACAGGAGTGGGTAGCGCGATCGAGGCTGATAAGGTGTCCGGCCCCCCTCCCAGAGACCGCACTGGAGCCCGTGCTGGTCAGAATGTTGGAGGTCGCGCCCATGAAAGGGAGCGATGGGGAAAATAGAGGAGCTGTCATTTTGCCCAAAGGGGCATCTGAAGAGGAGGGAATCAAAAACCCCTCCTTCCAGGGGGAGAAGAGGACCGCCTCCGAAGATCCGGAGGCCAAAAGCCCTTAAGCGGGGGAAGAGATCTTCACCGGGGGGTCCGGCGTCCGGGGAGAATCTGGACGTACAATCATCGCCAAAGGATCAGCCCTCCAGCGAGCCGTGAGTATAAAAAGGGGAGTTAATTAGTAAGGAAATACCTCCATTTGTGCTTCTGTGGGTAACCGAAATATTTATCTTGCAGTTCGGATCTGCAGCCTTCTCAGATGAGTTCATCTTTGGGGGACCTTCTTCCGGAAATGATGGAGAGCGAAACGCCTCCGTCTACTGCGTCGTCAGATAAGGCAGACGAGCCTGAAGTATCGTCACAGAGGGTATCCCCGAGTCCGGAGGGGCCAGAGAGTTCGGCACCCGCTAGTATCCGGCCGAGAGAACTGAAGAATCTGCTTGAGAGGGCGTCCATCTCAGAAGATCACCGTGCGTTGATGCGTATGGTGATTGGAAGGATTTCGTCCGCGAAGAGCGGATTGCGCAATGCCGCTATGAGTTTGCTGGTGGGGTTTGAGGTACGCGAGAATGACGCACCCCTTTGTCTTTTAACAGTTTTGCACATAAAAATGCGCCCTGTACAGATAGTAGCCCCTGAGACTCGGTAGGTTGTCGAAGACGACAGCGTGCCGAGGATCAAAATCGTAATTAATGAATGTCGCCGTTGCTATGCAGGTGGCGGATAGTCTGAGGGCTAGCCGGACTAGTGGAGTTGCCGAGTTGATGCGGCAACTTGACGTGGCGGATGCGAACATCGCACTTGTCAACTGGCGACTTGACGAGTCGCAAGGTAAATCAGTTCTCCGCAGTCGCTTTATTAAGGGGGTCAAAGCCCTCCTCTGATAAATTATATGCTGTTGTACAGATGGCGCTGCTGCTGTGGAGAGCCTTCGGGCCGAACTTGCTCAAGCTAAGGAGCAAGCCCGAAGGAGTGACGCGGCTGCCTCGAGGGCAGCCGAGGAGTTGAAAGCCGAAAAGGCTGCACACTGCCTAAGTAGGGAAGAGATGGCCGAATTGGCCGTGAAAGTAAAAGATGCTGCCGACCGCAATGAGGCTCTTAAAAAGGAGCGCTTATCGGAGCGGGAAGACCTGAGGAAGGCCACCGCCGAGGCCAAGGATGCCCGTTCTGCAATGCGGGCCATGAAGGAGGAGTTGCGCCAAGCCGGAGATATCGTGGCTGGCAAGCCTTATCTGCTGCGTCGCCAGTTTATGGATCAAAAGTATGCTCAGTTTGGCCAGCTGTGGAGTCCGGAGGATCCGTATATGGACTTAGCGGCAAGTGCGGCTGATGCCGTTGAGCACTTCCGGAGCCAGAAGGATCACAAGACGGAAGAGCTATTTTGGTCTCAATTCCATAGTCCGGATCGCTCACTTCCGTTGACCGACCGGTTGGCCGAATGGGCCGAGCTAAATAGATTTTCCGGACTTGCCATGACTGACATCGTGGCTCATGTCTGGCCAGAGAGGCCCAAGGCGACAAGCTACTTTAGCTTACTGCAGCAATTTCTTGGAGCGGTGCCGCATATCAAGGAGATGAAGCGGTCGGCCTGCATCGAAGGCGCGCGGATGGCTCTTGCCCGTGTGAAGGCACATTGGACAGAGATGGATGCCACCGCTGTTGCCGCCCAGGGTTCGGATGAAAGCCGGCTCCCTGTTGAGCACTATTTCGGGGAAGTTATGCGTGGCGCTCGTGTAATAGAGTCGCAGTGCTCAAAAAATGTCATGTTCAATTGAACGCTTTAGCTTGTAAAACAATGATTATGCTATAACTGCTTTTTATACTTGTGCGTCCCAAGTAGTAAAACTTCTCCTATGCGGCCGTTTACGTATACGTTTGTATAACCTGAAAGATTGCAGTCTTCGGCTTCAGCCCCCACGCACAAGGTGCGGGGGTGTTCGCAAAAATAGCGCATTTTCACACTTAATCAGACATCTCGGTCCTGTTAAGGAGGTGGTAGCGTAGCAAACGAGGCAATCCGGACTATAATGCTTTATCACTTTCACTTAGCCAGTGGAGTTCGAGGGTGGGGCTACGACATAGCCCTTGGGGGCACCGCACTTTTCCGAATTCGGGGCGCGTGTGTGCCTGACCGGGAAACGGTCCTTCGTCAAAGCAGGGAATTCTAAACATTCCGGTAGTCGATCGAGTGGTTGACCAGTCTCTCGCTATATCATGACAGTCAGTTTTCGGCTTTCTCTACTGAGGTGCTCGCCCAGCCGAACTGGGGCACAATCGCAGTAGTTCTCCTGGTGCCGTGTTAGCCGATGATACGGAACGTAAGGCAGCAAAACACAGGAGCCGGGCAAACCCAACATTTGACCAAAGACATGATTCGGAGCTGATGCATATAATGCCTAACTCGAGACGCCGAACACTCCCTAAGGTGTTCGGTCTTAATAGTAGTGGGAAGAACAATGCCCTAAGCCCCTAGTGTCCAGGTACGGGCATGGTCTTCTGACGCGGCCGATGCCAAAACGTCAGGCTCCGCTTTGGTTATAGGAAGGAACCAAGGGAGAATAGCAACAAGAGACAGTAAAAAAGGTTTACGCAGGGTCTTAATCTGAAAAGAATCCTCGCAACGGGTCCCTGCTGCACGTCTGCGCCTGTGTCTCCGTTGTGCCGTTATCCTGGACGGGTATGCACGTTGTTCATCTGTAAAAAGAGAGGAACGCTTAGTTTGAAAACAATTCGTGCGAAAAAGGTATGTTTGAAAGAAAATATAAATGAGTAAAGCGGGGTTTGTATGAACTCACTGTTGTTTGTGCGCGCAGCCCCCTGTGAAGAGGTGTGCGGCTAGGGAACCCCTAGCCTACTGAAGCCGGACTCGTCTATCCGAGTCCGGGGTCTTTAAGTGACCCTCGCACCAAAATGATGCCACGTGGACCGGGCATCTTGAGTGTAAGAGACGCGTAATGCGGTATGGCGTTGAAACGGACAAAAGCCTTTCGTCCCAAGAGTGCTTGATATCCACTTTTAAATGGGGCGATATGAAAAATTAGTTTTTCGCGCCGAAAATTGTTCGGTGATCCGAACACGACTTCTAGTAATAAGGAGCCTGTGCACTTGGCATAAGGGCCTGGCGTCACTCCTTTGAAGGAAGTGCGGCTATGTCGAATTTTGGTAGGGTCTATCCCCATCTTGCGGATTGTATTTGAATACAGCAGGTTTAAGTCGCTGCCTCCGTCCATTAGGACTTTAGTAAATTGTAGTCCGTCGATTATGGGATTCAATATCAGGGGAGTCCGTCCCGCGTTTCGAACGCTTCTGGAATAGTCCAGGTGGTCAAAAGTGATTGGTTTTGATATCCAATCTCTATGGTCTGCTGGGTTGGACCGCACGAAGCTCTTTGTAGAAAGTGCCGCACTATTTTTCCGTATTATCACATGAAGTGAATTTACTGCTTTGACCTCTTGTGGGAAAGTCTTTTGTTTTCCGTGCTCTGCTGGTGGGGTTTATCGTCTTCGCTTGACGCGTCGAGCCCCTTGTGTTCGGCGTTTAGTCGGCCGAACTGTTTGAAAACCCAACAATCCCGATGGGTGTGGTTTGCAGGCCTTCCGGGGGTGCTGTGGATTTGACATATCCGACCCAAAATCTTGTTTAAGTTGGACAGCTCATCGCCGTCATCCTTAAGAGGCGATGTTTTGTTGTTTGGCCGCGAGCTTTTGAATCCGGCGTTGACTGTCGTGCTCTTCGGGCTTTTCTCTTTATTCCGGCGCTGCTCTTTTCTGCGCCGTGATTTTCCGTTTCCATCTCTTATCTTGGATGTACTTGGGTCGCTGGTGCTGCATCTTGCTAGCCAGCTATCCTCTCCCGCATAGAAGCGGGTCATGAGGCTTGTTAGCGCGGACATTGTCCTCGGTTTCTCTTGGCCGAGGTGTCTGGCAAGCCATTTGTCTCAGACATTGTGTTTAAAAACTGCTAAGGCTTCGGCGTCCGGACAGTCGACTATTTGGTTCTTTTTGGTGAGGAACCTGTTCCAGAATTTACGCGCTGACTCTCCGGGCTGTTGAGTTATATGACTTAAATCATCTGCATCCGGAGGGCGGACATAGGTCCCTTGAAAATTTGCTCTAAACGCTTCCTCGAGCTCTTCCCAACTTCCCACAGTGTTTTCTGGGAGGCTTTTAAGCCAATGACGGGCTGGCCCTTTGAGCTTGAGGGGTAGGTATTTTATGGCGTGGAGATCATCTCCTCTGGCCATGTGTATATGTAGTGTGTAATCTTCTATCCAGACTCCAGGGTCTGTTGTTCCATCGTAGGCCTCTATGTTTATGGGTTTAAATCCTGCTGGGAATTCATGGTCCAGCACCTCATCGGTGAAACATAGTGGGTGTGCGGCGCCCCTGTATTTGAGTGTGCCACTATCTTCGGACACTTGACGTGTTGCCTTGCTTCCCGGGGCCTTCTTCTTTGGCCCGTAGATGGACCTGGCTGGGCCATCTGTCTTTCCAGGTTCATTAGTTGGTTTATGTGCGGCGCCGCTTTCAGAATTTGGCCTATCATCTGGCCGTCTATCCAACCAGGCAGCCTCTTTATTTTTTGACGGTGGGGTCTCTATGGCCTCCTCGTCGAATTCTGGTAGCAGCTTGCGCTTCGAGTAGCTCTTTGATTGGTGACCATTGCCGTATTTATCCGCGGTTTTGAGCACTTTGCTCCATCTCATTCTGAGTGTGTCTTCCGCTGTTTTGAGCTTCCGCTTTTCCTTCTTCGGGCTTCTTGCAGTGTTGACGAGTCTTTTCCGAAGGTTTTTGCTCTCCGGCGGCGTGTCCGGCATGAGATTGTCCGGACTGTCGTTTTCGCCAGGCCTGGACTGATTATCTGACTCGTCGTGTTCGGACGGTTGCTTATTTGCATGTTCGTCGTCCACTTGTGAGCCCTGCTGTATTACGGGCTCCTTAGGAGCGTTGTTGTTGTCAAGGCGGGACTTAGGGCGGCGTCTGCGCCGCCGTTTTGGTTGTTTATCGGCGGGGTTATCTTCTGCCGCGGCCCGTTGGTCCTCGTTATCGCTCTATTTTGGGGTATCCACCATGTATATGTCATATGAAGAGGTGGTCCTCCCATGCCCTATAGGCGTTGTTTCTTGTTCGTCTCCGTCATCGTCGTCTATACCGTCGATGTCTTCGGAGTCGTAGTCTAGCATGTCAGTTAGATCGTCGACAGTGGCTACAAAGTGGGTGGTGGGTGGGCTCTGAATTTCTTCGTCGTCCGTACCCCAACCATCCTGGCCATAGTCCGTCCAGGACTCTCCCGATAACGAGAGATGCTTTAGCAAATTTAGGATGTCGCCAAAGGGCGAGTGTTGGAAGATGTCCGCGGCGGTGAATTCCATAATCGGCGCCCAATCCGAGTCGATTGGTAGGGGCGCGGGAGGCTCGGAGTCCGGCAAGGAGTCCGGAACCTCGGAATCACGAGTTTCGCGGGGGACAAGATTAGCGTTCGGCTCCATCGCCGTGGAAGTTGAAGCCCCCAAGGCGGTGTCCATCCACCGATCCTCGGTCTGGGCGATTGGCTCCGGACTAATGGCCGAAGCGGATTCGTGTGCGGCCACTAAGGCACTGTCCGGCGGCAGAGCTAGATCATGCCCATCGTAACAGTGCGGCTCGCCTGGTTGTGGCTCGGGCCCGTCGAAGATCAAGTCTCCGCAGACGTTGTCCGTGAAGTTTAGACTTCCGAATCTGACCTGACGGCCAGGGGCGTAGCTTTCGATCTGCTCCAGATGGCCAAGCGAATTAGTCCGCAGTGCGAAGCCGCCGAATACGAAGATCTGTCCGGGGAGAAAAGTCCCCCCCTGGACAGCGTTGTTGGTTGAAGATGCCATCGGGCCTATCGGTGACGGCACAGAGGAACTCTCAATGAAAGCACCAATGTCGGTGTCAAAACCGGCGGATCTAGGGTAGGGGGTCCCGAACTGTGCGTCTAGGCGGATGGTAACAAGAGACGAGGGACACGATGTTTTTACCCAGGTTCGGGCCCTCTCGATGGAGGTAAAACCCTATGTCCTGCTTGATTAATATTGATGATATGGGTAGTACAAGAGTGGATCTACCACAAGATCAAGGAGGCTAAACCCTAAAGCTAGCCTATGGTATGATTGTTGTAATGTATGTTCTATCCTACGGACTAAAGCCCTCCGGTTTATATAGACACCGGAGGAGGCTAGGGTTACACAGAGTCAGTTACAATGGTAGGAGATCTACATATCCGTATAGCCAAGCTTGCCTTCCACGCCAAGGAAAGTCCCATCCGGACACGGGACGGAGTCTTCAATCTTGTATCTTCGTAGTCTTGGAGTCCGGCGGACGATGATAGTCCGGCTGTCCGGACACCCCCTAGTCCAGGACTCCCTCAAGCATGTATAGCAGTAGCCCCTGAGACTTGAAACGGTTGGAACAACAATTTTAAGGATCAATGTATGCACAGATCCTTGTAGATAAGAATGAGCAATTGTCTCGAGAGCTGGAGGAGTGCAAGACCCAGCTGAGGGTCGCGGTTACCAAGTTGGAGGACTCCCAGAAGGCCTCATCTGGTAACATTTGTCTTATTTGTACGGAGACATACCAGTTAGTAAGTGGCTTGTATTAACAGAAAATTCTGCAGACCATCCCGGGGTGAATCCAGAGGTCGTAGAAGATAACGAGTCGCATCTCCAAAGGCAGCTAAAAGCTGGCAAGCGTGTTCTCACGCAAGTTAGGCAGGAGAAGAGCAATCTTCAAGATGCCAATGTCCGGCTAGACGTCGAATTAAAAGATGTTTGCGCTCAGCTGGCGGACTCCGTGAAGGAGAACAAAAGGCTTTGACGCGGCATTTATGGTAAGTGCCTAGACGAACTGCAGTATAGCTCGGCGAGGAAGCATATTGAAAAAAATTTATTTGTAGGTATGTTAACGGGCCGCCCTGAGGAGGAGGTGCCCGCGTCGGCAGGTGATGCAGGGCATTGCTCAGGCCTTGTGGCCATCAAGCTTCCTGCCTAAGGGCATGGGGGAGCTTGTGGACATGCTTCAAGGAGCACAGCGGCGCTTCCGTTTGTGGAAGATGCCAGCCTGGCGACAAGGTGCAAGAGAAGCCTGGGCTATGGTGAAGACGCGCTACACCAAGCTGGACCCGAACCATATGGCCGAAGTCGGACCGGCGGGGCCAGATGGGCAAGAAATTCCCGTGAGTCTGGTGTATGACCAGGTAGCATTAGCCGGGAAGTATTCCCAACAGGATTGTAAGCTAGATAGCATGTTGGATGGTATAGAGGAGGAATATAGTCAGTCCAAGTGACTGTGTAATTCAATGGACATAAGTAGCCCCTAGCCGGATTAAAATCATTTGTCATGGCGGACCATTTCGCTTCAGCCCCTGGATCCGATAGTCCGGGGGTGTATCCGAATACCCGCTCAGTTATACAGAACCAGGGTATGCATGGAAACCAGGCGTAGGGGTCATAAGTGCTTGAACAGACAAGTACCCAACTAGTTATGTTATATTACATGGATAGTAAGAAACATCTTCCAGGGAGAATAGTTCCGTTAGGGGTTCCTTTCCCTGGGTACGCATGCGACGATGCACATGTCCGAACTACAAACAAGGACGCAGGATACAAAACTTCTAGGGATTTACGTTGTAATAAACGAAAAACATCTTTTGTTCACCGGCCGAATATTCCCTTAAGAACGCTAGATTTCGGCTTCACCCAGTCTGAGGTACACATCCGGCTGAACTGGCAGTAACAATCGCAGAGGTGCTCCCCTTATGCCATAGCCGAATTAACGGGAACGTAGGGCATAAACACAAGAGCCAGGCAACCCAGCATGGCCACATCTTAAGTCATATCGATGCATATAATGGAGAAGAAAAGGCACATATGGAAAAGAACGCATATGTGATGGGCAAAAAGCCGTTAAATTAATAATATTTAGCTTCCGTATAGGAAGCTCCCAGGTATTGCTTACACACATAGTGCGGCCGGAGTGATCTGGGCGTTCGTACTGTATTTAGTACTTTGTGTGGAGTGGAAAAAGGTCAAGAAAGGACAAGGGAGGGAACATAATTAAAAAAGGAGGGGTAAGGAGACGAACACTAAGTTCGACGCTAGGCGTAGAATCTCCGGAGTCTGGCCGCGTTCCATGGGTTCGGCTCAAGTCTGTTATCGGATGCATTACGTAAGCGGTACGCTCCTCCGGTGAGAACTTTATCAATGACGAAGGGACCCTCCCACTTAGATTTGAGCTTGTCCTTCTTCTTCTCCGGTAGGCGTAGAACGAGTTCGCCAATATTATAAGTTTTGGCCCGCACTTCTCTACTTTGGTATCATCGAGCCTGCTGCTGATAGAATGCAGAACGGGCTTTTGCGACGTCGCGTTCCTCCTCCAGGGCATCTAAGTTATCCTGCCGATCTAACTCGGCTTCCTTCTCTTCATACATGCGCACACGAGGCGAATCATGTATTATGTCGCAGGATAGTACTGCTTCTGCGCCGTACACCATAAAAAATGGTGTGTATCCGGTGGTGCGATTCAGCGTGGTCCGCAGCCCCCAGAGTACGGAGTCGAGCTCTTCGACCCAGTGCGTGTCCGACTCAGTCAAGGATCGCAATAGTCTGGGTTTGATGCCGCTCATGATGAGACCGTTTGCACATTCGACCTGGCCGTTTGTTTGGGGATGGTAGATGGAGGCGTAATTGAGCTTAATGCCCATGTTGCCACACCAAGTTTTCACTTCATCGACTGTGAAGCTTGAGCCATTATTAATGATGATGCTGTGGGGGACGCCGTATCGGTGTACGACCCCGGATATGAAGTCTATCACTGGTCCGGATTCGGCCGTTTTGACTGGTTTAGCTTCTATCCATTTGGTGTACTTGTCCACCATGACCAATAAGTATTTTTTTCTTATGGCTGCCCCCTTTAAGGGGTCCGACCATATCCAGCCCCCAGACCGCGAAGGGACAAGTTATGGGGATTGTTTGGAGAGAGGTAGGGGCATATGACTCTGATTGGCAAAGAGCTGGCAACCGACGCAGTGTTTGGACCAGGTCCTCTACGTCTGCTCGGGCTGTCAGCCAATAGAAGCCTATACGGAAGGCCTTGCTGACTAGTGCTCGAGCCGCGGCGTGGTGCCCGCCCAGTCCGGCATGGATTTCAGCCAAGAGTTGCCGCCCTTCCTCTTTGGAGATGCACCGTTCGAGCACTCCGGTTGCACTTCTCTTATAGAGTTCCCCTTCATGGACTTTGTAAGCTTTAGACCGCCACACGATGCGACGTGCTTCATTTTGGTCTTCGGGGAGCTCCTGTCTATTTAGGTAGGCCAAGAAAGGCTCGGTCCACGAGGCGATTACAGCCATGATTTCATGGGCCAAAGATGTTATTTCGCTGGTGGAACCTCCTATTATGTCTGATGGTTCAGAATCTGGGGATGTATTCGGATCCGTGCTAGTGTTGCCGGACTCCCCTTCCCATATCACGGATGGCTTGAACAGCCTTTCCATGAATATGTTAGGTGGGACAGGGTCGCGTTTAGCGCCGATGCGGGCGAGAATATCCGCCGCTTGATTGTTTTCTCGAGCCACATGGTGGAATTCGAGCCCCTCAAACCGAGCTGACATTTTGAGGAAGGCATTACGGTAGGCCGCCATTTTGGATCCTTGGCGTCAAAGTCTTCGTTTATTTGTGATATTGCGAGGTTTGATCCCCGCGCACCTCCACGCGTTGAATGCCCATAGAGACTGCCATCCGAAGACCGTGCAATAGAGCCTCATATTCGGCTGCATTGTTGGAGTCTGTGTATAATATTTGGAGTATGTAATGGACCGTATCTCCGGTGGGAGACGTCAAGACTACACCTGCTCCCAATCCGGCCAGCATTTTAGAGCCGGCTAAGTGCATGATCCAGTTAGAGTACGCGCCGTACTCTTTAGGGAGTTCGGCTTCTGTCCATTCGGCGACAAAGTCAGCCAGTACTTGCGAATTGATGGCCCGCCGTGGCTTGTATGTTATGTTGAATGGAAGGAGCTCAATGGCCCATTTAGCAATCCGGCCCATAGCGTCGCGGTTAGTTATTATGTCGTTGAGTGGTACTTCGGAGGCCACCGTAATCGAACACTCTTGAAAGTAGTGTCTTAGCTTCCGGGATACCATGAAGACCGCGTATGCTATTTTTTGATAGTGTGGGTATCAGGATTTGCATGGGGTGAGGACCGTGGATACGTAATATACTGGCTCCTAGAGCGGGAATTTGTATCCGTCGGCCTCTCGTTCGACGACGAGCACTGCGCTTACAACTTGATGTGTTGCAGCTATGTACAACAGCATAGGTTCGCCAATATTTAGCGCTGTTAGGACTGGATTACTGGCTAATAAGGTCTTTATTTTGTCCAGTCCGGCCGCGGCTGCATCCGTCCACACGAAGTGTTCGGTGCGCCGAAGAAGGCGGTAAAGAGGTAATGCCTTTTCTCCTAACCGGGAGATAAAGCGGCTTAAGGCAGCCACGCATCCAGCTAGTTTATGGATATGCTTGAGGTCTGTTGAGATAGCCAACTGCGAGAGAGCTCTGATCTTTGCCGGATTCGCCTCAATTCCTCTATTGGAAACAATGAAGCCGAGCAGCTTCCCAGAGGGTACGCCGAAAACACATTTTTCCGGGTTTAGCTTGATGTCGTATGTTCGGAGGTTGTCGAATGTAAGCCTCAAGTCGTCTATTATGGTTTCGACGTGTCTTATTTCTATGACCACGTCATCCACATACGCCTCCACTGTCTTGCCGATTTGCTTTTCCAGGCATGTCTGAATCATGCGCTGATAGGTTGCGCCGGCATTTTTAAGCCCGAAGGGCATATTGATGAAGCAGAAAGGGCCATATGGCGTTATGAAAGCCGTTGCGGCTTGATCGAACTCTGCCATCTTTATTTGATGGTATCCCGAGTATGCATCGAGGAAACACAGTGAGTCGTGTCCTGCGGTGCCATTGATGATTTGGTCGATGCGAGGGAGGGGGATGGGATCTTTGGGGCAAGCCTTGTTGAGGTCTTTGAAGTCGACACATAGGTGCCAGGATTTGTCCTTCTTTGGTACCATTACCAGATTTGCCAGCCAGTTCGGATGCTTGATATCTCTGATGAATCCGTCCTCGAGTAGCTTGGCCAGTTCTTCCCCCATGGCTTGCCGTTTGGGCTCTGAAAAGCGCCTTAGAGTCTGCTTGACAGGCTTGTATCCTTTTAGTATATTGAGGCTGTGTTCGGCCTGTCTGCGTGGGATGCCCGGCATGTCCGAAGGATGCCAGGCAAAAATGTCCCAATTCTCACGCAGGAAGTCTCGCAGTGCGGCGTCTATTGTGGGGCTCAACTGTGTCCCGATGGAAGCTGTCTTCGTGGGGTCCGTTGGATGGACCTAGAATTTGACTATCTCGTCTGCGGGTTTAAATGAGGTGGACTTGGGTTGCTTGTCGAGTATTACGTCGTCCCTGTCCATGGTGGCACGCAGCGTTGTTAGTTCTTCGGCCGCTAAGGCTTCGGATAATGCTTCCAGGGCTAGTGCTGCAGTTTTGTTTTCGGCGCGAAGTGCGACGTCCGGATCACTAGCTAGAGTGATGATTCCATTGGGTCCGGGCATTTTAAGTTTCATGTACCCGTAATGGGGTATTGCTTGAAAGCTTGTAAACGCGTCCCGCCCTAAGAGGGCATGGTATCCGCTGCTGAAAGGTGCCACTTGGAATGTGATTTCTTCGGACCTGTAATTCTCCGGGGTGCCGAATACCACATTGAGTGTGATTTTTCCCACACACCGCGCTTCTCGACTAGGGATGATTCCTCTGAAGGTAGTGCCGCTTTGCTCAATGCGGCTTTTATCAATTTCCATCTTGTTGAGTGTTTCTTCGTAGATCAAGTTTAATCCGCTTCCGCCGTCCATGAGTACTTTAGTGAGCCAAAAGTCGTCCACGATTGGGCTAAGGACCAGAGCGGCTGGTGCCCGGACGGTCTGGAATTGAGGTTCATCACTGGCATTGAAAGTTATAGCAGTGTCGCTCCACGGATTTATTTTTGCCACATGGCAGATTTCAGCGGAGCTTCGATGAGATCGCTTGCGCCTATTGTTTGAGGCGAAAGTCTCGAAGACTGTTAGTACCGTATTGTTTTCTTTGGAGGGATGTTGTTCTGCTTTATGGCTTACAAGAAGATCCTTGCCACTTTTTGCTACCTGTCGGAGTATCCAACATGCTCTAAGGCTATGGGTTGGTGTAGTGTCCGGCGTACTGTGGAGTTTACATGGCCTATTGAGCCATTCTTCCAATACGGTTCCACGCCCGGGGGTGGGCTTTGGTTTCTTGGGGATTGGATCGGCCGAGTTACGAGAGTTCGCCCGTTTGGCTCGGACAAAGGTTTTGGTGAGAGCCGGACTATCCCAAAATTATGTTTGGGTTTTCCAGGCGCTTTCCATTGCACAGTACTTCTGTATTATGGCTGCCAAGTCAGCAAAGTGTACTATGTCACGGCGACTTATAGCATTAAGGATTCCTTTGTTCGTGCAGTTTTTGCAGAAAAGTGAGACTGCGTCCTCCTCACGACAGTCCTTAACCTTATTTAGTACAAGGAGGAATCTGGCCCAGTAGTGATGTACTGTCTCCTGGGGCTCTTGTTTGATATGGGAGAGATGGTTTAAGTCAAGGTGGGTGGGTGTAGCTGAATCCGGATTCTGATCCGATCTAGCGCCCAGGGGCAGGGGAGTTTCCGAGTTTGACAGATCGGGATCCGGGGTGCTGCCCAATTTTTCCGGCCCAATACCCGATTCTAAGTCCGGGGTCAGGGTCATGTCTTCCCTTGAGCGGGTGTCCGGCTCAGGGAGCTCGGTGATCCGGACATAATTCGTCCTCAGAATAGAGGGGTGATCCGTATGTGGCTCCTCCACTACCGCTATCCCGTGGGTGGCTGGCGGGGATTTAATGTCCCTTTGGTCAGGTTTAAGCCCGATCCGGTCATAGTCTGTGGCGACTCCCAAAGCGGCGATGCGATCTAAGAGCTCATTAAGGGAGGAGAGCTCTATCGGATCCATCTGTTCGGCGAGTTCCGAATTGACGTGGAGGCTATGCGTGATGACTCAAGAGGTCATCATCGGCGCGACAACCGATGGGGCAGCCATAATGAAGCCGCCAAGTCGAAGAGTTTGGCCTACAGCCAGCGCTCCCCCATAGGTGATGTTGTCCTTGACAAAGAGACGAGCCATCGAGCCTAGCAGCGACAACACAGAGAAACTCTCAATGAAAGCACCAATGTCGGTGTCAAAACCGGCGGATCTCGGGTAGGGGGTCCCGATCTGTGCGTCTTAGGCTGATGGTAACAGGAGGCAAGGGACACAATGTTTACCCAGGTTTGGGCCCTCTTGATGGAGGTAAAACCCTACTTCCTGCTTGATTGATATTGATGATATGAGTAGTACAAGAGTAGATCTACCACGAGATCGTAGAGGCTAAACCCTAGAAGCTAGCCTATGATGATTATGATTGTGATCGTCCCTCTAAGGACCAAACCCTCCGGTTTATATAGACTCCAGAGGGGGCTAGGGTTTACATGGAGTCGGTTACAAGGAAGGAAATATAATATCCGGATCGCCAAGCTTGTCTTCCATGCAAAGGAGAGTCCCATCCGGACACGGGACGGAGTCTTGAGTCTTGTATCTTCACGCTCCAACAGTTCGGACGAAGCATATAGTCCGGCTGCCCGGATACCCCCTAATCCAGGACTCCCTCACATACCTCATGGGCAAGATGACTAAAACTCCTTTCTTCGCAACAATGGAGCGAGCTAATGACTTATTGAAAATAATACATACCAATGTATGAGGTCCGATGAGTGTTGAAGCACGCAGCGGGTATCATTATTTTCTAACCTTCACAAATGATTTGAGTAGGTATGTATATCTACTTAATGAAACACAAGTCTGAACCATTTGAAAAGTTCAAAGAATTTCAGAGTGAAGTATCATCGTAACAAGAAAAAAAGTTTCTATGATCTGATCGCGGAAGCGGATATTTGAGTTACGAGTTTGGCCTTCATTCAAAACAATGTGGAATTGTTTCACAACTCACGCCACCTGGAACACCATAGCGTAATGGTGTGTGTGAACGTCGTAACCATACTTTATTAGATATGGTGTGTTCTATGATGTCTCTTACCGATTTATCACTATTTTTTTGTGGTTATGCATTAGAGACAACTGCATTCACGTTAGAATAGGGCACCATCTAAATCCGTTGAGACGACACCGTATGAACTATGGTTTGGCAATAAACCTAAGCTATCATTTCTTAAAGTTTGGGGTTGCGACACTTATGTCAAAAGGCTTCAGCCGGATAAGCTCCAACCCAAATCGGAGAAGTGCGTCTTCATAGGATACCCTAAGGAAATAATGGTTACACCTTCTACCACAGATCCAAAGGCAAGATCTTTGTTGCCAAGAATGGAACATTTCTATAGAATGAGTTTCTCTCGGAAGAAGTGAGTGGGAGGAAAGTAGAACTTGATGAGGTAATTGTACATTCTTTCAATTTGGAAAGTAGCACATCAGAGAAAACCGTTCCCGTGATGCCTACACCAACTAGAGAGGAAGCTAATGATGATGATCATGAAACTTCAGATCAAGTTACTACTCTACCTCGTAGGTCGAATAGAGCATGTTCTGCACCAGAGTGGTATGGTAATCCTGTCCTGGAAGTCATGTTACTAGACCATGGCGAACCTACGAACTATGAAGAAGCTATGATAAAGCCCAGATTCCGATAGATGGCTTGAGGCCATGAAATCTGAGATAGGATCTATGTATGAGAACAAAGTGTGGACTTTGGTGGACTTACCTGATGATCGGCAAGCCATATAGAATAAATGGATTTTCAAGAAGAAGACCGATGATGATGGTAATGTTATTGTCTACAAAGCACGACTTGTCGCAAAAGGTTTTCGACAAGTTCAAGGGGTTGACTACGATGATACTTTCTCACCCGTAGCGATGCTTAAGTCAATCCGAATCATGTTAGCAATTGCCGCATTTAATAATTATGAAATTTCGCAAATGGATGTCAAAACTGCATTCCTTAATGGATTTCTTAAAGAAGAGTTGTATATGATGCAACCAGAAGGTTTTGTCGATCCTAAAGGTGCTAACAAAGTGTGCAAGCTCCAGCGATCCATCTATGGACTGGTGCAAGCATCTTGGAGTTGGAATATACGCTTTGATGAGGTGATAAAAGCATATGGTTTTATAGACTTTTGGTGAAGCTTGTATTTACAAGAAAGTGAGTGTGAGCTCTGTAGCATCTCTAATATTATATGTAGATGTCATATTATCGATTGTAAATATAGAATTTCTGGATAGCATAAAAGGATACTTGAATAAGAATTTCTCAATGAAAGACCTCGGTGAAGCTACTTATATATTGGGCATCAAGATCTATAGGGATAGATCGAGACGCTTAATAGGACTTTCACAAAGCACATACCTTGACAAGATTTGGAAGAAGTTCAAAATGGATCAGTCTAATAAAGGGTTCTTGTCTGTGTTGCAAGGTGTGAAGTTTAGTAAGACTCAAAGCCCGACCACGGCAGAAGATGGAGAAAGAATGAAAATCATTCCCTATGCCTCAGCCATAGGTTCTATAAAGTCTGCCATGCTGTGTACCAGACCTATTGTGTGCCTTGCCATGAGTTTGGCAAGGGGGTACAGTAGTGATCCAGGAGTAGATCACTTGACAGCGGTCAAAATTATCCTTATATAACTAAGGAAATATTTTCTTGGTTATGGAGGTGATAAAGAGTTCGTCGTAAAGAGTTATGTCGATGCAAGCTTTGACACCGATTCAGATGACTATGAGTATCAATCTGGATACATATTGAAAGTGGGAGCAATTAGCTAAAAATAGCTCCATGCAGAGCGTTGTAGACATAGAAATATGCAAAATACATATGGATCTGAATGTGTCAGACCCATTGACTAAAGTTCTCTCACAAGCAAAACATGATCACCCCTTAGTGCTCTTTGGGTGTTAATCACATGGCGATGTTTACTAGATTATTGACTCTAGTAAACTCTTTGGGTGTTGGTCACATGGCGATGTGAACTATGGGTGTTAAATCACATGGTGATGTGAACTAGATTATTGACTCTGGTGCAAGTGGGAGACTGAAGGAAATATGCCCTAGAGGCAATAATAAAGTTGTTGTTTAATATTTCCTTATTCATGATAAAGGTTTATTATTCATGCTAGAATTGTGTTGATCGGAAACCTTAATACATGTGTGAATACATAAACAAACATCGTGTCCCTAGTGAGCCTCTACTAGACTAGCTCATTGATCAAAGATGGTTAAGGTTTCCTAACCATGGACATGAGTTGTCATTTGATAATGGGATCACATCATTAGGAGAATGATGTGATGGACAAGACCCATCCGTTAGCTTAGCATAATGATCATTCAGTTTTATTGCTATTGCTTTCTTCATGTCAAATACATATTCCTTCGACTATGAGATTATGCAACTCACGGATACCGGAGGTATGCCTTTTGTTCTATCAAACGTCACAATGTAACTGGGTGATTATAAAGATGCTCTATAGGTATCTCCGAAGGTGTTTGTTGAGTTGGCATAGATCGAGATTAGGATTTGTCACTCTGAGTTTCGGAGAGGTATCTCTGGGCCCTCTCGGTAATACACATCATAAGCTTGCAAGCAAACGACTAAGGAGTTAGTCATGAGGTGATGTATTATAGAATGGGTAAAGATACTTTCTCGTAACAAGATTGAACTAGGTATAGAGATACCGACAATCGAATCTTGGGGAAGTAATATACCGACGGGCAAAGGGAATTGTGTATGTTGTCATAACGGTTCGATCGATAAAGATCTTCGTAGAATATGTAGGAACCAATATGGGCATCCAAGTTCTGCTATTGGTTATTGACCGGAGAGGTGTCTCGGTCATGTCTACATAGTTCTTGAACCCGTAGGGTCCGCACGCTTAACGTTCGTTGACGATATAGTATTATACGAGTTATGTCATTTTGTGACCGAATGTTGTTCACAGTCCCGATGAGATCACGAACATGACGAGGAGTCTCGAAATGGCCGACAGGTAAAGATTGATATATAGGACGATGGTATTCAGAAACCGGAAGTGTTCCGGAGGGTATTAGGTACTTAATTATCGGGTCACCGGAAGGAGTTTCGGGTACCCCCGGCAATCCTATGGGCCTTATGGGCCAAGTGAGGGAACACATCAGCCCACAAGGGGCTGGTGCACCCTATAGGGGCCGGCCATAGGAGGAGGAGAAGGAAAGTGGGGAAGGGAAAGGAAAGTATGGAGTAGGACTCCCCCTTCCTTCCCTCTCCCCCCTCTTTCCTTCCCCCTTGTGCATACATCGAAAGGGGGGGCAGGGCAAGGCAGGGCCTCTAGGGGGCGGCGGCCAAGCCCTAGGGTGCCTTGGCTGCCTCCTCTCCCCTCCCATCTATATATATGTGGGAAGGGGGCGCCACACAAGGACACAAAACATTTTCCTTGCCGTGTGCGGCGTCCCCGTCCACTGTTTACTCCCTCGGTCATATTTTTGTAGTGCTTAGGCGAAGCCCTGCGAGATCACATCACCGTCACCATGCTATCATGCTGACGGAACTCATCTACTACATCGTCATCTTGCTGGATCAAGAAGGCGGAGGACGTCCCTGAGCTGAACGTGTGCAGAACACGGAGGTGTCATGCGTTTGGTACTTGATCGGTTGAAGCGCGAAGAAGTTCGACTACATCAACCACGTTGAGAAACGCTTCCGCTTACGGTCTACAAGGGTACGTAGACACACTCTCCCCTTCGTTGATATGCATCTCCATGGATAGATCATTGCGTGTGCATAGAATTTTTTTTGTTTTCCATGCAATGATTCCCAACAATAGTATCAATAGGAACCGAAAGCGTCTCAGGGTCACCAGAAGGGTTTCAAAGTTTATCAGGCAATACTGGGTATTACGATAAATAATATATAGGTGGAAAATGTTTATGAAGATGTTAAATTATATATAATATGCTCTAGTAATTGTTAGAGGGATTTTATATTTAATTTAATATCATCGGGCCTTAAAAGGCCAAACGGTGGAGAGAGGATTGGGCCACAAGGGCCCATGTAAGGTAGGCGCCCCTTTCCCCCTTGAGGGACGCCAAATTGGGGTGGGGGAGGACTCCTTCCCCCTTTTGGCTGGCGCAAGGAGGGGAGTCATTCCCCTCCCTGTGGCGCTCCTCCCTCTACCCTCAACCTATATATACTAGAGGTCCAAGGCACTTTGAACATACAAGTTTGGAGCCTCTTCTAGTACATCTAGTTCTAGTTCTAGTTGGTCCTAGTTGACTAATTAGAGCTAGACCTAGTTCCTCTAATCCTCATAGGTAGAAGCCCAATGTGGTTCTAATCTCCCCCCTCTAATTCTCTGGTGACGATTAGCTTTGAACACTGAAGCGCTACTGGATCGTGAAGACCGTACGCTTGCAACCAAGTAGAGAGGTCGTGCTTTCGATCTTCCGTTTTAGGGATCGTTCGAGGGCGGTTCGCGGGATCGTCACTAAAGCTTCGAGGGACTCCAAGTACGATCTACACCGACTCGTCTACTTCCGCTGCACGGTTGATCCAAACCCTATATGCATCTTCATATTGTTCCTGGGTGATTGTAGGGCGATTTTTTGTTTGTTTTCTACTATGTTTTCCACCAATGGCATCATGAACGGTTCTATGAGTAGATGCAGGTTTCGATCTAGTTCACATGTGGAGGTGAGGGTTTGATGCTCTTGCTATGCTTCCCTCGAGTGTTGCTTCGTCTTAGTTCATTGATGACATGATGTTGCTTTTACAAGGTTCTGACAATCGATCGGCTCAAGCTGTTGACGATATGCTAATAGTTCCTTGGGCTTAATCATAGTTGAGAAGTGAACCATCGCGTACGCAAGATGGCAATGAAGATGAATGAACTTCTAGGGGGTCACGCATATTTGATGAAGTTTAGTGTGGGGGCAAGATTTTTAATTAAGTCTCTTCTTTCACACACCCCGAAAGTTAATCTAGCAACAAGAAACATCGCCTTGATTGTGCATGTACGTAGTTAGTGTTATCCGGAAACCTTAGCAACCATGTAATTAAAATTGCCAAACCGATTAAAGTACGTCTAACTTGGTTTTGCAGGTTTGCATATGCTGTGGTATAGCCTTCATCATGATAATGAGTTTATGTCTGAGATGGTTATATGTTGTAATATTAAGTGGCCTGCGCGTCACGGCATGATGGCTGGAGCCACGGGATTGCCACCTTAATGTAATAGACGTAGAGATAGTGTACACGGAGGACTCGGAGCTTCACCAGGCACAAAAGAACAAGATCGGTGCCACGACGGTATTTTTTCAAAATTATCGCCACGACAACTCTTTCCGAGAAAACTTCATGAAGACCTCGGAGGACCATGGATACGTTCCCGGTGCCCAGGGCTATACCATATCATGCTATTATGAATTGCCTGAGATGTTTGTCCCTTTATTGTTTGCACCCTTTGATTGTGAAGTATTCAATTATCAGGGTGATCTCTCACAGTAAATATCAAGTTAAAAGGTGCTCTTCCTAGTTTTGCTATCGTATATAAATGTAGTGTCTTGGAGTGCGTCATGCCCACATGAGTATAAATGGATGTGAAGTGTAAGTCGGGTGGATGGTCACACCATGTGAGCATATAACACTCGGTTGTCTTGAAGTTTTGGCAGAATCGTTTTGAGCTCGGAGCACGAAGCATCGAAAGATGAACAAGAATCATATGGAGATATGATCGACAAAGGTTTGCCTATCAATTGAGGTTCACGTCATCAGTGATGACCATATCAATCGCTGTTAATCCGATCAAGGTCTTGAATCACTTAAAATCAATTATGAGAGATTTTGATTTGAGTGGGTGCACAATTATGAATTAATTAAGTTTAATCACAAGTGCAAATTAATTATGAAAAATGTCCATGTGTAGTTTGCATTATAGTTGTAGAATTATGGCTCACGGTTCCACCTTTCATGTTGAAGCTGATTGATTGTTATTTATCTGGTTGAATCTTTACGATTGGTAAACATAAAGATAGGATCGTCCTCTAGAGTGCCAAGAAAGATTGTTTCTATTGCATGGTCACATTACCCTCCTACGGATGCTATGGATGACGAGACTCACGTCCTTCGATCCAAAAGGCTAGAATTACATTACGGTCTGCTTGCTTCCGAGAAACCCGAACTTCAATTTTTTTGAGATACTTATGTGATATTCTTGGAACTAAAAATTGTTTTCAGAAATAAACAAAGGTTAAAAGATATGTGATATCTAAAGAAGTGTTTTGTTTGCAAGTTTTAGTGAAGTGTTTAACTATGTTTATGACTAAAAATGCATAAGATCCATAAGAACACCAGTCATGGGTTGATGGTGAGAACTTAAAGAGAAAGAACAAAACCAAAGGATGTAATGAGACTTACATGCCTAGGGAAGTTAGGGGCTCATGTCACTCTCAAAGTTGGATGCTTCTTTTATGAGTAGGAGAAATATTGGAAGTAAGCCTATATGAAGTAAAAAAGGCAGAAGAAAAGAAGACTGGAATGTCCAGCTTAGATATGAATGTTATACAAGTTATAACATGTAGAGGAAGTTGGTCAAGTGTAATTCTTGGGAATTATGATCAAATTGTTGATCATTAATTTTTGGTATTGTGGTTAAAAGTTGATCACAAGGATATTGACTTGATTGCATATTGTTGTGAATTGTGGCAAGATACTACAACGGCCTAAATGACTGATAACCGACAAGTATAGGGGATCGCAACAGTTTTCGAGGGTAGAGTATTCAACCCAAATTTATAGATTCGACACAAGGGGAGCCGAAGAATATTTCAAGGTATTAGCAGCTGAGTTGTAAATTCAACCACACCTGGAGATTAATTATCTGCAACAAAGTGATTAGTACAAAGTAGTTTGATAATTTTGATAGTAGTGACAACAACAGCGGTAACAGTAATAGTGATAGCAGTAATTTTGTAGCAAGTGTAACAGTAATGATAGCAGTAGTAACTTAGCAGAAACAATATAAGATAAATTCGTAGGCATTGGATCGGTGACTTGTTGGATGATATTCATCATGTGATAGTTATAACCTAGGGCGATACGGCACTAGCTCCAGTTCATCGATATAATGTAGGCATGTATTCCGTAAATAGTCATATGTGCTTTATTAAAAGAACTTACATGACATCTTTTGTCCTACCCTCCCGTGGCAGCAGGGTCCATACTGGAAACTAAGGGATATTAAGGCCTCCTTTTAATAGAGAACCGGAACAAAGCATTAACACATTGTGAATACATGAACTCCTCAAACTACGGTCATCACCGAGAGTGGGCCCGGTTGTTGTCACTCTGGGGTTGTCGGATCATAACACGTAGTAGGTGACTATAACTTGCAAGATCGGATCTAAAACATGGATATAATGATGAATTCATAAACGGTTCAGATCTGAGTTCATGGTACCCGGACCCAAAGTGACAAGCATTAAGCATAACAAAGTCATAGCAACATCAATCTAAGAACATAGTGGATACTAGGGATCAGGCCCTAACAAAACTAACTCGATTACATGACAACCAGCGAGCCTACGAAGGAAGTACTCACTCCCGGTGGGGAGCATCATGGAATTGGCGATGGAGATGGGTTGGTGATGACGAAGAACGAAGATCCCCCTCTCTAGAGCCCCAAACAGACTCCAGATCTGCCCTCCTGAGGAAGAACGGGGCTTGGCGGCGGCTCCGTCTTGTGGAATGCGATGATTCTTTATCCCTGATTTCTCTCTCTGAAAATAGGAATTTATAGTGTCAGGGTTGAGGTCTGCGGGGCCACCAGGTGGGTAACCCACCTGGGCGCGCCAGGAGAGGGGGTGGGCCCTGGTGGGTTGTGCCCACCCAGGGGACCCTCTTTGGTGGTTCTTGGCTCCTGTAGTTCTCTTTTATTCCATAAAAAATCCTCACAAAGTTTCGTTTCATTTCGAGAACTTTTATTTCTTCACAAAAACAACACCATTGTAGTTCTGCTGAAAATAGTGTTAGTCCGGGGTTAGTTTTATTCAAATAATGCAAACTAGAGTCCAAAACAAGAGGAAAGGCGTGAGAAAAAGTAGATACGTTGGAGATGTATCAACTCCCCCAAGCTTAAACCTTTGCTTGCCCTCAAGCAATTTAGTTGATAAACTGAAAGTGAGAAAGAAAAATTTTTACGAACTCTTTTGCTCTTGTTTGCATAAATAGGCTTAAACAACACCCAGGTTTTCAGCCAACATTATAACTAACCATGTCGACAATAACACTTAAAGATTATATTAACTCATATCAATGACATAATCAGCTAGCGAGCAATAATAAGATATCTCAAACAGCAACACGTTGTCAAAACAACCATGATATAATATGACAATAGTGGTATCTTGCTAGCCCTTTCTGAGACCGCAAAACATAAATGCAAAACACCTCCAAAGTTCAAGCAGCGACTAAACCTTGTAATTCATGGTAGAAAAGACCCAGTCATGATGCACCCAACATTAGCTACACACAATGCATAAATCATGATAGTTGTGCTCTCTCAGTTTCTAGCGCTTGATTTAGAAGGTGATGACACAACATAAAACTAAATGGAAACTCCCTTCGCAGAGGGAAGCAGATTAGTAGAGGTGCCAGAGCTCAAATTTTAAAACAGAGATAAATGATATTCTGAGACATGCACCCTTCTTACTCACTTCACGACCATCAGTTATCAACATCTTCCATGCTAAGCACGCTAGTGGCGGTTCCCAAGCAATAAAAGTAAAGGTTTACTCCCCCTCCACCATCAATCACACTCCACGGCTTGTCCCAAACAACGAGTGTCGTCCATACCAACATCAGTCCCGCGGGAGTTTTGTTTAATTATTTGCATTTTTGAGTCCGGGACCGGGAATCCCTATTACCTCCCTTTTCTCGTGCGATGGCGAGTGAATAAACACTCGACCTGAGAATAACCCGCTTAGCATGGAAGATATCAACCACCTCCTGTCGTTCCATGAAGATCCAGGCACACAAAAAGGATAAAAAAAATTAGAAGTTTTTAGAGGTGGCACATGCAAATTTACTTACGACAGCAGGGTAATACCGTATTTTGGTAGGTATGGTGGACTCATCTGGAATAACTTTGGGTTCAAGGTTTTTTTATGTACAAGTAGAGTTCCCACTAAGTATCGGCGAAGGCTAGCAATTAGATTGAGAAGCGTCTAGCTAGAGAGCTACAATGATCATAACCATGCATTATGCATAAGTAACATTGGACACTAGCATGAGTAGGATATGAACACCATGAACATAAATATCATAGAGGCTATGTTGGTTTTGATTCAACTACATGCATAAACATGTGCCAAGTCAAGCCACTCAAACGTTCAGAGGAGGATACCATATCATTATACTACATCACAATCATTTTAACGCTATGTTGATATCCAAGATAAATCATTATCCACTGCTAGCTACTTATGCATGGCATGAGAAACTATAATCTCTAATTGTTATTGTAAACATGTTTAATCATAATGAGCTGAATCATGGATACTAGGTTAAACATATTTACACAAACAGAACAAGTCGAGTTCATACCAGTTTCTCTTTGCCATGGCTAGTTCATCGAATATCGTCATTATTGCCTTTCACGTGCACGACCGAATGATATGAAAATAATAAGAGTGCAACAGTGCCATGGACTAAGCTAGAATCTGCAAGACATTTTATTCAACAGGAGAAGACAAGGTAAAATGTGCTCTTATTAGTTAACAGATATTCATATGAGAGCCACTCGACATTTTCATCATGGTCTTCTCCTTGGTAAGACTCGAATAAAAGGAAAAGAAATTCAGAGAAACACATTGGAATATTTTTGGAGTTTTTGGTTTTCTTGAACAAGCAAATACAAGGAAAAAGCAAAAACGAGAAAAACTATTTACACAGGAAAGCTCCCAACAAGCAAAAGAAGAACAAGGAAATCTTTTTGGATTTTCTTTTTAGTGCTACTACTAAGCATGCATGGAAAGTAAATTACTACGGCTATTTTTTTGTTTTTCTATAGTTTTTCAAACACATAAGAAGAAAGCAAGAAAATAAATCTAAGCATGGACGATACAATGAAAAAGTGTGAACACCGACAAGTAGAATGATATGGGTGAACATGAATATAATGTCGGTGAGAACACGTACTCCCCCAAGCTTAGGCTTTTGGCCTAGCTTGGTGGTCAATCAGTAGCCTGGATAGTAGTCGGGATCCTGAGGAGCAGGCATCCACTCATCCCACTGCTGAGGCTCCTCCGCAGCCTCTGTAGCGTGAGCGTTCCAGTAGGCGATGATGTCCGCAGGCATAATATGGTATCTGCCCCTAGCAGCAGAATCAAACAAAGCAGGCGCATGCAATGGAATAACATCAGGAGTTTTAACGCTATAGACCAGGTTGTAAGGAATGGCGATGTCAGGACGATCATGTGCAAGAAAGTGATGGTGTTCCATGGCTGCACGGTCTAGGTAAACCTTAGTCAGAGGGTAATCATGAGGGCTGATACGTCTCCAATGTATCTATAATTTTTGATTGTTCCATGCTGTTTTATTATCAATCCTGGATGTTTTATAATCATTTTATAGTCATTTTTTGGTACTAACATGTTGACATAGTGCCAAGTGCCAATTGCTATTTTTTGTATGTTTTTTACATCGCGGGAAATCAATATCAGACGGAGTCCAAATGCCACGAAACTTTACGATGATTTTTTATGGACCAAAAGGAAGAAGTTGGGCCCTGGTTGCACCTGGGGGGAGTTCCGAGGAGGGGACAACCCACCAGGGCGTGCCAGGAGGCCCAGGCGCGCCCTGGTGGGTTGTGCCCACCTCGGGTGCCCCCCGGACCGCCTCTTTGCTCTATAAACCCTAGGGGAGTCAACGAAATATTCATCCAGCCGCCGCAGAGTCCAGAACCACCAGATCCAATCTAGACACCATCTCGGATGGGGTTCACCACCTCCATTGGCGCCTCTCTGATGATGTGTGAGTAGTTCTTTGTAGATCTATGAGTCCGTAGTTAGTAGCTAGATGGCTTCCTCTCTCTCGCTGAATTCTCAATACAATGGTCTCTTGGAGATCCATATGATGTAATTCTTTTTGCGGCGTGTTTTTTGGGATCTGATGAACTTCGAGTTTATGATCAGTTATATCTTTTTATATCCATGAAAGTTATTTGAGTTTCTTTGATCTCTTATATGCATGATTGCTTATAGCCTCGTATTTCTTCTCCGATGTTTGGGTGTTGTTTGGCCAACTTGATCTATTTATCTTGCAATGGGAAGAGGTGACTGGTAGTGGGTTCGATCTTATGGTGCTCGATCCCAGTGACAGAAAGGGAAACGACAAGTATGTATCGTTTCTACTAAGGATAAAAAGATGGAATCTATATCTACGCAATAGATAAACGGATCTTGTCTACATCATGTCATCGTTCTTATTGCATTTCTCCGTTTTTCCATGAACTTAATACACTAGATGCATGCTGGATAGCGGTCAATGTGTGGAGTAATAGTAGTAGATGCAGGCAGGAGTCGGTCTACTAATCTTGGACGTGATGCCTATGTAATGATCATTGCCTGGATATCGTCATAATTATTTGAAGTTCTATCAATTGCCCAACAGTAATTTGTTTACCCACCGTTTGCTATTTTTCTCGAGAGAAGCCACTAGTGAAATCTATGGCCCCCAGGTCTTCTTTCTCATATATTTGCCTTTGTGATCTACTTTTTCCTTGCGTTTATTTTCACATCTATTAGACCAAAAATAAAAAAATACCTTGCTGCAATTTATTCTTATTTATTTTATTTGGCGTTCGATCTATCAATCTACTAAATTTTCCTCATGTCTGTTTTGCCTATCTTGAGGCGCCATACTGTCACGCCCAAGATGTGACCCTATCCTAAAGGAACTCGAAGGTCCCACCAAGGATAGAAGCGCATCTTGAAGACGCTTTTGCAAGGTGGATATCATTACATCAACATTACATAATAGATAGGGATACATACAAAAGGCATACAATGCCACATGAATACAACAATACAACATACATAAGACCAACATCCGACTACGGATGAAACACAAACAGAAGCTCAAACGACATCCACCCTGCTAGCCCAGGCTGCCGACCTGGAACCTATCCCCTGATCGAAGAAGAAGCAGAAGAAGAACTCCAAAACAAGCAAACAGCGCTCTCGCGTCATGATCATCGCATAACCTGTACCTGCAACTGTTGTTGTAGTAATCTGTGAGCCACGAGGACTCAGCAATCCCATTACCGTGGGTATCAAGACTAGCAAAGCTTAATGGGTAAGGAATGGACAAGTGGTGAGGTTGCAGCAGCGACTAAGCATAATATGGTGGCTAGCATACGCAAATAAGAGCGAGAAGAGGAGCAAATGAATGGTCGTGAAGCTAGCAATGATCAAGAGGTGATCCTGAACTCCTACTTACGTCAAACATAACCCAAAGACCATGTTCACTTCCCGGACTCCGCCGAGAAGAGACCATCACGGCCACACACACGGTTGATGCATTTTAATTCGGATCTGGTGTCAAGTTATCTACAACCGGACATTAACAAATTTCCATCTGCCACGTAACCGCGGGCACGGCTCTCGAAAGTTTATACCCTGCAGGGGTGTCCCAACTTAGCCCATGATAAGCTCTCGCGATCAACGAAGGATATTCCTTCTCCCAGGAAGACCCGATCAGTCTCGGAATCCCGGTTTACAAGACATTTCGACAATTGTAAAACAAGACCAGCAAGACCGCCCGATGCGCCGACAATCCCGATAGGAGCTGCACATATCTCGTTCTCAGGGCAACACCAGATGAGCAATCCATACAACTAAAACTAGACCTCAAGTTCCCCTGAGGGGGCGCTGCAAAGGGCTCTGGTTCGGACCAGCACTTAGAGAAGCACTAGCCCGGGGGGGGCTAAAATAAAGATGACCCTCGGGTTGGCCGACCCAAGGGAAAGGTAATAGGTGGTGGTGAGGCAAATGGTAAAACCAAGGTTGGGCCTTGCTGGAGGAGTTTTATTCAAAGCAAACTGTCAAGGGGGTCCCATAAATCACCCAACCGCGTAAGGAACGCAAAATCCGGGAACATAATACCGGTATGACGGAAACTAGGGCGGCAAAAGTGGAACAAAACACCAGGCATAAGGCCGAGCCTTCCACTCTTTACCAAGTATATAGATGCATTAATTAAATAAGAGATATTGTGATATCCCAACATAATCCTGTCCACCATGGAGCAATCTTCAACTTCACCTGCAACTAACAACGCTATAAGAGGGGCTGAGCAGAGCGGTAACATAGCCAAGCAACGGTTTGCTAGGAAGGGTGAAAAATGTTAGAGGCTGACATGGCAATTTGGGAGGCTTGAAGAGCAAAAGATAGGAAGCGCAGCAAAGTGATAGAACGAAGCAACTAGCATAGCAATGATAGTAGTGAGATCCAACGTGACGGTCATCTTTCCTGAAATCCCGCTAGGAAGAAGAACGAGTCCATGAAGAAGACAAACAGATGTAGTCGAACGGGTCCTCTCAATCGCAACGTTACCGGAACTAAGAAGCAACACCGGAAAGAAGCAAGCAACATAGTAAACAACCATCACATAAACATGGCATGATGCACAAACAAGTATGATGCATGTCCGGTTTAAATAGCATGGCATGGCAAAGTACAACAAACAATACTACAAGTTAAGTGGAGCTCAATATGCAACAAGTTGCATATTGACAAAACACCACATGAAGTTATTTAGTTCACTCTCGTTTAGGCACACAACAATATTAAATGTTGTTAAACATGGCAATAGGTGAAACATAATAAAACTACCTATCTAGGCAAGTTTAAATGAGGCCGGAACAACGAACAACAATTCCGGAAAATCCTCATGTCCATATTTCGAATTTGGTACTGTTCTGCCCTAAAACATATTTTATTGTTGTTAAACAGGAAAATAAAGTGCACCATGTTAAACTAGGCATTTTCCCACCCCATTTACATATAAAGTTTATTTAAAACCGAGCTACGGTTATTTAGTTATGAAATAAATCATTTTAACATGGCATTTGAGCAAATTTAAACAAACAACATTTTAAACATGGATGAAAGTGGCATATTATTAATCTTCACAAAATTCTAAGCATTTTACATGTTTAAATCATTTTTAAACCGATGCACCATTTGTGAGTTATTAAATGCATGATGTTTGAGGGTTTTTCTGTAAAACTGCAGTTCTCTAGATAATGCTAAAATCGCAGATCTGAAAAAATACTACACTGGGCCAAAACTGAAACTGGAGCAGGCCCAACAGTAAAAAAACAAGAGGCGCTGGGGGTGGCCTCACCATGGGCCTGGCCCGGGCAGTGCAGCAGGCCGGCTGGATCTGTGGAGGGAGTCGGGCCGACTGTAGCTGGTCCACGCTGGCGCTGGAGTGGGTCAACGCAGGCGAGGATCGAGCTGGACTTGGCGTTGGCCTCGTCCTTGATGCAAAGGAAGCAGGGCTGGAAGCAGACAGGTTCGAGCGCCCTGGGACGATGCAAAGGAGCAGCGCCGGCGGGACTCCGACGGAGATGAACCAGACGAGGCCGAGAGTGGAGGAAGCGGGGCGGCACAGGGTCCTGGACGACGGCGAGGCAAACGACGGCGGGGACGGAGCTGCATCTGGCTCCGGCGTGGTAGGGGACTTGGCGGGACTTGGGACGAGCTTGCTCCGGTGAGGGTGCAGAGGTCCAAGGTGCGGCTTCCGGCAACGTGGACGAGGCGAGGAGGAGCGGATCCGGGCGTTGGGAGCTCGTTCCCGGCGGCAGAGAGGGAGATCCGGCCGGAGAGCTCGAACGGCGGCGGTGGGGTTCCTGTGATCCACGGGAGAGAGACCACAAGGTTAGGGAGAAGGAAGAACCAGGGAAGGAGAGGGAGGCGACGAGGAGCTGCAGAAGGGCCTACCTTGGAGCACTGGTGCTCGGCGACGAGCATCAGGGAGGCAGGAGGCCTCGGGCGGTTCAGGGCGTGGTCAACACGAGCAGCGCTCGCGTCCTGAAACTGACGAAGCGGGCGGCGACGGCTTCGTTCGTCTGATCGAAACAGAGATGAGGCCCTGCGGCGGGAGGCGAGCATGGGCAGTCGGGGCGAGAGGAGCCGGGCGGAGGTGACCCGATCGAGCGGCACGAACGGCAAGGACGGGAAGGACACACACGGCAGCTCCGGTCACCGGCGGCCATGGCAGCAGGGGCGAGCCCCGTTCGTTTCCTGGCAGATAAGAATTCAAATGAGGAAGGGAGAGAGATTAGAGAAGGAAGGAGAGGGAAACAAGGGAGAGAAAGAGGAGACGGGCGGCAACTCATCTGCTGATGGTGCTCCACGGCGGAGGGAGCTCCGGTGGATTTGGATCGGGGCAAGGTGGAGGCTGCCGGTTGGGGTGGTGCTGAAAATGAAAGAGAAATGGTGGCTGGATCTGGAGGGATCCCGAGGATGGAGGGAGGCTATCGGTTGGCTCGGCTGGTCGGGGAGGATCCCGAGGAAGGAGGAGATTGGGTGGCGGCGCAAGGAGGGGAATAGGGTTAGGCTAGGGTTTGATCTGATTTAGTAAGTAGATGGTTTATATATACGAAAGGGGATGATTTGGATCCTCCGATCGCGATCGGGCGGTCGAGAAAAATAGGCTAGGGGGGTCCAAATAAGAAAACGGAGATGTTTTATAGATGTTTGGGGATGAACCGAATGCAACTGTGATGACTGAGCGGGTTGGGTTCGGGTAAGTTTCGGACACGCACAAGGGGGCTGCAAGCTGGCGAAAGAGGTTAGGTGGTCATGGTCAAGAGGGAAGCGAAAACCCGATTGGTCTCGGAACAGTCAAGGAAAGCAAGGGGGACGCGGCAACTACGAACGGGTGCAAGTTTTATGAAAAGATGTAGATGCAATGCGCATGATGCTATGAGATGAGATGCATGACGTGAACAAAATACAAAACAAAAGACACAAACCAAACCATGAAGGAAATATCATATCGCATCTCCGGAAAAGGCAAGAGTTGGAGTTACGAATATGGAAAGTTGTATCCGGGGCGTCACACATACCCCGGAAGGGATTGACAACCCCTTTAAGACGTCGGGTTGCGAGGATTTGTTATCTGTGTGCAGGGGCTGTTTACGTTGTTTTGCTTGGTTCTCCTACTGGTTCGATAACCTTGGTTTCATATCTGAGGGAAATACCTACCGCCGCTGTGCTGCATCATCCCTTCCTCTTTGGGGAAATACCGACGTAGCTTCAAGCGACATCAAGGGCGTATCCTAACATTGAAGTGGGCCGCCAAATGAGTAACAAAAATCCCACCATGTATTTTCCCCTGGGATTTATTAAGATGCAGGCGACGAGCCACGATAGCTCCCAAGCTATGCGTGTTGTCACCCTCAAGTGCACGACGTAAAACAGCAAGGTCTGGTGAACTAAGTGCACCCACCTTCTCCTAGCAAGCAAGCATTTGGTAATGAAAAGTGCAAAGTAATGAACAACAGGAAAATGTAAGCCAATGGCAGTGATGGCTGACACTCCTCTCTCATCACCCACTGTCAAAGTGCGATAAAAGGCCTCAAACTCGGCCGACCTAGGCTCAACCAAGCTCCCATCAGAAGGGATCATGCATATGTCACAAAATTCAGTAAGTGGTATCTGATGGTTTTCAGCATATAAGTCAAAGGTCACTTCAGGAGGATTATTCCTAGGCAGGAAAGTAAAACTTTGAACAAAGATGTTTGTGAGGATTTGGTGTTGGTCACACTCATCTGCGATGAAGTCGGTGAGGCCGGCATTAGCAATATATTGCGTGAACTCCTCAAGAATTCCAGCCTCTTGCAGGAACGGGGTGTGCGGCCATTCGCACGACCGTACTTCCGCCAACCTCAGAGGGTGGAGATCACTGTCAGAAGACTCCCCAATAACACCCTTGGAGTTCTTCTTAGAGCCAAACTTCCTGAAGATATTCATGTCCACGTAAAATTTTTCCTGTGAACAAAAATCTAAATTTTTAGTTCACAAAATTTCTCAACAAAACTTCACAGAATTGATAGCAACTACTCATAGGGATACATAGAGGCCATAGCAAGCATTCAAACTACTTAGAACACTAAGAATTCAACATTCAAGCTCATCTACAACAGCACCAAGATTAGCTAATTATTCAAAGTATAAACCACTAAAACAAAAACTAATTGGACAAACGGTGGAGTCACATACCAAGCAACAATCCCCCGAAACAGTTTCGAAAACGGAGCTTCGAGCAAAGAGATCGAAATCCGTGGGTTTGAGCTCAAGAACACGGGAAAGAGAGGAATGGAGATTTTTTTCTAGAGGTAAGTGATGATGTGGGCTAAAGAGGCAAGTGAGGGGGCCCACGTGGGGACCACAACCCACCAGGGCGCGCCTGGGGGTCCTCGCGCGCCCAGGTGGGTTATGCCCACCTGGTGCACCTCCCTCTGGTATTATTTGCACCAAAAATTCAGAAATATTCTGAAAAAATCATATAAAATTTTCAGGGCATTCTGAGCACTTTTATTTTTGGTCATTTTTTTGTACGGGAAATTCAGAAAACAGACTAAACATGGCATTTTGTTTTATTTAACTAAGAAAAACAGAAAATAAAAAGTAGGGACAAAAAGTAGTGCTTACTAAATTCATCAACTTCATATCGCTCAAAAATGATTCATTAATAAGGTTGATCAAGTCTTATTAACAACCACTTTCGATTAGCATGGAACCGAAGAACTTTCGTAAATCACAAAGTTACCTCAATGGGGATATGAATGTCCCCAACAATAAGATTTCATATTTCTTTTTGACAGTAGGTAGAGGTATTTGAAAACTTCCAATAGTGATTGTCGGAGATTTTTCAATAACATTAATACCATTCACTTGGAACTGTTTCTTCGGAAAGTGCACCATATGCTCACTACCATTAATATGAAACGTGACCTTGCTTTTATTGCAGTCAATAACAGCCCCTGTAGTATTCAAGAAGGGTCTACCAAGGATAATTGACATGTTGTCGTCCTCGGGCATCTCAAGTATAACAAAGTCAGTCAAAATAGTAACATTAGCAACAACAACGAGCACATCCTCACAGATACCGATAGGTACGGCAGTTGACTTGTCAGCCATTTGCAAAGATATTTTAGTAGGTGTGAGTTTGTTCAAGTCAAGTCTTTTATATAAAGAGAAAGGCATAACACTAACACCAGCTCCTAAATCACACAAAGCAGTTTTCACATAATTCTTTTTGATAGAGCAAGGTATAGTTGGTATACCCGGATCTCCATGTTTTTTAGGTACTCCATCTTTGAAAGTATAATTAGCAAGCATAGTGGAGATTTCAGCTTCCGGTATTTTTCTCTTATTAGTGATGATGTCTTTCATATACTTTGCATAAGGAGGCATTTTCAAGATATCAGCCAAGCGAGTACGCAAAAAGACTGGTCTCAGCATTTTAGCAAAGCGTTCAAATCTTCATCATCATTCTTTTTAGTTGACATGGGTGGAAAAGGCATAGGTTTTCAAACCCACGGTTCTCTTTCTTTACCGTGTTTTCTAGCAATGAAGTCTCTTTTATCATACTTTTTTTAGATTGTGGGTTATCAAGATCAACTAGTGGTTCTATCTCAACATCATTGTCTGGTTCTTTATCATTTGGTTGAGCATCTTCATGAACATCAGCATTATCGTTTTCATTATCATTAGGTGGATGTTCATTACCAGATTGAGTTTCAGCATCAGAAATAGAGACATTATTATCATTATCAGGAGGTTTATCTATTTCAGGTTCACTAGAAGCATGCAAAGTCCTATCATTTTTCTTTATCTTTTTATTTTTAGAAGGACCAGGTGCATTAGCATTAGCTCTTTGTGAATCTAGTTCAATTCTTTTTGTGTGACCTTCAAGAAATAGTGGTTCCTGAGTCATTTTACCTCCTCTAGTTGCAACTCTAACAACAAAGTCATGCATATTATTATTCATTTCATCAAGCAATTCTCTTTGTGATTTAACAACTTGTTCTAACTGGGTTTGTACCATAGAAGCATGTTTTCCAACACCTCTAACATCATTTGAAATTCTAAATAACAAGTCACTCAAGCGAGCAATCATATCAGAATCATATTTCAATTGTTTCATAACATTTGCATTGAAGTGATCTTGTTTTCTAATGTAGTTTTCAAACTCATAAAGGCATTGACTAGGATGCATATTGTGAGGATTGTCATTTTAATTGAACTTCATTAGAGAATTTACCTCTAACACCTTAGGCAGTGGTGGTCTATCAAGCCCATGTATTTCTTCAATAGGAGGTAAATTTTTAACATCCTCGGCTTTAATACCTTTTTCCTTCATAGATTTCTTTGCCTCTTGCATATCTTCAGGACTGGGATATAAAATACCCCTCTTCTTCGGAGTGGGTTTAGCCAGTGGTTTAGGAATAGTCCAATCATCATAATTTTTCAGTATGTTATTCAATAAGTCTTTAGCTTGACCAATAGTTCGTCCCCTGAAAACACAACCAACACAACTATCTAGGAAGTCCCTAGAAGCATCAGTTAGTCCATTATAGAAGATATCAAATATTTCATTTTTCTTAAGAGGATGATCAGCCAAAGCATTAAGTAACTGGCAGAGCCTCCCGCAAGCTTTTGGGAGACTCTCTTCTTTAGTTTGCACAAAGTTAAATATTTCCTGTAAGGCAGCTTGTTTATTATGAGCATGAAAATATTTTTCAGAGAAGTAATAAATCATATCCTGGGGACTACGCACACAACCAGGAGAAAGAGTATTGTACCAAGATTTAGCATCACCCTTTAATGAGACAGGAAATAATTTGAGAATAAAGTAATAGCGAGTTTTCTCATCATGAGTAAAAAGGGTGGCTATGTCATTCAACCTAGTAAGATGTGCCACAATAGTTTCAATTTCATAACCATGGAAAGGATCAGATTCAACCAAAGTAATTAACTCTGGGTCGACAGAGAATTCATAATCCTTATCGTCAATAAAGATAGGTGAAGTAGCAAACTTAGGATCACATTTCATTCTAGCATTCAGAGATTTTTCTTTATACTTGCATAATAATTTCTCTAGATCATCTCTATCCTTACAAGCAAGAATATCTCTAGTTGTCTCCTCATTCATAACATAACCTTCCGGTACCTTAGGCAATTCATATCTAGGAAGGCTAGTTCTAGCAGGTGTTTCAGGAGTTTCAGTTTCAAGCTCATCATCAGATTCAACAACATCATGTTGTATTACTCTAGCAATTTGTTCATCAAGAAATTCACCAAGTGGCACATCATCATTATCAAGCAAGGTACTAGCATCATCATACGCATTATCCATAGTAGAAGTAGCATCATCAATAACTTGTGACATATTATAATTGATAGCATGTGGTGGTGTTGCAAGTTTACTCATAACAGAAGGTGAATCTAAAGCAGAACTGGATGGCAGTTCCTTACCCCCCCTCGTCTTAGAGGGGAATATCTTAGTCTTTGGATCCTTCAGATTCTTCATAGTGATAATATGATAATAATTCCAAGTTACTCAACAAATATTGCTATGCTCCCCGGCAACGGCGCCACAAAAAGGTCTTGATAACCCACAAGTATAGGGGATCGCAACAGTTTTCGAGGGTAGAGTATTCAACCCAAATTTATAGATTCGACACAAGGGGAGCCAAAGAATATTTGAAGGTATTAGCAGCTAAGTTGTCAATTCAACCACACCTGGAGATTAATTATCTACAGCAAAGTGATCAGTAGCAAAGTAGTTTGATAGTTTTGATTGTAGTGACAACAACAACGGTAACAGTAACAGTGATAGCAGTAATTTTGTAGCAAGTGTAAAAGTGATGATAGCAGTAGTAACTTAGTAGAAACAATATAAGATAAATTCGTAGGCATTGGATCGATGACTTGTTGGATGATATTCATCATGTGACAGTTATAACCTAGGGCGATACAGCACTAGCTCCAGTTCATCGATATAATGTAGGCATGTATTCCGTAAATAGTCATACGTGCTTTATTAAAAGAACTTGCCTGACATCTTTTGTCCTACCCTCCTGTGGCAGCGGGGTCCATATTGGAAACTAAGGGAGATTAAGGCCTCCTTTTAATAGAGAACCGGAACAAAGCATTAACACATAGTGAATACATGAACTCCTCAAACTATGGTCATTACCGAGAGTGGGCTGGTTGTTGTCACTCCGGGGTTGTCGGATCATAACACGTAGTAGGTGACTATAACTTGCAAGATTGGATCTAAAACATGGATATAATGATGAATTCATAAACGGTTCAGATCTGAGTTCATGGCACTCAGGCCCAAAGTGACAAGCATTAAGCATAACAAAGTCATAGCAACATCAATCTAAGAACATAGTGGATACTAGGGATCAAGCCCTAACAAAACTAACTCGATTACATGATGAATCTCATCCAACTCCTCACCGACCAGCGAGCCTATGAAGGAATTACTCACTCCCGGTGGGGAGCATCATGGAATTGGCGATGGAGATGGGTTGGTGATGACGAAGAACGAAGATCCCCCTCTCCGGAGCCCCAAAAGGACTCGAGAATTGCCCTCCCGAGGAAGAACAAGGCTTGGCGGTGGCTCCGTCTCGTGGAACGCGATAATTCTTTCTCCCTGATTTTTTCTCCGAAAATAGGAATTTATAGTGTCAGGGTTGAGGTCTGCGGGGCCACCAGGTGGGTACAACCCACCTGGGCACCAGGAGAGGGGGCGCACCTTGGTGGGTTGTGCCCACCCATGGGTCCCTCTCTGGTGGTTCTTGGCTCCTGTAATTCTTTTTTATTCCATAAAAAATCCTCGCAAAGTTTCATTTCATTTCGAGAACTTTTATTTCTGCACAAAAACAACACCATGGGAGTTCTGCTGAAAACAACGTCAGTCCGGGGTTAGTTTTATTCAAATCATGCAAATTAGAGTCCAAAACAAGAGGAAAAGCGTGTGAAAAGTAGATACGTTGGAGACATATCAATGACCAACAAATAATGAGGTTACAATATCTGCTGGAAACTTTGTAAAAGTTATAGTACTTCCCATCAGCATATTACCTATGTGTTTATTGTTATAATTCATTTTAGAGTTTTGTACACTCTAGTCCAATGCATAAAAGTTGCAAGAGAACAACAATTGTCCGATGTTATGAACAAAAGGCCATACTCCTATTATGAATAGAATGTATGTTATGAATTTTGATGATAAAATTGAACATCCATAACACAGGTGCTAAATGTCGTAAGACTAAAAGAATACCACATATGTGTGGCACTGCATTTAGTCACATTGGAGAAACCAGCATGAAGAAATTCCATAGTGATGGATTTTGAAGTCACACTACTGCAGGATGGTCCAAACACGATATCAGAGACCCTTTGACAAAACTGTGTGCGATGCCATAATCACAAATGGTGATGTAAAAAACCCATCAAAAAAGGTGCAAAACGTTTGCGATGATGGATTCATCAAACACGGTTTAGATTTTAGTTGCGTGTGCGATGAAGGGCATATAGTTTAGTTCAATTAACTATTTGGGATGAGGAGAAACAAAAGAATCGGGCAGCCAAATGAAGGCGTGTGCAATATATAGCATATGGTTCACTAGGATGAACTATGTGTGATTAGGCAACACAATGGAAACGGTTCAACTAAACAAGATGTGTGTGATACGCGACAAACAGGTCCGTAATCTGAAATGTGTGTGAAGACCAATAATAACACAGACGGTTGCTGCTAATAAGCCGTGTGATTTGCTCTGTCTACAGAAGACCAATAATAACATAAACAGAAATAAACATCCAATTACATAAGTGACTATACAGATCATTCACACACACCTCAATAAACAATTGCATGCGTTCTAAAGTAGGAGAAACGATCGTCTAGTCATCTACTTCTTGCGACGCTCCCGCCACTGCAATGTGCCTCGATCCCTCGTCTGGGTCAGGAAGAAGATAGTTCCTCATGTCAATGATCCGCCTGTGCATCTCGTAGCTTGTGTACGCATCCATGGCCGCGTACTTGACATATTTTTCATCCAGTCTCTCATGCCACACACTATGCCAGGTGTTCCTGTCTTTAGTGCTCTCATTCTTCATCTTCATGTAGTAGGGGTCGATGATGGCCGAGGCGAGGTCAACTAGGAAGTTCAGCTTGTTTTTGTCGCCGCCCCAGACCTTGTATTTGCTCTGGATGTTGACAAGATTCAGGCATTTCAAGCCTGAAACCTTGAGCGCTTTTAGATCATTGGTGGTGTCCACCGCAGCGAAACTGTAGTCGGAGTTGTTGATAAACCTGGAGAAACACTCGCAAGGCGTTGTGGCCAGGTGGTAGTGGTAGACGAGGACGTCATGTCGCATGCACAACTGGGTGACGGCAACCTTCTGATCGTGCCCGGCATGACCCATGGTGTACTCGAGGTCGAAGCCGACCACTTTGTACTTGTCCTCGGCAAGGAACTGCTCCATAGTTTGGATGGAGCTCTCCACCAAGACCGGATCGTTCATGTACACCGTCGAGAGAGCCTTCCCCCTCACGTGGGTGTCCACGACGTGTTGCATGGTGAACTTGTTGGGGAACGTAGCAGAAATTCAAAATTTTCCTACGTATCACCAAGATCTATCTATGGAGAAACCAGCAACGAAGGGAAGGAGAGTGCATCTACATACCCTTGTAGATCGCTAAGCGGAAGTGTTCAAGAGAGCGGGGTTGATGGAGTCGTACTCGTCGTGATCCAAATCACCGATGATCCTAGCACCGAACGGACGGCACCTTCGCGTTCAACACATGTACGGAGCAGCGACGTCTCCTCCTTCTTGATCCAGCAAGGGGGGAGGAGAGGTTTATGGAGATCCAACAGCACAACGGCGTGGTGGTGGAAGTAGCGGGATTCCGACAGGGCTTTGCTAAGCGCTGCGGGAGGAGGGAGATGTGTCACGGAAGGGAGAGGGAGGCGCCAGGCCTTAGGTATGGTTGCTCCTCCTTTTCCCCACTATATATAGGGCCAAGGGAGAGGGGGAGGCGCAGACCTTGCCCCTTCCTCCAAGGAAGGGTGCGGCCAAGGGTGGGGAGGAGTCCATCCTCCCCAAGGCACCTCGGAGGTGCCTTCCCCCTTTAGGACTCTCCCCTTTTCCTCTTCTCTTGGTGCATGGGCCTCTTGGGGCTGGTGCCCTTGGCCCATGTAGGCCAAGGCGCACCCCTACAGCCCATGTGGCCCCCCGGGGCAGGTGGCCCCACCCGGTGGACCCCCGGGACCCTTCCGGTGGTCCCGGTACAATACCGATGACCCCGAAACTTGTCCCGATGGCCGAAATAGCACTTCCTATATATAATTCTTTACCTCCGGACCATTCGGAACTCCTCGTGACGTCCGGGATCTCATCCGGGACTCCGAACAACTTTCGGGTTACCGCATACTAATATATCTATAACCCTAGCATCACCGAACCTTAAGTGTGTAGACCCTACGGGTTCGGGAGACATGCAGACATGACCGAGATGACTCTCCGGTCAATAACCAACAGCGGGATCTGGATACCCATGTTGGCTCCCACATGTTCCACGATGATCTCATCGGATGAACCACGATGTCAAGGACTTAATCAATCCCGTATACAATTCCCTTTGTCTAGCGGTACGATACTTGCCCGAGATTCGATCGTCGGTATCCCGATACCTTGTTCAATCTCGTTACCGGCAAGTCTCTTTACTCGTTCCGTAACACATCATCCCGTGATCAACTCCTTGATCACATTGTGCACATTATGATGATGTCCTACCGAGTGGGCCCAGAGATACCTCTCCGTTTACACGGAGTGACAAATCCCAGTCTCGATTCGTGCCAACCCAACAGACACTTTCGGAGATACCTGTAATGCACCTTTATAGCCACCCAGTTACGTTGTGACGTTTGGTACACCCAAAGCACTCCTACGGTATCCGAGAGTTGCACAATCTCATGGTCTAAGGAAATGATACTTGACATTAGAAAAGCTTTAGCATACGAACTACATGATCTTGTGCTAGGCTTAGGATTGGGTCTTTGTCCATCACATCATTCTCCTAATGATGTGATCCCGTTATCAATGACATCCAATGTCCATGGTCAGGAAACCGTAACCATCTATTGATCAACGAGCTAGTCAACTAGAGGCTTACTAGGGACATGGTGTTGTCTATGTATCCACACATGTATCTGAGTTTCCTATCAATACAATTCTAGCATGGATAATAAACGATTATCATGAACAAGGAAATATAATAATAACTAATTTATTATTGCCTCTAGGGCATATTTCCAACAGTCTCCCACTTGCACTAGAGTCAATAATCCAGTTCACATCGATATGTGATTAACACTCAAGGTCACATCCCCATGTGACTAACACCCAAAGAGTCTACTAGAGTCAATAATCTAGTTCACATTACCATGTGATTAACACTCGAGGAGTTCTGGGTTTGATCATGTTATGCTTGTGAGAGAAGTTATAGTCAACGGGTCTGAACCTTTCAGATCCGTGTGTGCTTTACAAATCTCTATGTCATCTCCTAGATGTAGCTACCACATTCTATTTGGAGCTATTCCAAATAACTGTTCTACTTGGAGCTATTCTAAATTGTTGTTGCATTATACATATCCGGTATCTCTACTCAGAGTTATCCGGATAGGTGTTAAGCTTGCATCGACGTAACCCTTTACGACGAACTCTTTTACCACCTCCATAATCGAGAAAATTCCTTAGTCCACTAGTTACTAAGGATAACTTTGACCACTGTCCTGTGATCCATTCTTGGATCACTCTTGTACCCCTTGACTGACTCATGGCAAGGCACACTTCAGGTGCGGTACACAGCATAGCATACTGTAGAGCCTATGTCTTAAGCATAGGGGACGACCTTCGTCCTTTCTCTCTATTCTGCCGTGGTCGAGCTTTAAGTCTTAACTTCATACCTTACAACTCAGGCAAGAACTCCTTCTTTGACTGATCCATCTTGAACACCTTCAAGATCATGCCAAGGTATGTGCTCATTTGAAAGTACCATTAAGCGTTTTGATCTATCCTTATAGATCTTGATGCTCAATGTTCAAATAGCTTAATCCAGGTTTTCTATTGAAAAACACTTTTCAAATAACCCTATATGCTTTCCAGAAATTCTACGTCATTTCTGATCCATAATATGTCAACAACATATACTCATCAGAAATTCTATAGTGCTCCCACTCACTTCTTTGGAAATACAAGTTTCTCATGAACTTTGTATAAACCCAAAATCTTTGATCATCTCATCAACGCGCACATTCCAACTCCGAGATGCTTACTCCAGTCCTTAGAAGGATTGCTGGAGCTAGCATACCTTTTAGCATCCTTAGGATCGACAAAACCTTTCTGATTGTATCACATACAACCTTTCCGTACGAAAGTTGGTAAGGAAACTCGTTTTGACATCCATCTGCCAGATTTCATAAATGCAACTTATGCTAACATGATTCCGACGGACTTAAGCATCGCTACGGATGAGAAAATCTCATCGCAGTCAACTCCTTGAACTTGTGAAAAAACTCTTCGCCACAAGTCGAGCTTCATAGACGGTGACATTACCGTCCACGTCCGTCTTCTTCTTAAAGATCCATTTATCTTAATGGCTTGCCGATCATTGGGAAAGTCCACCAAAGTCCATGCTTTGTTCTGATACACGGATCCTATCTCGGATTTCATGGTTTCTTAACCATTTGTCGGAATTTGGGCCCACCATCACTTCTCCATAGCTCGTAGGTTCATTGTTGTCTAGCAACATGACCTTCAAGACAGGATTACTGTACCACTCTGAAGTAGTACGTATCCTTGTCACCCTACGAGGTTCGGTAGTGACTTGATCCGAAACTTCATGATCACTATCATAAGCTTCCACTTCAATTGGTGTAGGTGCCACAGGAACAACTTCCTATGCCCAGCTACACACTTGTTGAAGTGACGGTTCATTAACCTCATCAAGTCTCCACCATCCTCCCACTCAATTCTTTTGAGAGAAACTTTTCCTCGAGAAAGGACCCGATTCTAGAAACAATCCCTTATTGCTTTCGGATCTGAGACAGGAGGTATACCCAATTGTTTTAGGTGTCCTATGAAGATGCATTTATCCGCTTTGGGTTCGAGCTTATCAGCCTGAAACTTTTTTCACATAAGCGTCGCAGCCCCAAACTTTTAAGAAACGACAACTTAGGTTTCTCTAAACCATAATTCATACGGTGTCATCTCAACGGAATTACGTGGTGCCCTATTTAAAGTGAATGTGGTTGTCTCTAATGCCTAACCCATGAACAATAGTGGTAATTCGATAAGAGACATCATGGTACGCACCATATCCAATAGGGTGCAGTTATGATGTTCGGACACACCATCACACTATGGTGTTCCAGGCTGTATTAGTTGTGAAACAATTTCCACAATGTCTCAATTCTGTGCCAAACTCGTAATTCAGATATTCATCTCTATGATCATATCATAGATCTTTTATCCTCTTGTCACGACGATCTTTCAACTTCACCCTAAAATTACTTGAACCTTTCAATAATTCAGACTCGTGATTCATCAAGTAAATATACTCAACATCTACTCAAATCATCTGTGAAGTAAGAACATAACGATATCCACTACATGCCTCAGCACTCATTGGACTGCACACATCAAAATGTATTACTTCCAACAAGTTGCTTTCTAGTTCCATTTTACTGAAACCGAGGCTTTCGGTCATCTTGCCCATGTGGTATGATTTGCATGTCTCAAGTGATTCAAAATCAAGTGAGTTCAAACGGTCCATCTGCATGGAGTTTCTTCATGCATATACACCAATAGACATGGTTCGCATGTCTCAAACCTTTCAAAAACGAGTGAGCCCAAAGATCCATCAACATGGAGCTTCTTCATGCGTTTTATACCGACATGACTTACGTGGCAGTGCCACAAGTAGGTGGTACTATCATTAATATCTTATATCTTTTGGCATGAAAATGTGTATCACTACGATCGAGATTCAATAAACCATTCCTTTAGGTGCAAGACCATTGAAGGTATTATTCAAATAAATAGAGTAACCATTATTCTCTTTAAATGAATAACCGTATTGCGATAGACATAATCCAATCATGTCTATGCTCAACACAAACACCAAATAACAATTATTTAGGTTTAACACCAATCTCGTTGGTAGAGGGAGCGTGCGATGCTTGATCACATCAAGCTTGGAAAAACTTCCAACACATATCGTCAGCTCACCTTTAGCTAGTCTCCGTTTATTCCGTAGCTCTTTTATTTCGAGTTACTAACACTTAGCAACCGAACCGGTATCTAATACCCTGGTGCTACTAGGAGTACTAGTAAAGTACACATTAACATAATGTATATCTAATATACTTCTATCGACCTTGCCAGCCTTCTCATCTACCAAGTATCTAGGGTGATTCCGCTCTAGTGACTATTCCCCTTATTACAGAAGCACTTAGTCTCGGGTTTGGGTTCAACCTTGGGTTTCCTCACTAGAGCAGCAGCTGATTTGCCGTTTCATGAAGCATACCTTTTTGCCCTTGCCCTTCTTGAAACTAGTGGTTTCACCAACCATCAACAATTGATGCTCCTTCTTGATTTCTACTTTTGGGGTGTCAAACATCGCGAATATTTCAAGGATCATCATATCTATCCCTGATATGTTATAGTTCATCACGAAGCTCTAGCAGCTTGGTGGTAATGACTTCGGAGAAAAATCACTATCTCATTTGGAAGATCAACTCCCACTTGATTCAAGCGATTGTTGTACTCAGACAATCTGAGCACAAGTTCAACACTTGAGCTTTTCTCCCTTAGTTTGCAGGCTAAGAAAATCGTCGGAGGTCTTATACCTCTTGACGTGGGCACGAGCCTGAAATCCTAATTTCAGCCCTCGAAACATCTCATATGTTTCGCGACGTTTCAAAACCGTCTTTGGTGCTTCAATTCTAAACCATTTAGCATTACGCACTGAACTATCATGTAGTCATCAAAACGTGTATGTCAGATGTTCACAACATCCATAGACAACGTTCGAGGTTCAGCACACTGAGCGGTGCATTAAGGACATAAGCCTTCTATGAAGCAATGAGGACAAACCTCAGTTTACGGACCCAGTCCGCATAATTGCTACTACCAACTTTCAACTAAATTTTCTCTAGGAACATATCTAAACAGTAGAACTAAAGCGCGAGCTTACGACATAATTTGCAAAGATCTTTTGACTATGTTCAAGATAATTAAGTTCATCTTATGAACTCCCACTCAGATAGACATCCCTCTGGTCATCTAAGTGATCACATGATCCGAGTCAAACTAGGCCGTGTCCGATCATCACGTGAGACGGACTAGTCATCATCGGTGAACATCTTCATGTTGATCGTATCTTCTATACGACTCATGCTCGACCTTTCGGTCTCCGTGTTCCGAGGCCATGTCTGTACATGCTAGGCTTGTCAAGTTAACCCTAAGTGTATTGCATGTGTTTCGAGGCCATGTCTGTACATGCTAGGCTCGTCAACACCCGTTGTATGTGAACGTAAGGATCTATCACACCCGATCATCACATGGTGCTTCGAAGCGACGAACTGTAGCAACGGTGCACAGTTAGGGGTGAAAACTTCTTGAAATTGTTGTAAGGGATCATCTTCTTTACTACCGTCGTTCTAAGTAAACAAGATGCAAAAACATGATAAACATCACATGCAATCAAATAGTGACATGATATGGCCAATATCATTTTTGCTCCTTTTGATCTCCATCTTCGGGGCTCCATGATCATCATCGTCACCGGTATGACACCATGATCTCCATCATCATGATCTCCATCATCGTGTCTTCATGAAGTTGTCTCGCCAACTATTACTTCTACTTCTACGGCTACCGTTAGCAATAAAGTAAAGTAATTACATGACGTTTAAGTTGACACGCAGGTCATAAATAAATAAAGACAACTCCTATGGCTCCTGCCGGTTGTCATACTCATCGACATGCAAGTCGTGATTCCTATTACAAGAACATGATCAATCTCATACATCACATATATCATTCATCACATCCTTTTGGCCATATCACATCACATAGCATACCCTGCAAAAACAAGTTAGACGTCCTCTAATTGTTGTTTGCATGTTTTACGTGGCTGCTATGGGTTTCTAGCAAGAACGTTTCTTACCTACGCAAAGACCACAACGTGATATGCCAATTGCTATTTACCCTTCATAAGGACCCTTTTCATCGAATCCGATCCGACTAAAGTGGGAGAGACAGACACCTGCCAGCCACCTTATGCAACTAGTGCATGTTTGTCGGTGGAACCGGTCTCACGTAAGAGTACGTGTAAGGTTGGTCCGGGCCGCTTCATCCCACGATGCCGCCGAATCAAGATAAGAATAGTAACGGCAAGCATATTGAACAAAATCAACGCCCACAACTACTTTGTGTTCTACTCGTGTATAAAATCTACGCAATAGACCTAGCTCTGATACCACTGTTGGGAACGTAGCAGAAATTCAAAATTTTCCTACGTATCACCAAGATCTATCTATGGAGAAACCAGCAACGAAGGGAAGGAGAGTGCATCTACATACCCTTGTAGATCGCTAAGCGGAAGCGTTCAAGAGAACGGGGTTGATGGAGTCGTACTCGTCGTGATCCAAATCACCGATGATCCTAGCGCCGAACGGACGGCACCTCCGCGTTCAACACACGTACGGAGCAGCGACGTCTCCTCCTTCTTGATCCAGCAAGGGGGGAGGAGAGGTTGATGGAGATCCAACAGCACAACGGCGTGGTGGTGGAAGTAGCGGGATTCCGACAGGGCTTTGCTAAGCGCTGCGGGAGGAGGGAGATGTGTCACGGAAGGGAGAGGGAGGCGCCAGGCCTTAGGTATGGTTGCTCCTCCTTTTCCCCACTATATATAGGGCCAAGGGAGAGGGGGGAGGCGCAGCCCTTGCCCCTTCCTCCAAGGAAGGGTGCGGCCAAGGGTGGGGAGGAGTCCATCCTCCCCAAGGCACCTCGTAGGTGCCTTCCCCCTTTAGGACTCTCCCCTTTTCCTCTTCTCTTGGCGCATGGGCCTCTTGGGGCTGGTGCCCTTGGCCCATGTAGGCCAAGGCGCACCCCCTACAGCCCATGTGTCCCCCCGGGGCAGGTGGCCCCACCCGGTGGACCCCCGGGACCCTTCCGGTGGTCCCGGTACAATACCGATGACCCCGAAACTTGTCCCGATGGCCGAAATAGCACTTCCTATATATAGTTCTTTACCTCCGGACCATTCCGGAACTCCTCGTGACGTCCGGGATCTCATTCGGGACTCCGAACAACTTTCGGGTTACCGCATACTAATATCTCTATAACCCTAGTGTCACCGAACCTTAAGTGTGTAGACCCTACGGGTTCGGGAGACATGCAGACATGACCGAGATGACTCTCCGGTCAATAACCAACAGCGGGATCTGGATACCCATGTTGGCTCCCACATGTTCCACGATGATCTCATCGGATGAACCATGATGTCAAGGACTTAATCAATCCCGTATACAATTCCCTTTGTCTAGCGGTACGATACTTGCCCGAGATTCGATCGTCGATATCCCGATACCTTGTTCAATCTCGTTACCGGCAAGTCTCTTTACTCGTTCCGTAACACATCATCCCGTGATCAACTCCTTGATCACATTGTGCACATTATGATGATGTCCTACCGAGTGGGCCCAGAGATACCTCTCCGTTTACACGGAGTGACAAATCCCAGTCTCGATTCGTGCCAACCCAACAGACACTTTCGAAGATACCTGTAATGCACCTTTATAGCCACCCAGTTACATTGTGATGTTTGGTACACCCAAAGCACTCCTACGGTATCCGGGAGTTGCACAATCTCATGGTCTAAGGAAATGATACTTGACATTAGAAAAGCTTTAGCATACGAACTACATGATCTTGTGCTAGGCTTAGGATTGGGTCTTTGTCCATCACATCATTCTCCTAATGATGTGATCCCGTTATCAATGACATCCAATGTCCATGGTCAGGAAACCGTAACCATCTATTGATCAACGAGCTAGTCAACTAGAGGCTTACTAGGGACATGGTGTTGTCTATGTATCCACACATGTATCTGAGTTTCCTATCAATACAATTCTAGCATGGATAATAAATGATTATCATGAACAAGGAAATATAATAATAACTAATTTATTATTGCCTCTAGGGCATATTTCCAACAGAACTGCCCGCCGTTGTCATCGTCGGCCGCTGGGAGCGCCATTGGAACCGCTGGATGTCCTCTCTGTATGTGTCCTCATGGGTGTGCTTATTGTCTCGTGTGAGACGAGAGATGAAGGTAAATGGCCGCAGGAATAAAAGGGTGCCGGGCGACGTGGATTCTCAACACGTCCGCATGGTAGTTTTTGCAGCGGGTAACTGCATCGTCGCGCCGCGCCCGGCGCAACCGCATGCACACGAATGTGCGTGATCATGCGTCGGCCCCAAAAACTGGCAGCGCGCATGGAGGGACGAGGGCAGAGCACCCGGAGGGGCGCGAGAGCAGAGCACGTGCGGCGGGATGCGAGCAGAGCGCGCCGCGGCCGCCTGAACCGCAAGCAACCACACGCATAGAGAAGTTGAACACGCAGGAAATGGTCGCCTACAAGCCGGTCGACAGTTGCGTCGCTGCGTAGAGAGCGGCCGTGTGCTACCACCTCCATCTAATCTATAGTCCCCTTTATATTCTGTGCCATACTTTGCCCTCAAATTTAACCAACAAAATGTTAATGCATGTTATAAAAATTATATAATTGGAAACTATGTTCAAATACGAATCCAACTATATAATCTTTGGCGACATGCATTCGTATTTTATTAGTTAAATCATACTTATAAACCAGGACGGGGGTATAGTAGGTAATTAAATCGCAAACGTTTTTTTATTAACCATATGTGTACGTGGCCTTTCGTCCTCCTCTCGCACGTCTTGTCACCCCGCTGCCGCAGACGGCTTACAGCGCAAGCTTGCGCAGCGCGCGGGGGCATTCTTTTGGCTAAACGGTGGCGCTAATGAATCGTCTGTGAGCCTGTTCCCGCTCAACCTCGCAGGTTCCCGCGCAAGCTTCCCGCCCGACTCGGTGAAATCTCCCAAAATCCCAATGCTTACTGGCCTGCTATAAAAACCCTCACGGCCGGCGAGTCCCGCGTCACATTTTCCCCTCCCTCCCTATAGCTTATCTCATCTGCTTCTCCCACAATCACCAATGGCACCGGTCCCTCATCGTCACTCAGCCACTCCGCCGTCATCAGAGGACAACTCCAGCTGGGAGGCTACACCTCGGCGGTGGCGCAGTCCCCGGCATAGTGTAATGCACGCTGAAGGAAATATGCCCTAGAGGCAATCATATAGTTATTATTTATTTCCTTATTTCATGATAAATGTTTATTATTCATGCTAGAATTGTATTAACCGGAAACATAATACATGTGTGAATACATAGACAAACATAACGTCACTAGTATGCCTCTACTTGACTAGCTCATTTATCAAAGATGGTTATGTTTCCTAACCATAGACATGTGTTGTCATTTGATTAACGGATCACATCATTAGGAGAATGATGTGATTGACATGACCCATTACGTTAGCCTAGCACTTGATCGTTTAGTATATTGCTATTGCTTTCTTCATGACTTATACATGTTCCTGTAACTATGAGATTATGCAACTCCCGTTTACCGGAGGAACACTTTGTGTGCTACCAAACGTCACAACATAACTGGGTGATTATAAAGGAGCTCTACAGGTGTCTCCGAAGGTACATGTTGGGTTGGCGTATTTCGAGATTAGGTTTTGTCACTCCGATTGTCGAAGAGGTATCTCTGGGCCCTCTCGGTAATGCACATCACTATAAGCCTTGCAAGCAATGTAGCTAATGAGTTGGTTACGGAATGATGCATTACGTAACGAGTAAAGAGACTTGCCGGTAACGAGATTGAACTAGGTATTGGATACCGACGATCGAATCTCGGGCAAGTAACATACCGATGACAAAGGGAACAACGTATGTTGTTATGCGGTTTGACCGATAAAGATCTTCGTAGAATATGTAGGAGCCAATATGAGCATCCATGTTCCGCTATTGGTTATCGACCGATAATAGTTCTAGGTCATGTCTACATAGTTCTCGAACCCGTAGGGTCCGCACGCTTAATGTTACGATGACAGTTTTATTATGAGTTTATAAGTTTTGATGTACCGAAGTTTGTTCGGAGTCCCGGATGTGATCACAGACATGACGAGGAGTCTCGAAATGGTCGAGACATAAAGATTGATATATTGGAAGCCTATGTTTGGACATCGGAAGTGTTCCGGGTGAAATCGGCATTTTACCGGAGTACCGGGAGGTTACCGGAACCCCCCGGTAACCTAATGGGCCTTATTGGGCCTAGTGGAGGAAGAGGAGAGGAGGCCTAGGGGCAGCCGCGCACCCCTCCCCCCCCCAAGTCCGAATTGGACAAGGAGGGGGGTGGCGCCCCCCCTTTCCTTTCCCCCCTCTCTTCCTTCCCCCCAAGTCCTAATCCAACTAGGGAAAGGGGGGAGTCCTACTCCCAGTGGGAGTAGGACTCCTCCGGCGCGCCTCCTCCTAGGGCCGGCCACACCCCCCCTTGCTCCTTTATATACGGGGGCAGGGGGCACCCTAGAACACACAAGTTGATCTTCGTGATCGTTCCTTAGCCGTGTGCGGTGCCCCCCTCCACCATATTCCACCTCGGTCATGTCGTTGCGGTGCTTAGGCTAAGCCCTGCATCGGTAGAACATCATCATCGTCACCACGCCATCGTGCTGACGGAACTCATCCCCGATACCCTGCTGGATCGGAGTCCGGGGATCGTCATCGAGCTGAACGTGTGCTGAACTCGGAGGTGCCGTACGTTTGGTGCTTGGATCGGTCGGATCATGAAGACGTACGACTACATCAACCGCGTTGTCATAACGCTTCCGCTTACGGTCTACGAGGGTACGTGGACAACACTCTCCCCTCTCGTTGCTATGCATCACCATGATCTTGCGTGTGCGTAGGAATTTTTTTGAAATTACTATGTTCCCCAACAGTGGTATCAGAGCCTAGGTTTTATGCGTTGATGTTATATGCACAAGTAGAACACAAATGAGTTGTGGGCGATACAAGTCATACTGATTACCAGCATGTCATACTTTGGTTCGGCGGTATTGTTGGATGAAGCGGCCCGGACCGACATTACGCGTACGCTTACGAGAGACTGGTTTTACCGCCGTGCTTTGCACACAGGTGACTAGCGGGTGTCTGTTTCTCCAACTTTAGTTGAACCGAGTGTGGCTACGCCCGGTCCTTGCGAAGGTTAAAACAGCACTAACTTGATGAACTATCGTTGTGGTTTTGATGCGTAGGTAAGAACGGTTCTTGCTCAGCCCGTAGCAGCCACGTAAAATTTGCAACAACAAAGTAGAGGACGTCTAACTTGTTTTTCCAGGGCATGTTGTGATGTGATATGGTCAAGACGTGATGCTATATTTTATTGTATGAGATGATCATGTTTTGTAACTAAAGTTATCGGCAACTGGCAGGAGCCATATGGTTGTCGCTTTATTGTATGAAATGCAAACGCCCTGTAATTGCTTTACTTTATCACTAAGCGGTAGCGATAGTCGTAGAAGCAATAGATGGTGTAACGACAACGATGCTACGATGGAGATCAAGGTGTCGCGCCGGTGACGATGGTGATCACGACGGTGCTTCGAAGATGGAGATCACAAGCACAAGATGATGATGGCCATATCATATCACTTATATTGATTGCATGTGATGTTTATCCTTTATGCATCTTATCTTGCTTTGATTGACGGTAGCATTTTAAGATGATCTCTCACTAAAATTATCAAGAAGTGTTCTCCCTGAGTATGCACCGTTGCGAAAGTTCTTCGTGCTGAGACACCACGTGATGATCGGGTGTGATAGGCTCTATGTTCAAATACAACGGGTGCAAAACAGTTGCACACGCGGAATACTCAGGTTAAACTTGACGAGCCTAGCATATAACGGATATGGCCTTGGAACACGGAGACCGAAAGGTCGAACGTGAATCATATAGTAGATATGATCAACATAGTGATGTTCACCATTGAAACTACTCCATCTCACGTGATGATCGGACATGGTTTAGTTGATTTGGATCACGTGATCACTTAGATGACTAGAGAGATGTCTGTCTAAGTGGGAGTTCTTAAGTAATATGATCAATTGAACTTTAATTTATCATGAACTTAGTCCTGGTAGTATTTTGCAAATTATGTTATAGATCAATGGCTCGCGTTGTTGCTTTCATATGTTTATTTTGATATGTTCCTAGAGAAAACTGTGTTGAAAGATGTTAGTAGCAATGATGCGGATCGGATCCGTGATTTGAGGTTTATCCTCATTGCTGCACAGAAGAATTATGTCCTTAATGCACCGCTAGGTGACAGACCTATTGTAGGAGCAGATGCAAATGTTATGAATGTTTGGCTAGCTCAATATGATGACTACTTGATAGTTTAGTGCACCATGCTTAAATGGCTTAGAATCGGGACTTCAAAGACGTTTTGTACGTCATGGACCATATGAGATGTTCCAGGAGTTGAAGTTAATATTTCAAGCAAATACCCGAGTTGAGAGATATGAGGTCTCCAACAAGTTCAACAAGCTAAAATATGGAGGAGAATCGCTCAACTAGTGAGAATGTGCTCAGATTGTCTGGGTACTACAATCGCTTGAATCAAGTGGGAGTTAATCTTCCAGATAAGATAGTGATTGAAAGAGTTCTCTAGTCACCATCACTAAGTTAGTAGAACTTTGTGATGAACTATAGTATGCAAGGGATGACGAAAACGATTCCCGAGCTCTTCGTGATGTTGAAATCGACGAAGGTAGAAATCAAGAAAGAGCATCAAGTGTTGATGGTTGACAAGATCACTAGTTTCAAAAAAAGGGCAAAGGGAAAGAAAGGGAACTTCAAGTAGAATGAAAAGCAAGTTGTCACTCCCGTGAAGAAGCCCAAAGCTGGACCTAAGCTTGAAACTGAGTGCTTCTACTGCAAAGGAAATGGTCACTGGAAGTGGAACTACTCCAAATATTTGGTGGATAAGAAGGATGGCAAAGTGAACAAGGGTATATTTTGATGTACAGGTTATTGATGTGTACCTTACTAGTGTTTATAGTAGCCCCTGAGTATTTGATACTTGTCCGGTTGCTAAAAATTTAGTAACTCGAAACAAGAGTTACAGAATAAATAGAGACTAGTTGAGGGTGAAGTGACGATGAGTGTTGGAAGTGGTTCCAAGATTGATATGATCATCATCGCACACTCCCTAAACTTTCGGGATTAGTGTTAAACCTAAATAAATGTTATTTGGCGTTCGCGTTGAGCATGAATATGATTTGATCATGTTTATTGCAAAATGGTTATTCATTTAAAGTCAGAGAATAATTGTTGTTCTGTTTACATGAACAAAACCTTCAATGGTCATACACCCAATGAAAATAGTTTGTTGGATCTCGATCGTAGTAATACACATATTCATAATATTGATGCCAAAAGATGCAAAGTTGATAATGATAGTGCAACATATTTGTGGCACTGCCGTTTGGGTCATATCGATGTAAAGCACATGAAGAAACTCCATGCTGATGGGCTTTCGGAATCAATTGGTTATGAATCATTTGATGCTTGCGAACCGTGCCTTTTGGGCAAGATGACTAAAACTCCATTCTCCGGAATAATGGAACGAGCTACTAACTTGTTGGAAATAATACATACCGATGTTTGCGGTCCAATGAGTGTTGATGCTCGTGGCGGGTATCGTTATTTTCTGACCTTCACAGATGATTTGAGCAGATATGCGTATATCTACTTAATGAAGCACAAGTCTAAAACATTTGAAAAGTTCAAAGAATTTCAGAGTGAAGTGGAGAATCATCGTAACAAGAAAATAAAGTTTCTACAATCTGATCGCACAGAAGAATATTTGAGTTACGAGTTTGTCCTTCATTTTAAACAATGTGGAATAGTTTCACAGTTCATGCCACATGGAACACCACAGCGTAATGGTGTGTCCGAACGTCGTAACCGCCCTTTATTGGATATGGTGCGATCTATGATGTATCTTACTGATTTACCACTATCGTTTTGGGGTTATGCATTAGAGATAGCTGCATTCACTTTAAATAGGGCACCATCTAAATCCGTTGAGATGACACCGTATGAACTATGGTTTAGCAGTAAACCTAAGATGTCGTTTCTTAAATTTTGGAGTTGCGATGCTTATGTGAAAAAGGTTTCAACCTGATAAGCTCGAACCCAAATCGGAGAAGTGCATCTTCATAGAATACCCAAAGGAAACTGTTGGGTACACCTTCTATCACAGATCCGAAGGCAAAAAATCATTCGTTGCTAAGAATGGATCCTTTCTAGAGAAGGAGTTTCTCTCGAAAGAAGTGAGTGGGAGGAAAGTAGAACTTGATGAGGCAATTGTACCTGCTCCCTTATTGGAAAGTAGTTCATCACAAGAACCAGTTCCTGTGACAACTACACCAATCAGTGAGGAAGCTAATGATATTGATCATGAAACTTCAGATCAAGTTACTACTGAACCTCGTAGGTCTACCAGAGTAAGATCCGCACCAAAGTGGTACAGTAATCCTATTCTGGAAGTCATGTTACTTGACCATGGCGAACCTACGAACTATGAGGAAGCGATGATGAGCCCAGATTCCGCAAAATGGCTTGAAGCCATGAAATCTGAGATGGGATCCATGTATGAGAACAAAGTATGGACTTTGGTGGACTTGCCCGATGATCGGCAAACCATAGAAAAATAAATGGATCTTCAAGAGGAAGACGGACGTTGATAGTAGTGTTACTATCTACAAAGCTTGACTTGTCGCAAAAAAGGTTTTTTTTTGACAAGTTCAAGGTGTTGACTATAATGAGATTTTCTCAACTGTAGCGATTCTTAAGTCTGTCCGAATCATGTTAGCAATTGCCACAATTTATGAAATCTGGCAAATGGATGTCAAAAACTGCATTCCTTAATAGTTTTCTTAAAGAAGAGTTGTATATGATGCAACCAGAAGGTTTTGTCAATCCTAAAGGTGCTAACAAAATATGCAAGCTCCAACAATCCATCTATGGACTGGTGCAAGCATCTCAGAGGTGGAATATACGCTTTGATAAGTTGATCAAAGCATACAGTTTTATACAGACTTGCGATGAAGCCTGTATTTACAAGAAAGTGAGTGGGAGCACTACAACATTTCGGATAAGTATATGTGAATGACATATTGTTGATCAGAAATAATGTAGAATTATTCTGCAAAGCATAAAGGAGTGTTTGAAAGCAGTTTTTTCAAAGAAAGACCTCGGCAAAGCTACTTACATATTGAGCATCAAGATCTATTGAGATAAATCAAGACGCTTGATAAGATTTTCAATGAGTACATACCTTGACAAGATTTTGAAGTAGTTCAAAATGGAACAGTCAAAGAAAGAGTTCTTGCCTGTGTTGCAAAGGTATGAAATTGAGTAAGACTCAAATCCCGACCACAGCAGAAAATAGAAAGAGAATGAAAGTCATTCCCTATGCATCAGTCATAGGTTCTATAAAAGTATGCCATGGACCAGACCTATTGTATACTCTGCCCTGGTTTGGCAAGGGAGTACAATAGTGATCTAGGAGTAGATCACTGGACATTGGTCAAAATTATCCTTAGTGGAATAAGGATATGTTTCTCAATTATGGAGGTGACAAAAGGTTCGTCGTAAAGGGTTACGTCAATACAAGTTTTGGCACTGATCCAGATGACTCTAAAGTCTCAATCTGGATACATATTGAAAGTGGGAATAATTAGCTAGAGTAGCGCCGTGCAGAGCATTGTAGACATAGAATATTTGCAAAATACATACGGCTCTGAATGTGACATACCCGTTGACTAAGCTTCTCTCACGAGAAAAACATAATCACACCTTAGTACTCTTTGCGTGTTAATCACATAAGCGAGGTGAACTAGATTATTGACTCTAGTAAACCCTTTGGGTGTTGGTCACATGACGATGTGAACTATGGGTGTTAATCATATACATATATCAATATTGGTGTTAAATCACATGGTGATGTGAACTAGATTATTGACTCTAGTGCAAGTGAGAGACTAAAGGAAATATGCCCTAGAGGCAATAATATAGTTATTATTTATTTCCTTATTTCATGATAAATGTTTATTATTCATGCTAGAATTGTATTAACTGGAAACATAATACATGTGTGAATACATAGACAAACATAATGTCACTAGTATGCCTCTACTTGACTAGCTCATTTATCAAAGATGGTTATGTTTCCTAACCATAGACATGTGTTGTCATTTGATTAACGGGATCACATCATTAGGAGAATGATGTGATTGACATGACCCATTCCGTTAGCCTACCACTTGATCGTTTAGTATATTGCTATTGCTTTCTTCATGACTTATACATGTTCCTGTAACTATGAGATTATGCAACTCCCGTTTATCGGAGGAACACTTTGTGTGCTACCAAATGTCACAACGTAACTGGGTGATTATAAAGGAGCTCTACAGGTGTATCCGAAGGTACATGTTGGGTTGGCGTATTTCGAGATTAGGTTTTGTCACTCCGATTGTCGGAGAGGTATCTCTGGGCCCTCTCAGTAATGCACATCACTATAAGCCTTGCAAGCAATGTAGCTAATGAGTTAGTTACGAAATGATGCATTACGTAACGAGTAAAGAGACTTTCCGGTAACGAGATTGAACTAGGTATTGGATACCGACGATCGAATCTCGGGCAAGTAACATACCGATGACAAAGGGAACAACGTATGTTGTTATGCGGTTTGACCGATAAAGATCTTCGTAGAATATGTAGGAGCCAATATGAGCATCCAGGTTCCGCTATTGGTTATTGACCGAGAATAGTTCTAGGTCATGTCTACATAGTTCTCGAACCCGTAGGGTCCGCACGCTTAACATTACGATGACAGTTTTATTATGAGTTTATAAGTTTTGATGTACCGAAGTTTGTTCGGAGTCCCGGATGTGATCATGGACATGACGAGGAGTCTCTAAATGGTCGAGACATAAATATTGATATATTGGAAGCCTATGTTTGGACATCGGAAGTGTTCCGGGTGAAATCGGCATTTTACCGGAGTACCGGGAGGTTACCGGAACCCCCCGGTAACCTAATGGGCCTTATTGGGCCTAGTGGAGGAAGAGGAGAGGAGGCCTAGGGGCAGCCGCGCGCCCCTCCCTCCCAAGTCCGAATTGGACAAGGAGGGGGGCGGCGCCCCCCCTTTCCTTTCCCCCCTCTCTTCCTTCCCCCCAAGTCCTAATCCAACTAGGGAAAGGGGGGCGAGTCCTACTCCCGGTGGGAGTAGGACTCCTCCGGCGCGCCTCCTCCTAGGGCCGGCTGCACCCCCCTTGCTCCTTTATATACGGGGGCGGGGGGCACCCTAGAACACACAAGTTGATCTTCGTGATCGTTCCTTAGCCGTGTGCGGTGCCCCCCTCCACCATATTCCACCTCGGTCATATCGTTGCGGTGCTTAGGCGAAGCCCTGCGTCGGTAGAACATCATCATCGTCACCACGCCGTCGTGCTGACGGAACTCATCCCCGACACCCTGCTGGATCGGAGTCCGGGGATCGTCATCGAGCTGAACGTGTGGTGAACTCGAAGGTGCCGTACGTTCGGTGCTTGGATCGGTCGGATCATGTAGACGTACGACTACATCAACCGCGTTGTCACAACGCTTCCGCTTACGGTCTACGAGGGTACGTGGACAACACTCTCCCCTCTCGTTGCTATGCATCACCATGATCTTGCGTGTGCGTTGGAATTTTTTTGACATTACTACGTTCCCCAACACACGTGGCGTCCCTCTTGGGCGTGCGCGGAACACCCACCACACGCTCCGCCGTCATTGCCCGTCGGCAGCTATTGCCGGCTGCCGTTGCTGCCACACCACCGTCGAAAGCCAGGGCCATCGCCCGCTCCGCCACCGTGGCCCGAAGGCGGGAGGTGGTGGTCGTGGCCGCCACCCCGTCGTCAGCCGTCGTGGCCGCCAGCCCACCGTCGACCGTCGGGGTCATCACCCGCTCCGCCACTGCCGCCGGAAGGCGGTAGGCGGAGGTGGATGCCCGCACGTGTGTGAGCGACCTTGCGCGCTACGCCGAGTTCCTGTGGGAGGAGGAGGAGCGCCTCGTCGAGCACGCAAAGAGCCTTACCGCTGCCGTGGCCGCGGCACACGCTACCTCAGAGGCGCGGAATCAGGAGATCTACGAGGAGAACCACTGCTTCGAGAGGGGTTGTCTAGAGCGGCAGAGGGCGTTCAAGGTGAGCGTCGCTGAAGCTGCAACAGCGGTAGGCGCCGTATTGCGGTTGCCCAGCTCATCGGTAGGCTCCTCCTCCTCCGCCTCTTACTGAG